>NC_069501.1:129538561-129899811 GCF_027579735.1 Bombina bombina
AATGTGAGATAATGTGAAATACGGTGTGATAATGTGGTGATGGAAATAAAGTGATGTGCAGTTGTGCTGTGGCGATCTACCAACGTGGTGGTAGAGGGTGATATGTGAGGTGAGTATAGGTGCTAAGCTAAATGCCATGTGTAGTTAGACCTGATGCATGTTATAAATACATGTGTTAGTGATGGCATATGATGTGCTGTAAGTGGTGTGTGAATGGTAATGATTGCTACTTAGGAAGAATATTAAGTGCTGTGCTCAAGTATAAAAAAATGGCCCAATATGACACGGCGATTTTGGTAGTGATAATCTTTATGTGATATGCAATTGACTTGATATATATAATATAATATGGTATAGGAGATGTAGTTAGAAATGGAAGAACTCTCTCTAACCAAAAAAGTGAAAGTAAAAATATATAAGTAGAAAGACTCTCTCTCACCAGAGCAGAGCCCTGCCTACCGGACTAGGGTTATGGGGTTCAGATACAAAAATTGTATTACTTAACCCATGGCCTTATTGGTCCAAATGTATATTCAAACAATATTTGTGATAATAGGTAGTGTTATTTAAGCTAACTAGTGATAGATTGGAACACTAGTCATCTCACTAGTGTGAGGATACAGTCTTCTAGTTGCGGGAGATTGGCACAGTAAGTCTGCTTTCCCAAACCATGCGTCAGCACTGTCTTGAAAGTTAAATATAAAGAATTACACAACCCAGGAAAATAGTGCCTGGATTAACTATCCATTATTGGAGCATAGTTAATATGGGACCCTATATGGTCCATAGTAGTGTCAATCACCCTAAAGAAAAAGCTGGAAGGAATAAAAAAACTGATAGGAATACAAAAGAGGGGTGCTCTTCTTGTGCCAATTGGAGTTAGGCAGAGGCAAATCTATTCCCTAGTGATAAAACGGAAAAAGGAATATTCCCTATTCATTCTCAGTCGCAAAATCTTGTTAGTTATGTTCTTGAGGTGAGTGTTCTGATGTAAGTCGGATCAAAAAGAAGCCATGTCTAAATTTTCGTTTAAGCCATACGGCTGTAGTGTGACTAATTTTTTGATCCAAAAGGATTCTCTTCTCCTAAGAGTTATTAAGGCATCCTTATTAGATCTAGATATCATCTCTATGGGTGTGATCCTCATAGGGTCTTTGTGTGTCTTGTGGAGATTCAGACAGTGTCTTGAGACACTGTGCGATTTAGATAATTTTTTTATATTGTAGGAGTGTTCACCCCATCTTTTTTTGACCCTACGGCAGGTGCGACCTACGTATTGTACCCCACATTTGCAGCTAAGCAAATATATTACAAAAGATGTTTCACATGTCATACGATTCTGGATCACAAATGATTCTCCTGTAACAAAAGATGTAAACGATGAGACTCTGTGTGATATGAAAGAGCACATTCCACAACGTTTTCTAAAACATTTGGAGACCATATGCTTCTGTTTATTAGTGTCCCATGGAATACCTGGGAATAACTTATTGTTGGTGGATTTGTCCCTGACAATTTTACTCGGGGCTAGAGCTGTTTTTAAAGTCGGGGCTCTCCTATACACTACCTTGGGTTTATCACCCAAAATGAGCTTGAGGGAAGGATCATTGGTAAGGATAGACCAGTGTTTCTTGAGTATTTTGTTAACTTCAAGATGGTGAGAGTTATATCTGGTAATGAAGAGAGGGGGGTTAGTATCCTTAAAGGCAGTTTGGTTTTTAACTTTATTAGTGAAATAACTCGACCTATCTTCTTTCCTAACCCTATCCATCTCCCTGGATATCAGGTCTGGAGGATAGCCTTTTTCAAGAAATCTCTCTCCAATGATTCTGGCTTGTGTATCATAATCATCAATAGATGAACAATTCCTCCTGATACGTTTAAATTGCCCGTAAGGCACATTCATTTTCCATTGATGATAATGGTTGCTCTCAAAGTGGATAAAACTGTTACAGTCCACTTTCTTGAAAAAGGTTTTTGATGATATTTGTCCATTTGGAGATCTACCAAGTACTAAATCGAGAAATTCAATTTGTTCCTTTTGGATGTTATATGTAAAAGAGATCCCAAAGTTATTATTGTTCAAATGTGTGACAAAATTGCGGATATTATCCTCAGTGCCTTTAAAGATGAACAGGAGATCATCAATATACCGGCCATAGAAAACCAGGTTCGCTCCAAACTGTGAATTGTAGATATACAGATGTTCAAAACTACCCATAAAAAGGTTAGCAAAACTTGGAGCGAACCGGGTGCCCATGGCCGTCCCCTTCACTTGAAGGTAATATTTGCTCTGGTAAAGAAAATAATTATGTTTCAATATGAAACTAATCAATGTGATCAAAAAATCTACTTGTTCACCAGGCATGTATTGATCCTCTTCCAGATAGGATCGCACAGCTCTAATGCCTAATTCATGTTGAATGTTGGAGTATAGAGCTCCAACATCACATGTAATCCACCAGCATTGATCATCAAAGGTAAAGTTTTTTAACTTCATCAGTAAGTCAGACGAGTCCTTTATATGGGAGGGTAGGGTTACAACAAATTTTTGTAAAAACTGGTCAATATATGCTGATAGGGAATCTGTAAGACTTCCTATCCCAGCAATGATAGGTCTCCCTTGTGGTTTCAGGGGGTCCTTATGTACCTTGGGCAGATGGTAGTAAAAGGCCGTGCAAGGGTATTTGGGGAGACAAAAGTCTCTTTCCAGTTTGGTAATAATACCCATGTCTAAGCCTTTTTGTAAAATTCCCTGAAGTAGGTCATAATACTTGGATGTCGGATCCCCACATAGCACCTCATAATACTCCTTGTCATTAAGGATACGGTCAGCTTCAGTCAGATAGTCCTGCATGTCCTGCAGGACTATTGCCCCGCCCTTATCTGCCTGTCTAATGACAAGGTCAGATCTTTTAATGAGTCTGTTCAAAGCTTTCTGTTCTTTATAATTAAGATTGTTTTTATATCTTAATTTTTTCTGCTTTTTAGCCAGTTTTTCTAGATCTTCCAACACTAAGTTGGTAAATATCTCTATGTGGTTTCCACTGCTCTTGGGAGGAACAAAGGAGGATTTGGGCCTCAAATTGGTATGAATGTATCCATCATATAGATCTTCTATGAGCATGCTGGGTTCGTATACCAGGCAACCATCACTAAGATGAGCATCCATTAGATCTGTGGTGATAGGTCTCATAGAATCATCTTTGAGCTTTTTTTCAGCAAAGTATTTCTGTAATGAAAGTTTTCTTACATAACTGTTGATGTCTACAAACATTTCATACATGCTGAATTGGTTAGATGGGCTAAAAGATAGGCCCCTCCCCAAAACTCTAATCTCATCATCCGACAGTGAATAGGATGAGAGGTTAAAGATACCCTTCTTGTATTTGTCTAGTTTTTCCTTTTTGCGGGTGATGGATTTACCTCTAGATCCTCGTTTCCGAATGGTCTTTTTTGTCTTTGGGGCAAGGACGGGCCCCCATGGCCTTGCCATACTGGAGGGTCCTGATGTGGGTGACCTGGCCCTAAAAAAGGAGAAGATATTTGTGGGGTATTAGTACTCCCATTTGCACCATTTGTATTCTCCAAGTTGTGTAAGACTTGATATCTGTTGGGATGTGCAATACTGTGTTCCTGTGATCTTTGGTCAGTATCATTACATCCCATCGTATTACGATGTGATTGTTGCTTGTAAGTATTGTGGTGGTTAGGTCCTGGGCTATTAGAAGCTCCCTCATTATGTTGTTGGTAAGTGTTAAAAGTGGGTGGATACATATTAGAGGTGGAAGGGTGTTCCCTATTCTTATGATAGTGTTGGTTTTGATTGTGTCCCCTTGGGTTCGCATAATTGTTGTGTGATTGGTAACTCGGTGTAGAAGTTTTATGATATGACATATTAGGGTTATATGTATTCGGGGTGAAATTAGTGTTGGTCCATGGGGAATTAGTATCCCTGTAGGGAGGACCAGGGGGTCTCCTAACTCCAATCTGTTTTTCACTCCTATTGTTTTTTTCTTCATTATAATACTCTTGATTATAAGAGTGTCTGTTCTGGCCGTTGTGTCTTAAGGTCCTATTGACACGGTTATATGTGTAGACAAAGCCCTTGGAGTAATCATCATCATCTCTCTCCATTTTCTTATTTTTATTGTTGATGATTTGCTGTTGGTATTCATCAGCTTTATCATATGTGTTCTTTCTAAGATTTTCGAATTGAGGTGATGATTTGTGTGTATCTATTTCTTTTTGAAGATTATCAATTTCTAGGCCTACTTCGTCTACCAACACCTGTCTGTGTTTGATCAGAATCTCCATAAGGGTCATAGAGCAGGTGTTAAGGGCACTCTCCCACTCTTTCAGGATACCTTCATTGTTTTTGAAGGAGCAATTCTTGAACATCCTAAGTCCCCTAGGGATCTGATTTTTGTTCTTATATTTTTTAAGTGTATCAAGGTCCCACCAGTGTCTGTGTTCTGTTTTGAGCAGTGCCTCTAGTTTGTTAAAAGAGGCCTGTAAGGACAGTGGTGGGTTGGACCCTATAGGGCCTGCCTGTTCAATGCATGCCCTCTTGTTAGCTCTTTCAGAAGTTGACAGCATTTTAAATTGGGTTAACCAACAGTAGTGCTTATTGCAACTGGCTAATTAAGTCAATGTATAAAGGGTGTATGGGTTAATAATAATGTCAATATACAACCTATAGTGAAATATGATATAGGTTGATGTACAATAGATAAAAAATTGACCTGTTCTTATATTAAGCTGGTGAACATAAGAATAATGAACTAGCACTGGACCTATAGCTGAACAGCTATTCACTGGAATGGAGTACAGCACCCCTATTGATGACCTAGATAATAGAAAATGGGAAAGTGAGGGTGTAATGCACACCAGTGTGTATTACTACCCATAGGGGGCGCCTCCTAAGGCGTATCAAACAAACAAATGCTAAAGCAATATCAAAAACCTAAATAGTTACTAGTAGAATATACAAATATGCTTATACATAAATAATAAGATGTACCAACATAAAGTCCAAGTGGGTAATATTGATACAGTCCCAATAGAAAAATGGATCCAAGACAAGGTAGGCAGCTCTCAGTCTTAGGATGGTCTTCCTGGTAGATGGGTAACTGAAACAAGATAAAACACAGAGGCGCCAAACATGGCCTAGTACAGCCAGATAACAGATACTAAAATCCACAAGATAGCGATTGAATACTCACAAAGGAGGTGCACCCATTGGTGCTTATGAAGCAGACTGGAGCCTCTCAGTGGTCCAGCTCACTGGTATACTTCATGAGTCAGATTGTGGTCCTTGATGGTAGTGATTAACAGGTTCCTGAATGAACACAAAAAATGCAAACCATAGCCCAGTAACGTTTAGACAAGCGAGTGGTAGATTGAGCAATCTTACTTACAAGATTCAAAGCACCAGCAGGTGCATAAACTGCAGACTGGAACCAAACAGTCGCCCAGTAGACTGATCCCTCCAGATGAAAACAAGATACCTCTCAGGTGCCAGAGAGTTAGCAGCATACAAATGATAAAAAAGGGTGTCCAAAAAGCAAGTGTATTTCTGTAAAAATCTTTATTAAAAAGCGACGCGTTTCTCAGCTAAAACAAGCTGTTTCCTCAGGCTAAAACATTATTAAAACACATTCAGATAACACTTGCTTTATACAAACCTAAACCTATTGATTAACCAATCGGATTGTTCAAACCTTAATGGTCATTAAGTGTTAGCACCTGTCTGCTGCAGGGTTGGTATGGCAACCTGGAGCTCTGACATAATTCAGTGCAAATACCAAAACCTCAGCAGACCATACTAAAAACTAAAGACATCATCTGAGTACATATAATTGTGATAAGATCATCATTGTGGATTGGTGATGATAAACATAAATATAACATTGTTAAAAACAAGGCTCTCATTTCCTATGGCATTCTATATTTTTTAAAAAGTATGCTTGAACCAACTGATGATATAATGATATGTTTCCCAAACATCGTGCTTTATACATTTATATACAGCCTACAATGTCAGCCTTACCATATTCTGATAAAATGTAAAAACAATGAACAACTTAGTCATACGGTCAGAGCAGGAGATAACAATAGATATCAAATTATTTATACAGACCCAAATCTTCCTGATGTCGACTGCACAATAGCTAAGTTTGTTTGCTGAGACCTATATATATTACCCCCACTAAGTATGAGGCTATTTTATGTGCAATCCTCATAGATCAGTCTGTTTTGTCACTGTTTCAGTGAATGTTCGTTATTTTTCCTGGTTTTACTGCTGTGAACAGTATTGACTCGACATATGGGTGTCAACTAATTGTATAGAATAGAATCTAGCACCAATCACAACATTAGTATGTGCAGATGGGTGTGGACTAAAACCGGAACATGAGAACTTAAACCAATAGTTGTGAAGATGTTTGTGGATGGGGTGGGCTAGCCTCACAGCGTCAGCACAACATGTGCTGAACGCACAGCCTCAATCTTGCGTGTGATGAGGTCAGCCCACACTCCCACCGTGACCGTCAGCTCCAATCACCTTAGAATATCCTAACTACTTTACAGGGGCCACTATATCCAATGTGCGCCTGAGACGCCTGTACTCTCAAACAGAGCGCTAGCTGCAGCTCTATAACACAAACTAATAACTGTGATAAGCATCTTGTAAGTGCTCAATTCAGAGCGATATATAAAATGTGATTGTGTGAAAAAATTGATACTTGGTGATCATATATTGATGATTCAATATCATATTGTGTGAATCATGATGCAATAAAAGTTTAGAGTGAATAATGTGAGATAATGTGAAATACGGTGTGATAATGTGGTGATGGAAATAAAGTGATGTGCAGTTGTGCTGTGGCGATCTACCAACGTGGTGGTAGAGGGTGATATGTGAGGTGAGTATAGGTGCTAAGCTAAATGACATGTGTAGTTAGACCTGATGCATGTTGTAAATACATGTGTTAGTGATGACATATGATGTGCTGTAAGTGGTGTGTGAATGGTAATGATTGCTACTTAGGAAGAATATTAAGTGCTGTGCTCAAGTATAAAAAAATGGCCCAATATGACACGGCGATTTTGGTAGTGATAATCTTTATGTGATATGCAATTGACTTGATATATATAATATAATATGGTATAGGAGATGTAGTTAGAAATGGAAGAACTCTCTCTAACCAAAAAAGTGAAAGTAAAAATATATAAGTAGAAAGACTCTCTCTCACCAGAGCAGAGCCCTGCCTACCGGACTAGGGTTATGGGGTTCAGATACAAAAATTGTATTACTTAACCCATGGCCTTATTGGTCCAAATGTATATTCAAACAATATTTGTGATAATAGGTAGTGTTATTTAAGCTAACTAGTGATAGATTGGAACACTAGTCATCTCACTAGTGTGAGGATACAGTCTTCTAGTTGCGGGAGATTGGCACAGTAAGTCTGCTTTCCCAAACCATGCGTCAGCACTGTCTTGAAAGTTAAATATAAAGAATTACACAACCCAGGAAAATAGTGCCTGGATTAACTATCCATTATTGGAGCATAGTTAATATGGGACCCTATATGGTCCATAGTAGTGTCAATCACCCTAAAGAAAAAGCTGGAAGGAATAAAAAAACTGATAGGAATACAAAAGAGGGGTGCTCTTCTTGTGCCAATTGGAGTTAGGCAGAGGCAAATCTATTCCCTAGTGATAAAACGGAAAAAGGAATATTCCCTATTCATTCTCAGTCGCAAAATCTTGTTAGTTATGTTCTTGAGGTGAGTGTTCTGATGTAAGTCGGATCAAAAAGAAGCCATGTCTAAATTTTCGTTTAAGCCATACGGCTGTAGTGTGACTAATTTTTTGATCCAAAAGGATTCTCTTCTCCTAAGAGTTATTAAGGCATCCTTATTAGATCTAGATATCATATCTATGGGTGTGATCCTCATAGGGTCTTTGTGTGTCTTGTGGAGATTCAGACAGTGTCTTGAGACACTGTGCGATTTAGATAATTTTTTTATATTGTAGGAGTGTTCACCCCATCTTTTTTTGACCCTACGGCAGGTGCGACCTACGTATTGTACCCCACATTTGCAGCTAAGCAAATATATTACAAAAGATGTTTCACATGTCATACGATTCTGGATCACAAATGATTCTCCTGTAACAAAAGATGTAAACGATGAGACTCTGTGTGATATGAAAGAGCACATTCCACAACGTTTTCTAAAACATTTGGAGACCATATGCTTCTGTTTATTAGTGTCCCATGGAATACCTGGGAATAACTTATTGTTGGTGGATTTGTCCCTGACAATTTTACTCGGGGCCTGAGTGGTTTCGCCAATCTAACATAGCCCACATGGGCATTTAAGTAGATAAATGACATAGTCTGTCTGGCAAATATAGATACCCTTAATTTGTAGTTGTTTCTTTTTTTCATGCTGAAAGTTTCTTTATTTGCCTGCAGCATATATGCCATGCTGAGTGCCTCAGGCCTTCTAGGCAGAACGATATTTTTTAAATAAAGTGACGTTTCCACCTCTTAGCCAATAGCCATGCAGCCCAGTTGGCATTATGCTGTATGGCTAGCACTCTATTGGCTCACATCACCTCACTGATAAAATAGCATTTTGCCGTGGGCGACCTGAGGTGCTCACCACAGCATATGCTACAGGCAAATAAAGGAACTTTCAGAATGAAATATTTTATACTTCATAACTGAAAGTCCCCTTTATTTGCTGCACTATTTGTTGCACTTGTAAATCATAGTGTTTCCAAAATTCCAGAATTATTAAGGAAAAATTGTCTAAGAAACTCATATAAATGATACATATTTAGAGCTCTCTAATCTACAATAGAATTTCGCATGATATAGTTTGGATAACTGACTTTAAAATTTGTAAAAATGTTAAATGTACAACAATCAACATGTGAATTGTTGCATGGATTGTGAGCAACATTGCATTAGCTTTAAATGTTATTTTAAACAGTGCAGGGCAATGTGACTTAAAAAATATGAATGTGACTTTAAAAATTATATGGAGCCTATTCACAGGTTTATTCATGTAAACCAATAAATGACAAGTGGACTGAGATAGCCAGCTGGGAGAAAAATCTCCAATCCAGCTATTTACAATATGCAAGACAGTTATAAAGTCATCATTAACAATCTGAAATGCACAGAACAAGTCAGTTGAATATGGCAATGGAGCAATATCAGCTAGCTTGTAAGGTGACTATTCACAAAGCACAGACCTGCAACTAACCTGAGCCTGTCAAAATTCAGATTATTATAGCCTATGGTGAATAAATAATCTTGATTTTATTAAAGACAGGAGGCGAATATTTTGCATCAAATCTTTAGTGAATCCAAACAGCAGCAAAGAAAAAATACAGAGAAAAAAAAATAATAATAGAATAGTAACAAGACACACAGCAGCCTAATAAACTGTAATGAACAAGTTCAGCATTTCCTCTTTTCTTTGATCATAAGACAGTGGAATCAATCATGAAGAAAACAAACTCCAAAATATCCATCCTAGACAAAAATGGTACAGCGATACCCAGGAACGGAGAAACAACAGATGACCTGGTCCGTAGATAAGGGAGAGCATAAAATCCACAGAGTCACTGAAAAGAGAAAAAACGCAAAGTAACAACAATCCCAGTAAAGGAAAATCAACAACAATAACATAATTTAGATAAAATTTCCACAAAACAAAATCATTAACATAATTTAGATAAAATTTCCACAAACCAAAATCTTATTAATATATATTGGGAGGGAAAAGAAGGGTGGGAAAATATTTGCCTCCTGTCTTTAATAAAATTAAGATTATTTATTCACCATAGGCTATAATAATCTGAATTTTATGGCAAGACAGGAGGCTTCATATTTTGCATTTTTAAAGCACTTACATTAAAAATTTTCAAAACAAAATGAACAATTTCAAAAAACTTTCAGAGTCGAAGCTCTGATGTCCCTCTTGAAAGCCCTGGGGAAGGAGGGTTCTTTAAACTCCATTTTACCTCTGGGGAGGAGGTTCTATCACCCCTATGTGAAAAGCCTGGGGAAAGGGCTAACAGCCTTCAAGCTGGAATTATGCCTCTATGTGAGACTGGGAGATATAGGGTCTTCCCAAACCAATTGCGAGGATACAAGAGATTCTGATATTGAGCTACAGAGTTTAGAACAAGTCTCATAGGAATTAAGGGATACCTCTGAAAAGGGCTTAAGGATGATTTAATACGCTGGCCATGGCTGATACAAACTTTCAAAGGCAAAAAACTACTTAGAAGAAGGAAGAGGATAGAAAAGAGAAATACACAAGGAAAAGACATTTTCAAAGGAAGAATAAAACTAGGAAAGTAAAGTAAATAAAACCATAATGAGAAACCAGTGTCGCGCTGAGCAGCGGCTCGCATGACCGACCTGAGCTAGTCACTGGTCAGGCACACGTCCGCATGGACTCTCAGTACAGCACCGGAGGAGATAGACAAAATACATTAAAGAGATACCAATCCAATATTCACCTTTGACTAGACTATCCCTCCAAGGGAAAGAATAGGTATAAGGATTAGAGGAGTACTAATAAAGAAGCTGGTTAGTACAGAACAGATTAAACAATACTCCTAAGTGAGATGCCCAGGAGAGGGGCATGAGGCCTTCCAAAGCCGCTTGAGGGCGAAAGTGACATTGATACTGGGCTGAAATAGACTAAAGTATGGGAGACAGTTCTGGAGTGTGTTGAGAAGGTTTATGATCCACCTCAAAAGAGGGGGTAAGGATTTACTTATGGGGCGACAGCAAAGGTAAAAAAATGTAAGCAAAAAAGACCTCTTTGGAAGAAGAAAAACTTTAACAGGCTAAAATTTGAATTTCGAATGGCCTAAACGCAGGCTAAATAAAGTTATATTTAATAGAGCCTTAATACAGGCTTAAAATAGAATATAGCCTTAATAGATGAATTAATAGAGCCTTATTTTTATTATTATCGGATATTTAAATAGTGTCAACAGATACCGCCGCACAAATTAATACAGGCTTAATATAGCTAGATTTAAAATAGCCTAAAACAGGCTTAAAATATAGTTATATAGAAAAGCCTAAGAAGGGATAATATATATATATATATTTGAAAAACCTAATACAGACTATTATATCATATAACTTAAAGGCACATTAAACACTACATAAATGCTAAATAAAATGATGCATTCATAGAAAATATTAGCCTGAGAATAACATGTAGATGTATTTTTAAAAGTTTAAATTGATGTTTAAACATTGATAAAATAAGTGTAATGTTTTAGTGCCTATAAAACAATGGAAGCTGCCATGTTGTAACTTAGATTACCTTCTCTGCTGTGCCCAATCAGGGACAGTTTTAAATAGGTCACTAGAGTGTACAGCCAATGACTGTGTGGAATATAACAGTGTTCTGCACTTCCAATTCTAACAGGAACTGAAAAACTCAGAATTTCAGAATGAAATTGGAGGAAAGGGGGAAAAAATAAACAATGATATTATATATAACAATAGCAGACTTTTTTTATTTATAAATGATTTATCATTTTATATTATTATCTCAAAGTGTTCAATGTCCCTTTAAAGGGACACTGAACTTAAAGGGACACTGAACTCAAAAAACAAAGTTAGAAAAATAGATAAAATGTTTAAAATTAAGACACTTATTAATGTCACATACTTTGTAATAACTTACTGTTTGCCTGCAATTGATTCACAAAGTAATCCTGATTTCCAAACCCACTCCGTGGGTACCTGATCACCTAGCCCTATCTTGCATTTGAACCCAGGTACCAATATGGCAGACATTATCCGCTATGCGCCTGCGCAAGGTTTTGACACGTCAGAGAATACGTCACCTTGTGTTTCTCTGTATTGAAATTGCAGAGCAGGTGACGGAGCTGCGCTAATAATGTGAGTGCTGTTCGCATATAGAATCTCCCTAGCATTAATGAGCAACTTATTCTTGTGTGGGCATAAGAAAGAAATAATTTTTTTATCGGATCAGATTGTCCATGCGCGAGATGCCGACTAAACATTTTAATTTGATTCATAAAAGCTGAATATTATTGGTTGAATATACGGACGATTGTACAGCCCATATTTGTGGGCTGTCTTAGCCTACGTCATTAGAAGATTTAAAAACAAAATTTTATATATATTAGAAGGATCGTTTGAAACCGCAAGTAGGTGCAAATTATTTCATTGAACATTATAACCCGATTTATATAATTGTTATATATACTTAGGAAAGAAACCATATATAATAGTTTTACAGAAAAGTCTTAAACAAGATAAACAGAATAGAAACTATAGAACCTAGGAAAGAAACATAGATAATGGTTTATAGTATATTCTAAAACAAAGATAAACAGTTTATTGATCTTAAGCAAAGACATTCACAATACATTAAAATTTGAGGGGAAAAATGAATACATGACCTGCTGTCTGGAAGCAGCAAAGAAAAGAGGAAGTGCTGGACTTGTTCATTACAGTTTATTAGGCTGCTGTGTGCTGATTGGTGCAGTCTTGTTACTATGCTATTATTATTTTTTTCTCTGTATGTTTTCTTTGCTGCTGTTTGGATTCAGTAAAGATTTGATGCAAAATATGAAGCCTCCTGTCTTGCCATAAAATTGTAAGATTTATCTACCAACTTGGCATAGTAAGGACTCAAAAACTTAACTAACGCAAACTTCAGGTGCTAATAACTAATTGTTTATTTTCGAACCGTGGAGCTAATTAACCAAAATTAATTATTTCCAATCAACCACCTACATTTGTTTTATATACGTGCTAACAAATAGATTTCTTAAATTGAAATTCAGTAATACTGCACTAAAAAGCGATCATAATATTTAATAATGCAATAATTTATTGTCATATACAGTATATATATATATATATATATATATATATATATATATATATATATATATATATATATATATTTACACACACACACACATTGCGAATGTATGTGGACAGCAATGCTTTTTGTCATGACTTGATATGTTAGTGTTAAATTGATCTAATTTCTTTCAAAACAAAAGTAATTTTTGTGGGTTAATTAAACTTGCATGATTCCGATAGAGCATGCAATTTTAAGACACTTTTAAATTCACTTCTATTTTTAGATGTGTTTTGTTTTCTTGGTATCCCTTGTTGAAAAATAATACGCACATATCCTACTCTAGTGGGAGCTGCTGCTTATTGGTACTTGCAGACATATGTCTTTTTGTGATTGGCTGACTAGAGGAGTTCATCTAGCTGCCAGTAGTGCAATGCTGTTCCTTCAGCAAAGGATAGCAAGATAATGAAGCATATTTGATAATGGAAGTAAATTGGAAAGTTGTTTAAAATTGTATTTTCTATTCAATTTATGATATAAAATGTTGGGGTTTCCTGTCCCTTTAATTTATAAACTTTTATTTATTATATAATGAAAGTGTTCCATTAGAGTTGCATTAGTCATATTTCTTAGATGTTAGAGACTAAAACAATTCAATAATCAATATATTAAAATATATAGCAGTTTTGCTGATACAATCTAATCAAGCATCAACAAAATTAGTTAAAAAAAAAAGTAATCTATAATTATGCATATTTCATATTATCAGGTGCACTGACATTAATACATACATTATCCTACCCTGTTAATATTTGTTTCTAAGACTTAAAAACAAGTGCTAAACTGAACAGATTTGTTTTTAGTGTACAGACATTCTGTGTAGAAAAATGTATATTTTTGTAGCTGTTACCCTGGTTAACTCTTAGTACACATTACATTTCGAAGAAATGTTAAAAAAAAACAGATATAACATTTTTTTAGCCATGTCCTTAAAATATTTTTGTGTGCATTCCTGGATTACATATCAACATTTTTACAATGAGTTTTTTGTAAGAAAATACACCATGCATAGTGGAAGAAGTTAGTGCAGTCCCAAACCATATGTCCTACTATAGCAACGACCAAGACACTAAACATTTCTCTGGCATGTTTTGACGGGTGTCATGGCCTCAAACTCCTCTTCAAAATCTTTTTTTTTTTTTACCTCATGTGTTTGCTCTTCGATGTGATGGTGTTGTATTCCCATTTCCTGCATGATCACCCATGAGAGCACTCATTCTTTGTTGTTAGCCACAGTTATGGCTAAGAAATATTTTACAAACTGTTGTGAAGAATGTTGGCTTTGGTATGCTTATCTCAAGCCCTTTAAAGGGGCATGAAACCCATTTTTTCTCTCTCTCATGATTTAGAAAGAGCATGCCATTTTAAACAACTTTCTAATTCACTTCAATTATCTATTTTTCTTCATTCTCTTGATATCCTTTGCTGAAAAGCATACCTAGATAGGCTCAGAAGCTGCTGATTGGTAGCTGCACATAGATGCTTTGTGTCATTGGCTCTCCCATGTGCATTGCTATTTCTTAAACAAAAGATATCTAAAACATGAAGCAAATTAGATAATAGAAGTAAATTGGAATGATGTTTAAAATTGTATTCTCTACTTGAATCATGAAGGAACATTTTTGGGTTTAGTGTTCTTTTAATCCCTTGACTGACAAGGGATTCTGCTGTAAATTGCTTCACAAAGGATAGCAGCCATCTATATTAGCCAGGGGTTTATAATAAATAATGTGTCAAAGCCAGGGGGCTGCAACATGGTTCTCCTGTGCTTTTTATGGGGCCTTCATTAACTGCTGCCACATTTTTCCATCTACAGCACCCAAAGTGTTCCACTTTTCTATAACTGATTAGTTTTGTACTTACTGAGTTAACAGGACATTAAACCCAAACATTTTCTTTCATGATTCAGATAGAGAATACAATTTTTAAAAAGTTTCCAATTTACTACTATTATCAAATGTATTTCATTCTCATGTTATTCTTTGTTAAAGAGATAGGTAGGTAGGTAGCGTGCACATGCCTGAAACCCTACATGACAGGAGATAGTGCTGCCATCTAGTGCCCCTGATAATGTATAACATTATTGCAAAACTGCTGCTTTATAGTGCTGCAGAGTGACACGTGCACAGTTTTGAGCTTACATTTCTGCTCTTCAATTAAGGATAACAAGAAAACAAAGAAAATATGAGAATAGAAGTAAATTAGAATCTTGTTTAAAATTGTATGTTCTATCTAAATCATAAAATAAAAAAACTTGGTTGTATGTCCCTTTAAACTATAAATGTCATCAATCATAAAGGGTGAATTACAAGTTGAAAGTAAACGCGCACAGAGGAGCGCAATCTAAATAAGACCTTATTTAAAAAAAGTTGTATCAAACACATTATAAATACATTACAGTATACAGGTGTAGAGTTACACTTATATATATATATATATATATATATATATATATATATATATATATATATATATATATATATATATATATATATATATATATATATATATATATATATATATATATATATACTATCTATTAAATCTTATTCAACTATTAATAAAAAAGTTATAAGGGTTTGAAGGTATATGGTATATGACAAGGTATTTGAATGGAAAGCTGGCAGGTGAAATACCTGTTATTAGGAATTAAATGCTTGGGAAATGCTTATAGCTCAGCATCCTCACTACATGAAATACATTTTCTGTATTCTCCTTGGTTTGCTTGAATCATATTCATTGCAGTCCAATTCAGGATTTACTGCCTTTCATTAATGTGTCAATACATCTTTTTCACAGTTAAATGTCAACTAATATACATCACTGTATCTAGCCACAAACTCTGGAACCCCAACATTTTAATAGGGACTAGGGGACTAGGGTAAATTTCCAGCCCTTTATATATAATTATATTTATAAGTGTGTGTGTTTATGTGTAAGTCAACAGATAATAAAAAAAAAGGGTAGCTCCTCCACTAAACTTCGAAGAAAAAAGTTTCCCCCCCCCCAAAAATGGGAAATACCATAACAAGAGAACCAAAAGTTTGATTTGAAGTTGGGTGGTCATAGATTCATAAATAGCCTGAATTAAATGTAAAAGTGGTGATTCTCTATTTGTTTGCATGTTAGTATCCGCACATATGTACATGTGCATTTGCATGTGTATGTGCACATTCGTGCTTCTATATGTGTGTAGGTTTAAGCAGTTCTGTATATGTGAATGCATGTGTGCCTGTGTGTGTGTGTGTGCGTGTGCCTGTGTGTGTGTTTGTGAGTGCCTGTGTGCGTGTGTACATACATGTATGTGCTACTGTATATTACTTTTACATTTGAGGGATACCTAGAGCTTTAATATACAAAGACACGATACCCTGTTTTCTATCATTCCTTTTTTTCAGCCAAGAAGTAGATTAAGTCAACACTTCTAAGACATACACATTGCATACTCGATCAGGAAAAATTAGTGCACGTCAGAGGATTTAGAATCTAATAAAATGCAGAAATTTTAGTATGGACGATAAAGCAAAATCTTACAATGTCACTACATCTGCCTCCAATTTCTATGTGTTATATTTAAAGTAAAGAATAGGAATATATACACTATATAAATATATATATAATTACTTTCTCTGTGTGTTGTATTAATTTGGGGACTGGGGACTGTGCAGCTACCTGTGAGTGCTATTGAGCAAACAGGGCTGTGCATTTTGCAGGGTCATAGGAGGTGTACCCAGTCCAGTTTGAGAGTGCAGTTAACTTCCGTGTTTTGTATGTGTCTAGGGAAATTACATTAACCTGTACTCCCTTTGGTGTTTCCCAGTTTGTTTGATTGAGAGCTTGCATTGTTTGGTTGTATTAGGGACCCAGGATGGGAGAGACATTGATGTGGTTCCTGGGCTTGACCCATGTAGCCAAATGCTGTAATTAACTCTTCAATTTTTGCTTTTAATCTTAGCTATGTACTTGCAAGTGAATGCTAGACTTCCTCTTTGTGTTGTGTTAATTTGCTTTGTATTTTTCCCCATGGGCCTTGCACCCAGACTTGTCTGGGGTTAACTGCCTGCGGCTCTGAGGATTGTACAGGTACCTGTGAGTGCTATTGAGCACCCAGGGCTGTGCATTTTGTAGGGTCATGTATGTGTACCCGGTCCAGTTAGAGAATGTAGTCCACTTCCGTGTTTTGTATGTGTCTAAGGAGATAACATAAGACTGTGCACACTTGGGTGATTCCCAATTTGTTTTGATTGAGAGCATGCATTGTTTGGTTGTATTAGGACCCAGGATGGGAGATGCCTTGACGTGGTACCTGGGCTTGGCCCATTTGGCCAGATGCAGTAATTAACTCTTCCATGTTTGCTTTTAATCTTAGCTGTGTACTTGCAAGTGAGTGCCAGACGTCCCCTCTGTGTTTTATATATAAATATATATATATATTTTTTTATATATATATATATATATATATATATACATACTGTATATGTGTGTATATATATATATATATATATATATAATATCTATTACACTTTATACTTCCTATTAATGTAAAGAAAATACCTTTTCCAATATAAATTACAGGGCGAAAAACCTATAGAAGAAAATGAACAAAGATGATTGACAAGCCCTACCGATAGCGCAAGAGCAGTGGTTGTGGTTGCAGAAGCGCTTGTTTGTGCAATCTTAAATTCCAGAAGTCGATGCTGCATCACAGACCCCAAATGTGGGCAAACAGTTTCCCCACCTAGAAACATTGTCTACCTGCATGTTCATAAATAGAGGACAGAGGAATCTTTAAAAAAAAAAAAAAAATCATGAACGCCATACACATAATGTAAACATTATACTATTTTTTTGCAATGATCCTAAATTTATCTAAAGGATGAAAGTTTTCTTAAAGATTAAGTTTTATGAAGAAGAAAAAAGTATGCATTAAGAACAAGTCTATGCTCAGCTGTCTACTATAGGTTTATGGCACATGTGTTAACAGTATCTTGTTTGGGTGGATAAATACTGGTAGCTATATGCGTTGAGCTCTGTATATTATCTTTCTTTTTTTTTCTGACATATGTTGCTTAAATTCTCAGTGTCATCGACATGACAGATTCATAGAATTTATATATCTGAATACATAAACACTACGCTTACAGTAAATGGGATTTTTTAAAAAAATTAATACAGCAAATTATAGTAATTTATTTAACCTTTTTATAAATTCATACTTGTCTACATAAGTATGTGTGTGTATACTTGTCTATATATGTATATATATGTGTGTATTTATGTATTTATATGTGTAAATATGTATATACATACATATAAACATATATATATATATATATATATATATATATATATATATATATATATATATATATATACAGTATATATATATATATATGCGCATATTCATATCAATATATAGATATAGATATATATTTTAGAACAAAATAATCAGAAACAAATAGAAATAAATATTTAAAAATAAAAAACATTTTCTTCCATGTCAAGAAAATAGGATTGTAAAATATTTCTTACTCACTTCTGTTTTAGCGCTGTTGGTTTTTACGCATTGTCGTGTTAGCATGTGACCGATAAGTGTTATTTGTTTTTAAAGCGCGCCGCATAGAAGTCTATGGGGAGAAGAAGTTAACGTTGTTGCAATATCCAAAGTCCTGAAGTTAGTGCGTCTGAGTTTTCCTTTTCACGCTTACTATTTAAAGAGACAGTCTACACTAGAATTTGTATTGTTTAAAAAGACAGATAATCCCTTTATTACCCATTCCCTAGTTTTTCACAAACAACACAGTTATATAAATACACTTTTTATCTCTGAGATTACCTTGTATCTAAGCCTCTTCAAACTGCCCTCTTATTTCAGTTCTTTTGACAGACATCCATTTTAGCCAATCAGAGCTGGCTCACCTGAACTCCACGTGCGTGAGCACAGTGTTATTTATATGACACACATGAACTAACACCCTCTAGTGGTGAAAAACTGTCAAAATGCCCTGAGAGAAAAGGCGGCCTTCAAGGGTTTAGAAATTAGCATATGAACATCCTAGGTTTAGCTTTCAACTAAGAATACCAAGAGAACAAAGCAAAATTGGTGATAAAAATAAATTGGAAAATTGTTTAAAATTTCATTCTCTATCTGAATCATGAAAGTTTATTTTGGACTAGACTGTTCCTTTAATTTCAACTTGTAACACGCGCGTGAGAAAAAAATAATTATCTCGTCACTTCTAATCTGGTGCTCAGGGTTTTACCTAAAGCTCAATTCCACTTTCTGATTCAGAGAATCAAAATTTAAATTTCAGCATTTTTATATGTATTTGGGTGTTATTATGTATCATCAGTTGATTATAACAATTGCCCACTGCTTGACACTATATAACATCACCATAAGCAAGCATAAGCGTCTGACAATATCAATAACTTTAACTGCTATATTACCGATCCAGTTTGTTTTAGTGTTATTATATTTAGAGAAATTATATTTTTGGTGTGTTTGGAAGAAGGTAACAAAGGGCAGCAGCCAAATATCTACTTTTGTGATATATGTATGGTTTCACAATCAAAAGCATTCTTTTAAAACCTAAACGTCACCACTATTGAGATGCTTTCAAATGTGTCTCTAACAGGTCTCAAATTTGCTATTGTACATTGAGTCCCTTTAAGTATTCCATAAGCTATGTTAAGTCCAAAAATGCAAACTATGCTGGTGACTTTCGTCACTGTGCCCTGTCTGGGATCAAACAAGGAGACACCGGATTCAGAGATCAGCTTGCTCTTGTTATGCCCCTAGAGGATGTCTTCTTGTAGGATTCTGTAGAAGAATATAGTTATCAGTAGGCTTGTCTCCAATCTCCACCCTTTATGGATGCCAGCTACTCAGGGAAGTGCTCTCTGACTATATATAGAGCAGCCTAGGCCTTTACTCCTTGCTCTGGCATTGGAGACTTTCCTGTTTTTTGCTTATTCTGTGCTGGATTTTCTGAACAGCATCCTCTTATCTGGCCCAGAAGTGGGCCCTCCTTTGATTGGAATTATAGTGGGCATGCTAATGTTAGCGTGAGATGCGATAAGCACAATTGCAACTGTGCTAACTAGTGCGCATATTACAAGTTAAAAATAAAAGGTTGCACTCGAGCGCAAACAGAAACATTTCTTGAAGAATTAGCATGACTGGAGACCTAGTGCAAACTGTAAGGGCCTTTAATACTTGCTCTGGCATTGGAGTCTTCCCTGCTCAGTTATTTTGTGCTGGATTTCCTGGCTGTAACCTTGCTTGTGTTTGACTTGATACTTGCTGTCTGTCTTTGAATGTTGGACTGATCTGATCTAATCTCTGCATTTATATACTTTCTATACTTTTTAATTTGCAGTTTCTTTGCTCCAGTACCTTATTGCCTGCTGTGTTTATCCTGCCTCCAGCTCTGAGTCTGTTTACTGCTGCTTGCAGTAGTGGGCACTTCCTTAATTGGCCCTGAAGCAGGCATTGCCTTACTTGGCCCTAAAATGGGCACTCCCTTGCTTGGGCCTGAAGTGGAGATTCCCTTACCTTGCGCAGAAAAGTGTACTCCCTTACCTGGCCCTGAAGTGGGCATTCCTTTACTTGGCCCCAAGACACACTCCAGTCCTAGGTCCTGAAGCGGGTACTCCAGAACTTGGCACGTCTCTGACTTAACTTGAACCTGAAAAGCATTTTCTTATCTGGCCCAGAAGTGAGCATTCCTTTGATTGAAATTATAGAGAGTATTCCCTTCCCTGCCTCTGAAGTGGTCACTCCCTTGCTTGGCCCTTAAGCAGGCATTCTATAACTCAACACTAAGGGGCCGAATTACTAAGCTACGGATACAGTTGTTTCCTTGCGAGCCTTTAGGTTCGCCGGAAACTAAATTTAAGAAGCAGTGGTGTGATTGACACCCCCTGCTAGTGGTGGATTGGCCTTGAATGTGCAGGGGGCATTGTGATGTTGGGGCTTCCAGAAATAGATCTGATGGCATCTCATCTAAACAAAAAACTCCCCAGGTACCTGTCCAGGTCCAGGGATCCTCAGGCGGAAGCAGTGGATGCGTTGACACACTTCCGTGGTGTTATCAACCTGCTTATATTTTCCCGCATTAATAAATTGGCCCCCAAATGGGCACTCCAGTCCTTGGCCCTGAAGAAGGCACTCCAGAACTTTGCTCTTCTCTGATTAAACTTGCACCTGAACAGCTTATACCAGCTGACATCTGCTATACCAGTTTGTACTGTTTGCTCCAGTTAACACTTGACTTGCCTCTATTTGTTTTCTTCCTGTTTCCCAGTCTAATCTGTTTTAGGACATTTCTCCTAATGGGACTGTTATATTTTTTAGTCTACAATTTATTGCTATGCAATCTGCCCAGCTTTCCACTACCCCTGCCTTTGGACTCCATCATAATGTTAGAGAGGTAGCAACCCTTAAAATCCATGTTAACATTATATTTTTGGCATGACATTTTTTTTAAAGAAACACAAAACCCAACATTTTTCTTTCATGACTCAGGCAGAGCATACAATTTTAATAACTTTTCAATTTACTTCTATTACCAGGTTTGCTTAAATATGTTGGTTTTCGTTCTTGAAGGAACAACAATGCAATACTGGAGCTAAACAAGATCTGGTGAGCCAATGACTGCAACTATTTATTGGCTGCACTATTTGGTATTAGTTTTTTTTTAATACAAAACAAATACGGCAGCCACCAATCAGCAGCTTGCACCCAGTAGTGCATTGCTGCTCCTGAGCCAACCTAGGTAGGCTTTTTCATCAAATATAGTAAAAGAACAAAGCAAATCATATAGTAGAAGTAAACTGGAAAGTTGTTTAAAAATGCATGTTCCATCTTAAAGGACCAGTAAACAGATTTGCATATTCAATAAATTTATGACATAAAGACAATGCAATAGCACATAGTCTGAGCTTCAAATAAGTGGTAGATTTTTTCTGACAATTTTAAAAGTTATTTCTATTTCCTCTCCCCCTGTATCATGTGACAGCCATCAGCCAATAACAAATACATATACGTACCATGTAACAGCCATCAGCCAATCACAAATGCATATACGTACCATGTAACAGCCATCAGCCAATCACAAATGCATATATGTATGTTTTTTGTGAATTCTTGAACATTCTCAGTAGCAGTTGGTGACTCAAAAAGTGCACAAAAGGCTGTGCACATTTTGTTTTTTGGAAGTATATTGGAAAGTTTTTTTAAAATTGAATGCTCTATCTGAATAATGAAAGTTTAATTTTGACTTGAGTGTCCCTTTAACCATGAAAGTTTATTTTTTTCTAAACTGTCCCTTTAATTCAAAGCTGTTTAATTTAACAAGCAAACAAGAGCAGTGGGGACCTGAGCACTAAATCCACCAACTAATAAACAGTTCTCCCAATGATTTATTAGAGGATAGAGATAAACCTTACAAACATAAAGACAAACACATGTTTTTTTTTCTTTTCCCCAGTAAAGGAACATCTATGAAGTCCTTTATAAAATGCCCTATTTTATAGGGACACTAAATCCACATTTTTGCTTTCAGGGTTCAGGTAGAGATTACAATTTTAAACAATATTCCAATTTACATCTATTATCTAAAATACTTCATTCTTTAGAAATCATTTGTTGAATAAATAGTAATGCACATGGGTGAGCCAATCGCGCACGGCTTCTATGTGCAGCCACCAAACAGCAACTGGAAGTATATCAAGAGAATAAAGAAAATTATATAATAGAAGTAAATTAGAAAGTTGTTTAAAATTGTATGTTCTTTCTAAATCATGAAAGAAAAAAATTGTGTTTCAAGTCCCTTAAAAGGCAACATATTTTTTAAAAAATACAAACGACCCTTTAAAAGATGAACTAGTTTGCCATGACTAAGATTTTACACCTATAGTTTACTTTCTAGCGCTCAAAATTAATTCAGGTACCACGGATTATAGTTGTGGATTTCCCACACATTACATCATGGATCTTAAAGCCAAAAGATTAAATGAACTGTGTGAACAACTATAAAATATTATCCTACTTTCAATCTCTTAATTTCATCAAATGTTTTTTTGTTTAGTGAAGCAGTTATTCCAATCTAACTACTATAAGGTCAATAAATGATTAACTCATAACCTTGTTATCATATCATTGCTTGAGTAAAACAGCACACAGTAATTTTTTTACACTTTGTCAATTTATATGTTTTAAATAAAAAAATATACCACTATACAGTTAGTGATAATAGGGGCGCTTACCACACTATTAATAGGATAAAAAGAGAATATAACAAAACACACAATATAAAGAATCGAATAACACTAGATAAAAAGAAAGAAAGATTGAGTGTCCAGATACAGCAGTCTAGTGTAATCGATCAGGCAGCTCTTCTCGAGTATAAGGCCATCCACCACGAAAGAATCCTACAAAAAGTTAGAGAAGGCACCACATAGCTTGATACTGTATAAGTGTGTCAGAACGTATAAAGATAAACTGTTCACACTCACATTCGATGAAGCACTATACAAGTGCTAATCAGGCAGACCGGAACATTAAGAGTTACCTGGCTAACTCGCCTCCCATCTAAGGGCTGGGGAAATCGTCCATCCAATGGTCAGCAAACATAGTCCAGTCCTACGTTTCCAGCAGCTGCAAAGACTAAGCAGATAACTTCAAAAAGACTCAGGTGCTGTGCAAGGTAGCGTTAAGAACATGTGTTTATTATGGAACACAAAGTTTCCAGCAACGCGTTTCTCAGTTAACAAACTGTTTCATCAGGCTGATACTATTCATACAAACTTGCTACCTTTCATAACCACCTTGATACAATCAAAAGAGGTTCCAACCCTCCTAATCTCCCTTTGCTATCGTTAGCAGCAATACATTACTGAACAATAAAATCAAATACAATAGAAAAACACAAAATCATATTAAAATCTGCATTGGATGACGCATATTATTCTCAAGCAGATAATCACTAGCACATTTACTGTGTTTGGCGTACCAATCATCTTATTGTCGATCCGTTAGTATTGCCCATTGCGATATTGTTTAGTGACAATTCGGTCACATGGTTAGCATTCGGCCAATACGGATTAATCATGACAATTTAGTCAATCTAAAGCGGCCTATCAAAGGATTCGCTAACCACATGAAAATGAAAGGTTTGTTAACTGAGAAACGCATTTCTGGATACTTTGTGTTCCATAATAAACACGTTTTCAATGCTACCTTGCACACCACCTGAGTATTTTTGACGTTTTCTGTATAGTCTTTGGAGTTGCTGGAATCATAGGACTGAACTACGGTTGCTGACCATTGGATGGGTGATTTCCTCAGCCCTGAGACAGGAGGCGAGTTATCTTTATACCTTCTGGCACACATAAAGAATTATGCTATGTGGTGCCTTCTCTAACTTTTTTTATAAAATATATATGTTTTCATGTTTCTCTCTTTCCTTGATTTCTGTGTATAGTTCCTAGATTGGCTTAACTATTCTTTGGTTCCTGATTTGGCATTACTTGGAACCTGATTTGACTCTACTGCTTTCTGGTTTCTGACTCTTGACTTGGTCTGACCTCTCTTCTGGATTTTTCCTGGTACTACATAGCCCACTTGGTTTTGGGCTTCTTTATTCCTGAATACCATTAAGACTTATCTAACTCCTCTTCTGACCTGTATCCATTCCACAGTTTCTATTAAGGTTCAGACTTTACATTTCTGAAAGGCTGAGTGGACCTTGCCGGGATCGAACCTGCAACCCTTGGGTTGTCACAGTTCTCTGTAACAGTACATTAGCATGTATGTAATCTCTGCCAGATATAGAGAGCCAAAATGTAAGGGGATATATAAAAGCAATACCTAATATATCTAAGAAAATATATTTAAGTTTTACAAAGAAGCAAGTTAAGTAATATTTCATTAGAGGAAATGCAGGTCTTCTTAACAATATATACAAATGAGGTGAAGATCCAGAATACATTAAAACATTCAGGGATAATAGAAAAAAAAACAGCTGGGAAAGTTTAAAGTTCTTGGAAGGCTAATATTTTGAATTCAAAATTACAGGTCACAAGCTGTAAAAAGTCAAAGTACTTTGTTTTCCTAAAAACATTTCACAGATTTCTTCAATTTCCCTGCCCACTGTATCCTGTGACAGTCACCAGCCAATTACAGACTCATATACATATACACTGTGAACTCTTGTGCATGCTTAGTCGGAGCTGGTTCCCCAGAAATTGTGCATATAAAAAGACATGGCACAAAATGGTAATTTAAGTTAATTGGAAAGTTATTTAAAATTGCATGCGTTATCTTAATCATCAAGGTTTTATTATGACTTTAGTAACCCTTTAAGCAGAGAAGCTAATCCAGATGAGACTGACAACACTACAGTTAATGGCATCAGTAACAGATAAAAATGCCACAAAAGTTGCAAAATTCACAACACTTGGAACTTGGCTGCTACTCAGCTTTTACTGAATTTTCTTAAAGGGACACTAAGCCCTGAAATTTTCTTTCATTATTCAGATAGAGAATACAAATTTAAACAACTTTACAATTTACTTCTATTATTTATTTTGCTTTATTTTTTAAATATTCTAAATTGAAGAAAAAGCAATGCACATGGGTCAGCCGATCACCCCAGGCTTCTATGTGCAGGAACCAATCAGCAGATACTGAGCCTATCTAGATATGCTTTTCAGCAAAGAATATCAAGATAATAAAACACATTAGATAAAAGAAGAATTAGAAAGTTGTTTAAAAATGTACGCTTCTTCAAAATCACGAAATAAAAAATGTGGGTTTCATGTCCCTTTAAGTCCAAAATTCAGAAAACCATCCTTTTAAAAACACCTTTGAATGGCATTAGTCTTTTACATATGTTACAAGGTCCAAGTCTGCAGTTGAGTATCAGCAGGGTTTATTACAGATGGCAGCACATTTATGATTATCAGGAATGCTTGTACTCTCCTTAGTGTTCCTTCTGAATGTATAGTTACTCTAGCTGGGATGCATCTCTTCTAGTTTATCTCCTGGACTTTGGCTCCTAACCACTCCTGCAGAGATTACTGCGACATAGCTTTCCTTGTTAAGCACCACCACTCAATACAGGTTTTTTTTCCCGGTTCTATCTATGTTCAAATTACTTCACTTATCTCCAGCTCAATCTTCCTCACTAGCTCAACCACTTTAACTAACCATCCCACACTAGTTCACTAATTCATTCTTCTTCTCCAGTCTCTCACTCTATTCACATCTCTCTATACATTATATCCTTCTCTCTGTAGGTTCAATTCTATAAAGTATTTAAATGACACAGGGTTAAATTGTATTAAATACGCACATCATAAATCATAATGAACACTTATAAGTAAAAAATACAAAGCATCATTGGTACTTCATAGCTCTTTGCACACATTAGAAGTAGCACACATATTACGAGTTGTGCTTGAGCACAATTTAATTCAACGTGCGTCAGGTTAGTGCGACTTCAGGGCTCTTGTTAACTGCTACAATCAACTAAAAAGTTGCACAAAGCACATCAAAAATACATTACAAAGTACAGTTACACTCATAGTAACACTGTCTAATATAAATTATTCTGAAAGCATTTTGACATTTTTTCACCACTAGAGGGCGTTAGTTCATGTGTTTCATATAGATAACATTGAGCTCAGGCATGTGAAGCTCCTAGGAGCAAGCACTGATTGGCTAAAAATGCAAGTCTGTCAAAAGAACTGAAATAAGGGGGCAGTTTGCAGAGGCATAGATACAAGGTAATCACAGAGTTAAAAAGTATATTAATATAACTGTGTTGGTTATGCAAAATTGGGGAATGGGTAATAAAGGGATTATCTACAAAAATGCTGGTGTTTACTGTCCCTTTAAACAGTGTGCGCTGAGGCTGCTAAAAAGAACCTGTATAAGAAAGACAGAAGATATGGAGTTAGGGTTGCCACCTCAACCATATTTTTCTGGACACTTATGAGTTATACATGTTGCAGGGTGTGCAGGGTGGAACATGAATAGTGCTGTCCCAGGGTTTCTATTTTTATGCTGTCCAGCAGCACAATGCATGTTTCCCTCTGCACACCCTGCAGCATGTGTAACTCATAAGTGTCAAGGAAAACATATCCGAGGTAGCAAGCCTTTATGGAGTTGCACTGCTGTCTGTGAATAAACAGGTCAAGGCTTATATATCTCAGAGTTCATTCGAGACCTTTGCAGCCAAGTAGCTGAAAACATAAAAAATCATATTTACAATATTCTAGTGTCCTTAACATAGGGGAATATGTTCTAAGTATTTTTAAACAGATATTCCTATATATTTTTACCTATATATAATGATATGACTATACCAATGTATAATTATATTTATATATATATATATATATATATATATATATATATATATATATATATATATATAGGTTAATAGGACAAGTGCACTCTCACGAACAGTATAACGATTTGCAAGGGTGCATGAATGTGGATAATAATAGCAAAAGATAGAAGACAGCACTCTCTGGTTGTACATTATCCCTATGAACCCCTAATCACCTACATAATATTTATTAACCCCTAATTCCCCCCCCCACGTCGCCGCTACCTTACCTACACTTATTAACCCCTAATCTGCCGACCGGACCTCGCCGCTACTCTAATAAATGTTTTAACCCCTAAACCGCCGCACTCCTGCCTCGCAAACACTATAATAAATAGTATTAACCCCTAATCTGACCTCCCTAACATCGCCGCCACCTAACTTCAAGTATTAATCCCTAATCTGCCGACCGGACCTCGCCGCTACTCTAATAAATGTATTAACCCCTAAAGCTAAATCTAACCCTAACCCTAACACCCCCCTAAATTAAATATAATTTTAATCTAACAAAATAAATTAAATCTTATTAACTAAAGTATTCCTATTTAAAACTAAATACTTACCTGTAAAATAAACCCTAATATAGCTACAATATAACGAATAATTATATTGTAACTATTTTAGGATTTATATTTATTTTACAGGCAACTTTGTATTTATTTTAACCAGGTACAATAGCTATTAAATAGTTATTAACTATTTAATATCTACCTAGTTAAAATAAGTACAAAATTACCTGTAAAATAAATCCTAACCTAAGTTACAATTAAACACTACACTATCAATAAATTAATTAAATAAATTACCTATAATTACATACAATTAAATAAACTAAACTAAATTACAAAAAACAAACAAACACTAAATTCCAAAAAATAAAAAAAGATTACAAGAATATTAGGCTAATTACACCTACTCTAAGCCCCTTAATAAAGCCAATATCAGCCAATCAGATTGAGCTCGCATTATATTGGCTGATCGGAACAGGCAATAGAATGCAAGCTCAATCTGATTGGCTGATTGGATCAGCCAATCGAATTGAACTTGAATCTGATTGGCTGATTTAATCAGCCAATCAGATTTTTCCTACCTTAATTCCGATTGGCTGATAGAATCCTATCAGCCAATCGGAATTCGAGGGACGCCATCTTGGATGACGTCATTTAAAGGAACCTTCATTCGGCAAGTAGGCGTCGGATAAAGAGGATGGATCCGCGTCGGTTGGAAGAAGATGGCTCCGCTCCGGATGGATGAAGATAGAAGATGCCGCTTGGATGAAGATGTCTGCCGGTCCAGATGTTCTCTTCTGCCCGGATAGGATGAAGACTTCTGCCGGTCTGGATGTCCTCTTCTGTCCCATCGGATGAAGACTTCAGCCCGGCTGGGTGAAGATGACTCAAGGTAGGGAGATCTTCAGGGGGGGTAGTGTTAGGTTTATTTATGGTGGGTTTGGGTTAGAGTAGGGGTATGTAGGTGGTGGGTTTTAATGTTGGGGGGGTTATATTTTTTTTACAGGCAAAAGAGCTGATTACTTAGGGGCATGCCCCGCATAAAGCCATTTTAAGGGCTGGTAAAAGAGCTGGTTACTTTTTAATTTAGAATAGGGTAGGGACCTTTATTATTTTGGGGGGCTTTTTTATTTTATTAGGGGGCTTAGAGTAGGTGTAATTAGCCTAATATTCTTGTAATCTTTTTTTATTTTTTGTAATTTAGTGTTTTTTTTTTTTTTTGTAATTTAGTTTATTTAATTGTATGTAATTGTAGGTAATTTATTTAATTAATTTATTGATAGTGTAGTGTTAGGTTTAATTGTAACTTAGGTTAGGATTTATTTTACAGGTAATTTTGTAATTATTTTAACTATGTAGCTATTAAATAGTTAATAACTATTTAATAGCTATTGTACCTAGTTAAAATAAATACAAAGTTGCCTGTAAAATAAATATAAATCCCAAAATAGCTACAATATAATTATTCGTTATATTGTAGCTAGATTAGGGTTTATTTTACAGGTAAGTATTTAGTTTTAAATAGGAATACTTTAGTTAATAAGATTTAATTTATTTCGTAAGATTAAAATTATATTTAACTTAGGGGGGTGTTAGGGTTAGGGTTAGACTTAGCTTTAGGGGTTAATACATTTATTAGAGTAGCGGCGAGGTCCGGTCGGCAGATTAGGGGTTAATACTTGAAGTTAGGTAGGCGACGTTGGGGGGGGGGGGGGCAGATTAGGGGTTAATACTATTTATTATAGGGTTTGTGAGGCGGGAGTGCGGCGGTTTAGGGGTTAATAACTTTATTAGAGTATTGGCGAGGTCCGGTCGGCAGATTAGGGGTTAATAAGTGTAGGTAAGGTAGCGGCGACGTTGGGGGGGGGCAGATTAGGGGTTAATAAACATAATATAGGTGTCGGCGACGTTAGGGGCAGCAGATTAGGGGTACATAGGCATAATGTAGGTTGCGGCGGTGTCCGGAGCGGCTGATTATGGGTTAATAGTATAATGCAGGTGTCAGCAATAGCGGGGGCGGCAGATTAGGGGTTAATAAGTGTAAGGTTAGGGGTGTTTAGACTTGGGGTTCATGTTAGGGTGTTAGGTGCAGACTTAGAAACTGTTTCCCCATAGGAAACAATGGGGCTGCATTGGGAGCTTAACGCTGCTTTTTTGCAGGTGTTAGGGTTTTATCAGCCCAAACTACCCCATTGTTTCCTATGGGGGAATCGTGCAAAAGCACGTTTTGCCAGCTTACCGCTACTGTAAGCAACACTGGTATTGAGGGTTGAAGTGGCGGTAAATTTGGCTCAACGCAACCTTTTTTGAGCCTAACGCAGCCCCTCAGACAACTCTCAATACCAGTGTTGTTTGGAAGCAGCGGTAGGAAAAAAAAGCTGCGTTAGCTACGCGGGTCTTTACCGACAAAACTCTAAATCTAGCCAAAAGTGTCCTATGCCGTTTTGGGATTCTTGAAAACAACCGATTGTGAACACACTTATCTAGTTAGCTATAGATTAGTATTAACTCCAGTTAACCTTAAACCATGGGTAGCCATAGGACACTGAACCCAAAAATTTTCTTTCGTAATTCAGATAGAGCATGACATTTTAAGCATCTTTCTAATTTACTCCTATTATCAAATTTTCTTCATTCTCTTGGTATCTTTATTTGAAATGCAAGAATGTAAGTTTAGATGCCGGCCCATTTTTGGTGAACAACCTGCGTTGTCCTTGCTGATTGGTGGATAAATTCATCCACCAATAAAAAATTGCTGTCCAGAGTCCTGAACCTAAAAAAAAGCTTAGATGCCTTCTTTTTCAAAGAAAGATAGCAAGAGAACAAAGAAATATTGATAATAGGAGTAAATTAGAAAGTTGCTTGAAATTGCATGCTCTATCTGAATCACAAAAGAAAAAATTTGGGTTCAGTGTCCCTTTAATCTAAATTGTACAGTCACATTGCAAAAATCATTAGAAAATGGACAGATAAACATATTGTCTTATGCCGGTTTGAGATACTTGAAAACAACTGATAGTAAAGACACTAGTGATAATTATAGTTAACCTTCAACAATGGGTAGCCATAGAACAACTTAATCTAAATTGTACAGTCATATTGCAAAAATCATTAGAAAATGGACAGATAAACATAGTGTCCTTTGCCGGTTTGAGATACTTGGAAACAACTGATAATAAAGACACTAGTAATAATTACAGTTAACCTTTAACAATGGGTAGCCACAGAACAACTTAATCTAAATTGTACAGTCATATTGCAAAAAATCATTGAAAAATGAACTGAAAAACGTAGTCTCCTATGCCGGTTTGAGATACTTGAAAACAACTGATAAAAAAACACTAGTAATAATTACAGTTAACCTTCAATAATGGGTAGCCATAAAACAACTTAATCTTAATTGTACAGTCCCATTGCAAAAATTATTAGAAAATGGACAAATAAACATAGTGTCCTATGCCGGTTTGAGATACTTGAAAACAACTGATAAAAAAACACTTGTAATAATTACAGTTAACCTTCAATAATGGGTAGCCATAGAACAACTTAATCTAAATTGTACAGTCCCATTGCAAAAATTATTAGAAAATGGACAGATAAACATAGTGTCCTATGCCGGTTTGAGATACTTGAAAACAACTGATAAAAAAACACTAGTAATAATTACAGTTAACCTTCAATAATGGGTAGCCATAGAACAACTTAATCTTAATTTTTACAGTCATATTGCAAAAATCATTACAAAATGGACAGATAAACATAGTGTCCTATGCCGGTTTGAGATACTTTTTGTTCAAGATGTTTTTAATCTCTGCCACAAAGTTGCAGATATGTAGTGTGCTGCTCTTGTTTCAATCGATATAATGTGAGGGGAGAATGCATAGTACAGACACAGAGTCAATTCAAAGGTCACAAGGCTATAGTACATTTGTGCCTATTCATATGACCACATACATCTGTATCAACCCGACAAAGTCCAGTAACCACAAGGATGTTAATAACAATAGCAACAGCAACTACATCCTCAACATAGTCCCTGTGCCAGAGGGTAGCAAAGTGTGTGGGCAACCCCCAGATAAGAGCAAATTTAGGTGGTGACCCAGAGTTCAGATGCAACAGTTCCAGTCTATGCCCATATTAAGGCCCCTAGGGTGGATAGTATCCATCTTGAATATCCATTCAGCTTTTCTTTGCAGGAGTAGTTTCCCTCTGTCACCTCCATGGGGAAGAGGGGGGACATGGTCAATCAGGGTAAATCTAAGGGCAGCAACAGTGTGGCCATGTTCCAGAAAATGTCTTGCCACTGGTTGGTCACTAGTACCCTTATCAATGGCAGTACGAATGGCGCATCTGTGGTTTGCCATGCGCTTCTTGATGTCATCATTGGTTTTACCAATGTAAAATAATCCGCAATTGGAGGGCGGAGCCTGAGGCAGAGCAGGACAGACGTGTTTTTACAGAGCTCTGTGCATAATTAGGGCTTTACTTTTATAAAAGTTCTCATTTAGTTTTTTTATGTTTTTAAACCTTTCCCCTAGCATCTGGTGAACATCAGGCTACAAGCAGTCACTTTTTTCTCTTTCACACATGTGAATAGGGAGAAAAGGCCCATAGTTTGTTCTGAACAGTTATCTAACCCAGAACCGCGGAGCCTGCATTAGTTCAGCCAAGGACAACACTTGCAGCTTAAGCCAAGTACTCCGGAGGGTTGGGGTTCCGCTCCGGAGTACATCTGACTACCATCCGCAAAGTCCAGTGACTAGGAGACTGAGGATCGAGATGATTGACCTGCGGCGGCTTTAGGGGCGGAACTTGCTGACTAAGCACCAGGAGAGAGGGTCCCCACCGACCACGACCCAGCAGCAGCATAGCTCACAAGCATTGTGACCCTAGAGGAGAGATCTTTGGGATCCGATTAGGTCCTCTGTGCTTACCGCCAACGATGGAATTCCAGTGCAGAAAACTGCACCACGAGGGTGATGGCGGCCATCTTGGTTGAGGAGTTGCGGCCCTTGCGCTACAGGTAGCACAGCTTTCCTGCCACTGCGGGCCCTTGCATCAGAATTTCAGCCAGGCACTGACATCATCTTTGGAGGCACTAGTGACAGCCTACTTTCTTCTCTACACTGGGGCTATCCATCTTAGCCCCCATTACCAGAGACTGCTGGCCTGGCAGGCCCTAGAGCTTCAGTGTGTGTAAGAGCCCTCTGGTGCGTTGAAGAAGAAGAGCATTAATATCCATAGCTGGCAACATTGTATCAGGGACCATACATAACACTAGCCCAGCACACCACCAATGCTACTTCCATCCCCGAACTCTGGGGTATACAACTGAAAGCCTGTTCACTTCTTGGGCCAGTTCGGGTTCACAGATTTCTTCACGGGCCACATCAACTGTTGGTGTTCACCAGAGGCCATGTGGGCGACTCCATACATGGGCCGGAGGGGCTCAGCTGCTGGGCCTAGGATTGAGGCCTGCTCCTTCTCCAGAACGTTTGGGGCCTAGTCGCACAGGGGTAAGACTTTATTTTCTCTATGGCCTAAATGTCTCCCTTTTACCCCATAACCTATAGCAACACCTGGGGCCTGCGCACATGTTAACTTGAGACATATATACTGGCCCACAGCTCGCCCTTCTGACCACACATCTTGGGCAGTTCATTTTAGGGCCAAAAGTAATTCTGAGGACCCATTCTCATCATTCTGACCCCACTACCGGGTCTTGATACCTAAAAAAATGGTGGATCATCAAAAAAAGCCCTTTTATAAGCCTACTAACAGAATCCCAGAAGAAGAAGGATATTCTTTTTGTTCTGAATGGCAGCAACAGAATCTCCCAGCAGCTGGAAGATTAATCATATTTTTATACATGCTATATATTCTCAGCGTAGCTTCCCACCTAGTCAAGCTCTCACATAATAAATTCTGGACTTGGCAGCATGGTCCACACCACTTATTTTTGTGATATGGAAGCTGCTGTGTCAGCTAAATTGTTCACCTGTCACTTAACCACGTGCACGCTTAGATAAGTGGTCAAACCTAACTATATATTGGTTATATAGTTTGATCAGATCTGGATCAGCTCACTCCCTGAACTGCCCAGGTATCTATAGCCTATTCATTGTCAACAGACATAGTGTTATTGTATGTGCTGGTCATACTGAATAGTTTTGATCCTTGTGATTAGCAAAGTTTCCCCTCACCTCCCCGCTCCTGCCAAGCTTGTCTGGGTGGGTCATTTCCCACTCCCTTTTCCCCTTCCTTCGGGTCGTATCTTTACCTCCCCGGGGTGAGGGGTAGATGCGCAGATAAGCTCATCCTCTCTGCATTCACTGTGTTTAGCTAGGTGCACTGACTAGCCCCTTCCATCCATACAGGCTCTATAGGAGTCTACTGTTTCAAAAGAAGATCAGAAATGGGTGCTTGCACCTAGAATGTGATAGATATAATTAATCTGGCACTCAGCCCCGCTCTACAGATTTTAGAGTAATACTTGTCATGTACATGTGATTTACTAACCTTCTTTTTCAGTAGAGCCATACGTATAGTAAATTGCAAATAGACCTTGGGCCCCTTTTTCTGCGGGTCTCCACTAATACTTAGCACTTACAATATGCTGCATTCAGGTAGGAGGCTTCCTACGACAACATTGAAATCCAAGAAGACGGTCTATGATCATTTTACACAACAGCCCAAAAGGTCCAAACATGGAACCCCAAAGAGATCTGAGTCTCAATCTAGTATTCAATCTGCATCTGCCTCACAGCACGTTATCACTGAAACAACGTTAAAGTAAATGTTAGCCTTGCAGACCAAATTCATTACACAGGAAATACAACGTAGTTCTGCCGAACTCAAAAAAGAGATCTCTGAAATAGGAGAAAGAGTAGATTATCTGGAACGAAAAACAGGATGATATCGTGGTGGACCAGTCTAATCTCCTTTCCTATTCAGAAAACCTAGCTGATCAAATCTCTCAACTAGAACTCAAATTAGCAGATCTAGAGGACAGATCCAGGCGCAATAATATCAGATTCCATGGGATAAAGATATAAAACTCCTCCCTGATCTCTCGGCTCACACCCTTCAGCAAAGGAGACACTATCAACCTGTCACTATTACTCTGCGTAAAAACAACATCAAGTACAGATGGGGGTATCCTACTCGGCTTATTATCACTAAGGACAATCAAACCTTTGTGGCTGCAACTTTGGCCCAGGGCCTATCTCCCCTGACGGACTGGGGGCTTAGACCTGAGCCTCCCCACAACGAGATCCTCCTTATCCTAAGTTACGTGCCTCTGCGCCTGAATGGACTGCCAAAGATCAAAGAGTTAAAAGGGCAAAGATGCCCAAACCCAAAGACTCTCACTGATTTAACGGGACTGCACTTTTACTTGCCTCTCGCAAGCCTGTTTTATCCTTCACGCCTATAAGGTCTATATTTGCACTATATATTCTGTTTGTATTTGTTCTGAATGTTCTGCTGAATACTGTTTTTTTGACTTAGGTAAGATTTATGGTTATTTAATTATATTCGAGTATATGTATGTTATAGAGCGGGGCTGATGATGTTCTCAGTCTCACACACTTTGGTTCACTGCTTAAAGTTCTTTGCCCCCACTTAGAAGTGCATGCCAGGACTCTTTGAGGTGGATTATTTCCACCACATTGCCGGGTACTCTTCTTGTGCCCATCCTATTTCCCCATTTCCCTTTCCTAAAACCCCTTCCTGTACCCCCGTTCCACTACATAGTCTAGGGCCAATATTGTAGTTTCTCCCCTTATCTCCCTCCACCTGTTATGCCCACTATCAGGTTACTAACCCACAATGTTAGAGGCCTCAACTCCCCCATAAACGCAGTCTTCTACTCAGATCCCTAAAACACCACAACCCTGATGTTGTATTTCTACAGGAAACCCATTGCCTAGACAGTGAGCCCCTCAAACTTACCTCCAAGACCTATACACATGTTGAAACGGCTTCTTTTGCTAAAAAAGCCAGAGGGGTGGCGATACTATTGCATAAGCCTTCAAACTAATACAAGTCATTAAGGATGCCCGGCGAGATATGTCATACTTATTTGTAAATTAAACCATGTAACTTATACTCTGGCCTCTATATATCTCCCAAATACCAACCAGCCAAGATAATTTAAACACATTCTTCATGTCCTTTCGCAGGTCCAGCAGGGTAGGGTCCTCATAGCTGGGGACTTTAATATGGTATGGGACCACACAATTGATAGAAAAAACACTTCTAAGACTATAGCACCCTCCCCAGCCAAACAATTATCCAGTAGATTCCGACAAATAATGTCAGGCTCTTTACGATATTTGGAGAGCCTTCCACCTGTAGGACCATGACTACACACATTTTTCGCATCCGCACAAACAATACTCTAGATTAGACTACATATTCTCCACAGCCGACTCCCTTGACATCACTCATTACATTCAAGCCAATGACAATTCATCAGTTAGAGATGACACCTTATGGGGTGCAGCCAAAGCCACAATTAGAGGCCTCCTTATCACCAAACAGGCACACCTTAGAAACCAGGCTGGCCTCACCCTCTCACAAGCCCACATTAAATTAAGACAGCTAGAAGAACACAATAGAAGCGCTATTAGTGCAGACATTACTTCTCAAATCATTGCGGTTAAGGACCACATCTCTCAGATCGAGCTCCGCAGAACTCAGATTAACCTTACCAAACTAAAGCATATGTTTTATTATAAGAGCAATAAGGCCGACACCTTGTTAGCTAACAAAATTAGAAATAGGGTGGGGGCATCATGAATCCACTGTATAAGAACCCCAGATTCCCTTCTTCAGATCCCGTCTCAGATAGGTGAGGCGTTTGCTGACTATTATACTAAGCTATATAATATAGCCACATCTGAGTCACCTAGGTCCACACCTCAGGAGGTTCTGCGGACCTATCTGAAGACCTTGTCGCTTCCCACACTTGCCTCAGAACAGCGTGACCTCTTAAGCTCCCCTTTCTCGCTTTCGGAAATTCTGATGGTAATCAAAAATGCGAAATCTTTTAAGTCCCCTGGTCCATATGGCTATCCGGTCAATTTCTACAAGATCTTCGCACTAGAGCTCGCCCCCTTATTACTCAAATTCTATAATTTAGCCAGAAAAGAAGGCCACTTTCAGAAGGAATTTTTAGAAGCCAATATAGTTACCATTCTAAAGCCTGACAAGGACCCAACCCTCTGTGCCAGTTATAGGCCCATCTCTTTAATAAACACTGATATAAAGTTCTATTCGAAGATTTTGGCTAACCAGCTTGCCAACCTGCTGCCTTCCCTAATCGACCCGGATCAGGTGGGCTTTGTGCCCCAACGAGAAGGCCCAGACAATACGAGAAGACTTCTTAACATTCTCACTTTTTCTTCGCGGCTCCGGAAACCACTCTCGGTCATCTCTCTTGATGCCGAGAAGGCTTTCGACCGAGTCAGATGGCAATATCTTTGGGCGGTCCTTGAGCGCTTTCGTCTCCCTACTGACTTTATAGTGGCCATAAAGGCCCTTTATTTGACTCCCACTGCTTTTGTGAGTGGCTTAGGCTTTCACTCCCCTTCCTTCATTATCACAAATGGCACCAGACAGGGGTGTCCCCTCTCGCCACTGCTGTTCACTCTCTCAATTGAACCTCTGGCAGAACAAATAAGAGCTGACCCCCAAACTCAGGGTGTCACACTGTTTGGCACTTCGCACAAAATCGCGCTTTTTGCTGACGATCTCACCCTCTTTTTGTCGCACCCCGTGAAAAATATCCCCAGACTTCTAGATGCGCTTGCTTCCTTCGGCGCCCACTCTTACTATAAATTGAATCTATCAAAAACGCAAGTGTACACACAAGGCTTCACAAGTGCGCATTTGGCCCCCCTTACAAAAAGTTTCAATTTTGCTTGGACAGACCATTCTGTCTTACACTTAGGCGTTCGACTCTCTAGTAGCCTCCCTCAAATAATTAAAGATAATTATCTTCCCCTCCTAACCTCACTTCGCTCTCTAAGGAGTGATTGGAATCTACAACATGTATCGGCAGGATCTTGGCACTGAAAATGTCTTTCCTCCCAAGACTCACCTATTTATTTTGCTGCCTACCCATTAAAATTCCTAAATACTTACTACTCCAATTCCAGAGCGGGTTTACGAAATTCATCTGGCAGGACAAGCCCCCTAGAATTGCGCATAAATTGCTTCAACTTCCTAAAACCTTGGGTGGCATAGCCTCTCCATCGGTTTCCCCGGAACTATGAATGTGCAATGCTCACCCATGTGTCCCAATGGGGAGTTAAAATTTCCAACCCTAAATACAAATCAATTGAGCAGGCCTCACTACACCATCAAATTAGCTTGCGAGATCTAATCTGGACCCCACCACACTGCCGTAAAGAATTGGAGCTGATCAACCCAGTTGTATGTGAGTGCCTTGACTTTTGGAACAGAATTCGACACCACCCGCATATTGCCCTGCATCCTTCCCCTATCACTTCCATCTCGGGACTGCAAGACTCCCATCCTAATAAATGGGCACAATTGGGAATTAACCTTGTATCAGACCTTTGGTCCTCAACCTCCCAGGACTCTTTCAAACAGCTCTTCCAAATCAGTGGCAATACCCAGATACCTCCCTACTTGACTTTTGAGTTTCACAGGATTAAGAGCTTCTTAAATAGCTGGGGCTTTAAGCTGAATCTTACCTGACCGCTGACCCTCTGGGAGTCCATTTGGGATAAGGAGGATAGGTTGCATAGGCCTCTCTCCCTTCACTATGTGTTTCTTGGCGGCACACAATATCCTGAAATGCCTGCCCATCTGTCCCAATGGGAGACATTGATAGGAAAGCGGGTTCTTTCTGATGTGTGGGAGCGAGCTTTCTCCTTGACCCAGAAGGCCATCCACTGTACAACGCTGTACGAGACTTACTTTAAACTTTTATTCCACTGGTACTATGTACCCACTAGATTAGCAAAGATGTTCCCGAGTGCATCCCCCGAGTGCTGGAGAAACTGCGGCCACAGGGGTAATGCTTACCATATCTGTTGGGAGTGCCCTGTGATTCAGCCTTTGTGGCAGAAATGCTTTAAAGCCCTAAAGCGCATTGGTATCCCACTTTCTATATCGTCTACCTCAGCTCGCCTTCATTTAAATATCCATACCTTACCTAAACATCACTCATATATTTGTATCTATTTGTTTATGACTGTTAAACTCTCCATAGCATGCTTGTGGAAAAGGAGTTACCCCCTATTTGGCCTGTAGTCTGTAACATTATGGCGTACATATATACCATGGAGAAGGATATTTTTTATAAATTAAATAAATCTGATCTGTTTGAGCTTGTCTGGGCAGATTGGAAAGAGCAATACAATACTGACTGGAAACCCAACACAGCTACCCGCGACTCCTAGTTAATTGACTGCGCCCTTACACATATTTATTGTCCATATAATGGGACACCGCCTGAGCCTTAACCATCCTCTCATTCTCCCCATCTCCCCACTGTTCCCGGCCCAGCCCCATTATCCCTTTACCCCCCACTTACATAAGAATATGTGATTTCACAAGGGCATAATGCCCTTCTCACACCTTCACACAACCCTCACGCTTTTTCACCCTATACATAACAGCTCACACTGGAGGTCTATAGATGAAACCATGCAGAGGTCTTTAAGATCTCTAAGAACCTCTCCCTTACCTCCGTAATGATTCCAAGGGTTTTTCTATGTTACCCTTAAATAAGTTTGTATCTGGGTATTTTGATGTAGATCATATACATATGATATTATAATTGACATCAGGTACTTAAAAGCAAAAAGCACAGTACAAGGGTAGACTCAGTCTGACATGTTTCGGCCTTGGCTGGCCTTAATCATAGAACTAATGGTCAAGGTAAAACCTGTGGCCTTATACCACTCCCTAAACCATGATTGGCTGTCTGTGCTGCAGTAATTAGAAATTAACTATTTAGCTTCCCCTAGATCTTGGAATGTTTTGTTAACTAGCACCTTACTGATGGTGAGACTAAAGTGCTTCCATTATAATAGTCACATCAGACTATGCTCTTAGTTAGTTTTTAAATTATGTATAGGTTAATGTTCACCATTATCAAACATTAGAGATTTAACACTTAGAGAAACTCATGGAATTTTTTTGCTCATAAGTTTGTTAATACTTTGTAGACAAACGGTAAAAACCATATATTATATAAGGCTATCTTCCCTATATGTGGATAGTAATAGTCTCCCTGTATATGCCTGCATAAATTTCATATTCCCCATCTACTCCCCTAGTGTTATATCTAAATAAAATGGGAATAGTCATATGCATCTATATACACTGGTACCCATAAAATATGGGCTTCTTAATGAGGTCACGATATTCGAAGTTTGGCTTTTTGTGCGTGGCGTGGATACTTGTGCAAAATCTTTTTACTTTCAATTTGTAATATGTCACTACCTGATGTGCACAAAAAGCTTACTTCTAGCGAAGTTAACCCGTTATTGGAAGTGCTAAATAGCACACAACTTGTAATCTAGCCCTTAATTTGGTCTCTTGGTATCCTTTGTTGAAAAGCCTAGCAAGGTTGGCTCAGTAACAGTAATGCACTAATGGCAGCTATCTGGTGATAGGTGGCTACACACACATGCTTGTCACTATTGGTTCGCTAGATTTGTTCAGCTAGGTCTTAGTAGTGCAATTCTTCTCTGTAGCTGACTATGGCCTAGATTTAGAGTTCGGCGGTAAAAGGGCTGTTAACGCTCCGCGGGCTTTTTTCTGGCCGCACCATAAATTTAACTCTGGTATCGAGAGTTAAAACAAATGCTGCGTTAGGCTCCAAAAAAGGAGCGTAGGGCATTTTTACCGCAAATGCAACTCTCGATACCAGAGTTGCTTACGGACGCGGCCGGCATCAAAAACGTGCTCGTGCACGATTCTCCCATAGGAAACAATGGGGCTGTTTGAGCTGAAAAAAAACCTAACACCTGCAAAAAAGCAGCGTTCAGCTCCTAACGCAGCCCCATTGTTTCCTATGGGAAAACACTTCCTACGTCTGCACCTAACACTCTAACATGTACCCCGAGTCTAAACACCCCTAACCTTACACTTATTAACCCCTAATCTGCCGCCCCCGCTATCGCTGACCCCTGCATTACACTTTTAACCCCTAATCTGCCGCTCCGTAAACCGCCGCAACCTACGTTATCCCTATGTACCCCTAATCTGCTGCCCTAACATCGCCGACCCCTATGTTATATTTATTAACCCCTAATCTGCCCCCCACAACGTCGCCGACACCTACCTACACTTATTAACCCCTAATCTGCCGAGCGGACCTGAGCGCTACTATAATAAAGTTATTAACCCCTAATCCGCCTCACTAACCCTATCATAAATAGTATTAACCCCTAATCTGCCCTCCCTAACATCGCCGACACCTACCTTCAATTATTAACCCCTAATCTTCCGATCGGAGCTCACCGCTATTCTAATAAATGTATTAACCCCTAAAGCTAAGTCTAACCCTAACACTAACACCCCCCTAAGTTAAATATAATTTTATTCTAACGAAATTAATTAACTCTTATTAAATAAATGATTCCTATTTAAAGCTAAATACTTACCAGTAAAATAAACCCTAATATAGCTACAATATAAATTATAATTATATTATAGCTATTTTAGGATTAATATTTATTTTACAGGCAACTTGGTATTTATTTTAACTAGGTACAATAGCTATTAAATAGTTAAGAACTATTTAATAGCTACCTAGTTAAAATAATTACAAATTTACCTGTAAAATAAATCCTAACCTAAGATATAATTAAACCTAACACTACCCTATCAATAAAATAATTAAATAAACTACCTACAATTACCTACAATTAACCTAACACTACACTATCAATAAATTAATTAAACACAATTCCTACAAATAAATACAATTAAATAAACTAGCTAAAGTACAAAAAATAAAAAAGAACTAAGTTACAGAAAATAAAAAAATAGTTACAAACATAAGAAAAATATTACAACAATTTTAAACTAATTACACCTACTCTAAGCCCCCTAATAAAATAACAAAGACCCCCAAAATAAAAAATTCCCTACCCTATTCTAAATTAAAAAAGTTACAAGCTCTTTTACCTTACCAGCCCTGAACAGGGCCCTTTGCGGGGCATGCCCCAAGAAGTTCAGCTCTTTTGCCTGTAAAAAAAAACATACAATACCCCCCCCCAACATTACAACCCACCACCCACATACCCCTAATCTAACCCAAACCCCCTTTAAATAAACCTAACACTAATCCCCTGAAGATCTTCCTACCTTGTCTTCACCATCCAGGTATCACCGATCCGTCCTGGCTCCAAGATCTTCATCCAACCCAAGCGGGGGTTGGCGATCCATAATCCGGTGCTGAAGAGGTCCAGAAGAGGCTCCAAAGTCTTCCTCCTATCCGGCAAGAAGAGGACATCCGGACCGGCAAACATCTTCATCCAAGCGGCATCTTCGATCTTCTTCCATCCGGTGCGGAGCGGGTCCATGTTGAAGCAGCCGACGCGGATCCATCCTCTTCTTTCGGCGTCTCCCGACGAATGACGGTTCCTTTAAGGGACGTCATCCAAGATGGCGTCCCTCGAATTCCGATTGGCTGATAGGATTCTATCAGCCAATCGGAATTAAGGTAGGAATTTTCTGATTGGCTGATGGAATCAGCCAATCAGAATCAAGTTCAATCCGATTGGCTGATCCAATCAGCCAATCAGATTGAGCTCGCATTCTATTGGCTGTTCTATTGGGGTCTTTGTTATTTTATTAGGGGGCTTAGAGTAGGTGTAATTAGTTTAAAATTGTTGTAATATTTTTCTTATGTTTGTAACTATTTTTTTATTTTCTGTAACTTAGTTCTTTTTTATTTTTTGTACTTTAGCTAGTTTATTTAATTGTATTTATTTGTAGGAATTGTGTTTAATTAATTTATTGATAGTGTAGTGTTAGGTTAATTGTAGGTAATTGTAGGTAGTTTATTTAATTATTTTATTGATAGGGTAGTGTTAGGTTTAATTATATCTTAGGTTAGGATTTATTTTACAGGTAAATTTGTAATTATTTTAACTAGGTAGCTATTAAATAGTTCTTAACTATTATGATAGGGTTAGTGAGGCGGATTAGGGGTTAATAACTTTATTATAGTAGCGCTCAGGTCCGCTCGGCAGATTAGGGGTTAATAAGTGTAGGTAGGTGTCGGCGACGTTGAGGGGGGCAGATTAGGGGTTAATAAATATAATATAGGGGTCGGCGGTGTTAGGGGCAGCAGATTAGGGGTACATAGGGATAACGTAGGTGGCGGCGCTTTGCGGTCGGAAGGTTAGGGGTTAATTATTTTAAGTAGCTGGCGGCGATGTTGTGGGGGGCAGATTAGGGGTTAATAAATGTAATATAGGGGTCGGCGGGGTTAGGGGCAGCAGATTAGGGGTACATAAGTATAACGTAGGTGGCGGTCGGCAGATTAGGGGTTAAAATTTTTAATCGAGTGTCGGCGATGTGGGGGGAGCTCGGTTTAGGGGTACATAGGTAGTTTATGGGTGTTAGTGTACTTTAGGGTACAGTAGTTAAGAGCTTTATAAACCGGCGTTAGCCAGAAAGCTCTTAACTCCTGCTATTTTCAGGCGGCTGGAATCTTGTCGTTAGAGCTCTAACGCTCACTGCAGAAACGACTCTAAATACCAGCGTTATAAAGATCCCATTGAAAAGATAGGCTACGCAAATGGCGTAGGGGGATCTGCGGTATGGAAAAGTCGCGGCTGTAAAGTGAGCGTTAGACCCTTTAATCACTGACTCCAAATACCAGCGGGCGGCCAAAAGCAGCGTTAGGAGCCTCTAACGCTGGTTTTGACGGCTACCGCCGAACTCTAAATCTAGGCCTATGTGTTTAACCCAGTTGCAGAGGATAAATACAGTTATATGCAAACAATCTTGCAATAAATAAAAAATATATATTTTTAATATTAAACAATAGTAGCTTGAAGAAAAAAGAATAACTAGTTTCCATAACTCCCTATCTTTTTCAGAGAACAAACAACCACTGCAGATATGTTTAAACAGAATACAAAAAAAAATTAAAAAAGGTTGCCTTTTTGGATTAAACATTTAAAAAAAAGAACATGAAGACAATTTAGCAAAAAGACTACTGGATGTATGCGCTTTCAAGAAACTTGACACTTTTATTTAAGTTGCTAAGTGATGCATGTCGCTCCAAGGCAGATTCATTTAAGTTAGTGTGACTTTCACAGAAGAAGCTCACATCTCTTCCATCTGGTATGTTTTATTACTGTTTGTTCTCTCCAATAAAAACAATGTGACCTATTTTATACTTGGAAGTGAATTTCTGTAACAGTTGCATGATTCTTGCAGTACTTCAAACGCCTGACCTCCGAAATAAGGCTTGCAGTTTCTTCAGATAATTTTAACCACTACCTCAAAGCTTTTAGTACAAATACTTGTTCCCAAATATTTGTCTTCAAATTATGCAGTTTGCTTAAAGAAGTATGCTGATAAAAATCAGGGATTTAAAATTAATATTGCTAGGGCCCTTGTTATTTCAGATTTTGCTAAGTAACAAATTTGACAGTGATATCCTTAAAAGGATAGAAAGGTCAAAATTGAAATGGGTATCAGTGTATTTCAATTTGAAATAGAATCATTTATGAATATACTTCCATTATCAAAAATGCTTATACTGTTTTTCTGTGGCATATGCACATATCCTTTGAAGGCCCGTGCACCAGTATTTAAAATCCTCATCTTCTCAGAGAGTCAGCAGTGGGTTATATGACACAAATTACGTCTTCAGAAGCAATACACACCACTACCAGCTTTCAGAACATGCGTGGTGTTTGAATACTGAAGCAAAGGCCCTCACAGGATATGTGCATATGCCGCAGAAAAACAGTAATGACTTTTATTAGAATCATTTTTGCTAATAGAACTATAATTCAAAACTGTTTGTATTTCAAATTGCAATGCACCCAGCACTTTTACATTTTTTGTTCCTTTAAGATTTTCTTAATAGCAATACTTCGGAATGTAAAACCTCTGAACGCACATATCTACAACAACTTTTTATTTAAAAAAAAGTTTACTTTTGAGATATGTTTTATACCATGTTTCCTCTGCCCACCTGCTATTCCTTTCTGTAGTGTAGAGACTCATAGCGAACCCACCTCCTCTACAGCATGTACCAGGAAGACGGACTGCGCATGCACAGTTTATCTGCACTGTGACATTCACTGTATACATAGGCATTGCTCAATGCTACCTTGGATGGCTATGAGTTGGGAATGAGCGTTCATTAAATGTACTGGGAAATTAGACATGGCTTAACATTAGCTGTGCTGGCTGCTAAGTCCCAGAAGAAGAAAAACCAAAAAAGATTTCCCAAGGGTGTAGGTGTCTGCAGGGAAAACAGTATACTTTACTCATTAAAATATTATGATTTAGATGTTAAAAACCTTAGCAGCAAACAACAACAAAAAAACATAATTTATGTAAGAATTTACCTGATAAATTCATTTCTTTCATATTGGCAAGAGTCCATGAGCTAGTGACATATGGCATATACAATCCTTCCAGGAGGGGCAAAATTTCCCAAACCTCAAAATGCCTATAAATACACCCCCACCACACCCACAAGTTTCCCAAACCTCAAAATGCCTATAAATACACCCCCACCACACTAATAGCCAAGAAGTGGGGTGATAAGAAAGGAGCGAAAAGCATCAACAAGGAATTGGAATAATTGTGCTTTATACAAAAAAATCATAACCACCATAAAAAGGGTGGGTCTCATGGACTCTTGCCAATATGAAAGAAATTAATTTATCAGGTAAATTCTTACATAAATTATGTTTTCTTTCATGTAATTGGCAAGAGTCCATGAGCTAGTGACGTATGGGATAGCAAATACCCAAGATGTGAAACTCCACGCAAGAGTCACTAGAAAGGCAGGGCTAAAAATAAAGACAGCCAATACCGCTGAAAAATTAATCCACAACCCAAATCAAAAGTTTTAATCTTATAATGAAAAAAAAAAATGAAATTATAAGAAAAAGAATCAAACTGAAACAGCTGCCTGAAGTACTTTTCTACCAAAAACTTCTTCTGAAGAAGAGAAAACATCAAAATGGTAGAATTTAGTAAAAGTATGCAAAGAAGACCAAGTTGCTGCTTTGCAAATCTGATCAACAGAAGCTTCATTCTTAAAAGCCCAGGAAGTGGAGACTGACCTAGTAGAATGAGCCATAATCCTCAGAAGGCTTCTGCCATTAAGAAATAGCAGAAGCCTTCTGACCTTTCCTAGAACCAGAAAAGATAACAAATAGACTAGAAGTCTTTCTGAAATCTTTAGTAGCTTCAACATAATATTTCAGAGCTCTTACCACATCCAAAGAATTTAAAGATCTCTCCAGAGAAATCTTAGGATTAGGACACAACGAAGGAACAACAATTTCTCTACTAATGTTGTTGGAATTCACAACTTTAGTTAAAATTTAAATGAAGTCCGCAAAACCGCCTTATCCTGATGAAAAATCAGAAAAGGAGACTCACAAGAAAGAGCAGATAATTCAGAAACTCTTCTAGCAGAAGAGATGGACAAAAGGAACAATACTTTCCAAGAAAGTAATTTAATGTCCAGAGAATGCATAGGCTCAAACGGAGGAGCTTGTAAAGCCTTCAAAACCAAATTAAGACTCCAAGGAGGAGAAATTGATTTAATGACAGGCTTGATACGAACCAAAGCCTGTACAAAACAATGAATATCAGGAAGTTTAGCAATTTTTCTGTGGAACAGAACAGAAAGAGAAGAGATTTGTCCTTTCAAGGAACTTGCAGACAAACCCTTATCTAAACCATCCTGAAGAAACTGTAACATTCTAGGAAATTTAAAAGAATGCCAAGAGAATTTATGAGAAGAGCACTGTGAAATGTAAGTCTTCCAAACTCAATAATAAATCTTTCTAGACACAGATTTACGAGCCTGCAACATAGTATTAATCACTGAGTCAGAGAAACCTCTATGACTAAGCACTAAGCGTTCAATTTCCATACCTTCAAATTTAATGATTTGAGATCCTGATGGAAAAACGGGCCTTGAGATAGAAGGTCTGGCCTTAACGGAAGTGGCCAAGGTTGGCAACTGGACATCCGAATAAGATCCGCATACCAAAACCTGTGTGGCCATGCTGGAGCCACCAGCAGTACAAACGAACGCTCCATTATGATTTTGGAAATCACTCTTGGAAGAGTTGATAACTCCAAGGAAGTGTCAACGCATACAGTGCTTCTGCCTGAGGATCCCTGGACCTGGACATATACCTGGGAAGTTTCCTGTTTAGATGAGAAGCCATCAGATCTATTTCTGGAAGCCCCCACATCTGAACAATCTGAAAAAACACATCTGGGTGAAGAGACCACTCTCCCGGATGTAAAGTCTGGCGACTGAGATAATCTGCTTCCCAATTGTCTATACCTGGGATATGGACCACAGAAATTAGACAGGAGCTGGATTCCACCCAAGCAAGTATCCGAGATACTTCTTTCATAGCTTGAGGACTGTGAGTCCCACCTTCATGATTGACATACGCCACGGTTGTGACATTGTCTGTCTGAAAACAAATAAACGGTTCTCTCTTCAGTAGAGGCCAAAACTGAAGAGCTCTGAGAATCGCACAGAGCACCAAAATATTGATTGGTAACCTCGCCTCTTGAGATTTCCAAACCCCCTGCGCTGTCAGAGATCCCCAGACAGCTCCCCAACCTGAAAGACTCGCATCTGTTGTGCTCACAGTCCAGGTTGGACGAACAAAAGAGGCCCCATGAACTATACGATGGTGATCTAACCACCAAGTCAGAGATAGTCGAACATTGGGATTTAAGGATATTAATTGTGATATCTTTGTATAATCCCTGCATCATTGGTTCAGCATACAAAGCTGAAGAGGTCTCATGCGAAAACTGTTTGTATTTCAAATTGTAATGCACCCAGCACTTTTACATTTTTTGTTCCTTTAAGATTTTCTTAATAGCAATACTTCGGAATGTAAAACCTCTGAACGCACATATCTACAACAACTTTTTATTTAAAAAAAGTTTACTTTTGAGATATGTTTTATACCATGTTTCCTCTGCCCACCTGCTATTCCTTTCTGTAGTGTAGAGACTCATAGCGAACCCACCTCCTCTACAGCATGTACCAGGAAGACGGACTGCGCATGCACAGTTTATCTGCACTGTGACATTCACTGTATACATAGGCATTGCTCAATGCTACCTTGGATGGCTATGAGTTGGGAATGAGCGTTCATTAAATGTACTGGGAAATTAGACATGGCTTAACATTAGCTGTGCTGGCTGCTAAGTCCCAGAAGAAGAAAAATCAAAAAAGATTTCCCAAGGGTGCAGGTGTCTGCAGGGAAAACAGTATACTTTACTCATTAAAATATTATGATTTAGATGTTAAAAACCTTAGCAGCAAACAACAACAAAAAAACATAATTTATGTAAGAATTTACCTGATAAATTCATTTCTTTCATATTGGCAAGAGTCCATGAGCTAGTGACATATGGCATATACAATCCTTCCAGGAGGGGCAAAGTTTCCCAAACCTCAAAATGCCTATAAATACACCCCCACCACACCCACAAGTTTCCCAAACCTCAAAATGCCTATAAATACACCCCCACCACACTAATAGCCAAGAAGTGGGGTGATAAGAAAGGAGCGAAAAGCATCAACAAGGAATTGGAATAATTGTGCTTTATACAAAAAAAATCATAACCACCATAAAAAGGGTGGGTCTCATGGACTCTTGCCAATATGAAAGAAATTAATTTATCAGGTAAATTCTTACATAAATTATGTTTTCTTTCATGTAATTGGCAAGAGTCCATGAGCTAGTGACGTATGGGATAGCAAATACCCAAGATGTGAAACTCCACGCAAGAGTCACTAGAAAGGCAGGGCTAAAAATAAAGACAGCCAATACCGCTGAAAAATTAATCCACAACCCAAATCAAAAGTTTTAATCTTATAATGAAAAAAAAAATGAAATTATAAGAAAAAGAATCAAACTGAAACAGCTGCCTGAAGTACTTTTCTACCAAAAACTTCTTCTGAAGAAGAGAAAACATCAAAATGGTAGAATTTAGTAAAAGTATGCAAAGAAGACCAAGTTGCTGCTTTGCAAATCTGATCAACAGAAGCTTCATTCTTAAAAGCCCAGGAAGTGGAGACTGACCTAGTAGAATGAGCCATAATCCTCAGAAGGCTTCTGCCATTAAGAAATAGCAGAAGCCTTCTGACCTTTCCTAGAACCAGAAAAGATAACAAATAGACTAGAAGTCTTTCTGAAATCTTTAGTAGCTTCAACATAATATTTCAGAGCTCTTACCACATCCAAAGAATTTAAAGATCTCTCCAGAGAAATCTTAGGATTAGGACACAACGAAGGAACAACAATTTCTCTACTAATGTTGTTGGAATTCACAACTTTAGTTAAAATTTAAATGAAGTCCGCAAAACCGCCTTATCCTGATGAAAAATCAGAAAAGGAGACTCACAAGAAAGAGCAGATAATTCAGAAACTCTTCTAGCAGAAGAGATGGACAAAAGGAACAATACTTTCCAAGAAAGTAATTTAATGTCCAGAGAATGCATAGGCTCAAACGGAGGAGCTTGTAAAGCCTTCAAAACCAAATTAAGACTCCAAGGAGGAGAAATTGATTTAATGACAGGCTTGATACGAACCAAAGCCTGTACAAAACAATGAATATCAGGAAGTTTAGCAATTTTTCTGTGGAACAGAACAGAAAGAGAAGAGATTTGTCCTTTCAAGGAACTTGCAGACAAACCCTTATCTAAACCATCCTGAAGAAACTGTAACATTCTAGGAATTTTAAAAGAATGCCAAGAGAATTTATGAGAAGAGCACTGTGAAATGTAAGTCTTCCAAACTCAATAATAAATCTTTCTAGACACAGATTTACGAGCCTGCAACATAGTATTAATCACTGAGTCAGAGAAACCTCTATGACTAAGCACTAAGCGTTCAATTTCCATACCTTCAAATTTAATGATTTGAGATCCTGATGGAAAAACGGGCCTTGAGATAGAAGGTCTGGCCTTAACGGAAGTGGCCAAGGTTGGCAACTGGACATCCGAATAAGATCCGCATACCAAAACCTGTGTGGCCATGCTGGAGCCACCAGCAGTACAAACGAACGCTCCATTATGATTTTGGAAATCACTCTTGGAAGAGTTGATAACTCCAAGGAAGTGTCAACGCATACAGTGCTTCTGCCTGAGGATCCCTGGACCTGGACATATACCTGGGAAGTTTCCTGTTTAGATGAGAAGCCATCAGATCTATTTCTGGAAGCCCCCACATCTGAACAATCTGAAAAAAACACATCTGGGTGAAGAGACCACTCTCCCGGATGTAAAGTCTGGCGACTGAGATAATCTGCTTCCCAATTGTCTATACCTGGGATATGGACCACAGAAATTAGACAGGAGCTGGATTCCACCCAAGCAAGTATCCGAGATACTTCTTTCATAGCTTGAGGACTGTGAGTCCCACCTTCATGATTGACATACGCCACGGTTGTGACATTGTCTGTCTGAAAACAAATAAACGGTTCTCTCTTCAGTAGAGGCCAAAACTGAAGAGCTCTGAGAATCGCACAGAGTACCAAAATATTGATTGGTAACCTCGCCTCTTGAGATTTCCAAACCCCCTGCGCTGTCAGAGATCCCCAGACAGCTCCCCAACCTGAAAGACTCGCATCTGTTGTGCTCACAGTCCAGGTTGGACGAACAAAAGAGGCCCCATGAACTATACGATGGTGATCTAACCACCAAGTCAGAGATAGTCGAACATTGGGATTTAAGGATATTAATTGTGATATCTTTGTATAATCCCTGCATCATTGGTTCAGCATACAAAGCTGAAGAGGTCTCATGCGAAAACTGTTTGTATTTCAAATTGTAATGCACCCAGCACTTTTACATTTTTTGTTCCTTTAAGATTTTCTTAATAGCAATACTTCGGAATGTAAAACCTCTGAACGCACATATCTACAACAACTTTTTATTTAAAAAAAGTTTACTTTTGAGATATGTTTTATACCATGTTTCCTCTGCCCACCTGCTATTCCTTTCTGTAGTGTAGAGACTCATAGCGAACCCACCTCCTCTACAGCATGTACCAGGAAGACGGACTGCGCATGCACAGTTTATCTGCACTGTGACATTCACTGTATACATAGGCATTGCTCAATGCTACCTTGGATGGCTATGAGTTGGGAATGAGCGTTCATTAAATGTACTGGGAAATTAGACATGGCTTAACATTAGCTGTGCTGGCTGCTAAGTCCCAGAAGAAGAAAAATCAAAAAAGATTTCCCAAGGGTGCAGGTGTCTGCAGGGAAAACAGTATACTTTACTCATTAAAATATTATGATTTAGATGTTAAAAACCTTAGCAGCAAACAACAACAAAAAAACATAATTTATGTAAGAATTTACCTGATAAATTCATTTCTTTCATATTGGCAAGAGTCCATGAGCTAGTGACATATGGCATATACAATCCTTCCAGGAGGGGCAAAGTTTCCCAAACCTCAAAATGCCTATAAATACACCCCCACCACACCCACAAGTTTCCCAAACCTCAAAATGCCTATAAATACACCCCCACCACACTAATAGCCAAGAAGTGGGGTGATAAGAAAGGAGCGAAAAGCATCAACAAGGAATTGGAATAATTGTGCTTTATACAAAAAAATCATAACCACCATAAAAAGGGTGGGTCTCATGGACTCTTGCCAATATGAAAGAAATTAATTTATCAGGTAAATTCTTACATAAATTATGTTTTCTTTCATGTAATTGGCAAGAGTCCATGAGCTAGTGACGTATGGGATAGCAAATACCCAAGATGTGGAACTCCACGCAAGAGTCACTAGAAAGGCAGGGCTAAAAATAAAGACAGCCAATACCGCTGAAAAATTAATCCACAACCCAAATCAAAAGTTTTAATCTTATAATGAAAAAAAAAATGAAATTATAAGAAAAAGAATCAAACTGAAACAGCTGCCTGAAGTACTTTTCTACCAAAAACTTCTTCTGAAGAAGAGAAAACATCAAAATGGTAGAATTTAGTAAAAGTATGCAAAGAAGACCAAGTTGCTGCTTTGCAAATCTGATCAACAGAAGCTTCATTCTTAAAAGCCCAGGAAGTGGAGACTGACCTAGTAGAATGAGCCATAATCCTCAGAAGGCTTCTGCCATTAAGAAATAGCAGAAGCCTTCTGACCTTTCCTAGAACCAGAAAAGATAACAAATAGACTAGAAGTCTTTCTGAAATCTTTAGTAGCTTCAACATAATATTTCAGAGCTCTTACCACATCCAAAGAATTTAAAGATCTCTCCAGAGAAATCTTAGGATTAGGACACAACGAAGGAACAACAATTTCTCTACTAATGTTGTTGGAATTCACAACTTTAGGTAAAAATGTAAATGAAGTCCGCAAAACCGCCTTATCCTGATGAAAAATCAGAAAAGGAGACTCACAAGAAAGAGCAGATAATTCAGAAACTCTTCTAGCAGAAGAGATGGACAAAAGGAACAATACTTTCCAAGAAAGTAATTTAATGTCCAGAGAATGCATAGGCTCAAACGGAGGAGCTTGTAAAGCCTTCAAAACCAAATTAAGACTCCAAGGAGGAGAAATTGATTTAATGACAGGCTTGATACGAACCAAAGCCTGTACAAAACAATGAATATCAGGAAGTTTAGCAATTTTTCTGTGGAACAGAACAGAAAGAGAAGAGATTTGTCCTTTCAAGGAACTTGCAGACAAACCCTTATCTAAACCATCCTGAAGAAACTGTAACATTCTAGGAATTTTAAAAGAATGCCAAGAGAATTTATGAGAAGAGCACTGTGAAATGTAAGTCTTCCAAACTCAATAATAAATCTTTCTAGACACAGATTTACGAGCCTGCAACATAGTATTAATCACTGAGTCAGAGAAACCTCTATGACTAAGCACTAAGCGTTCAATTTCCATACCTTCAAATTTAATGATTTGAGATCCTGATGGAAAAACGGGCCTTGAGATAGAAGGTCTGGCCTTAACGGAAGTGGCCAAGGTTGGCAACTGGACATCCGAATAAGATCCGCATACCAAAACCTGTGTGGCCATGCTGGAGCCACCAGCAGTACAAACGAACGCTCCATTATGATTTTGGAAATCACTCTTGGAAGAGTTGATAACTCCAAGGAAGTGTCAACGCATACAGTGCTTCTGCCTGAGGATCCCTGGACCTGGACATATACCTGGGAAGTTTCCTGTTTAGATGAGAAGCCATCAGATCTATTTCTGGAAGCCCCCACATCTGAACAATCTGAAAAAACACATCTGGGTGAAGAGACCACTCTCCCGGATGTAAAGTCTGGCGACTGAGATAATCTGCTTCCCAATTGTCTATACCTGGGATATGGACCACAGAAATTAGACAGGAGCTGGATTCCACCCAAGCAAGTATCCGAGATACTTCTTTCATAGCTTGAGGACTGTGAGTCCCACCTTCATGATTGACATACGCCACGGTTGTGACATTGTCTGTCTGAAAACAAATAAACGGTTCTCTCTTCAGTAGAGGCCAAAACTGAAGAGCTCTGAGAATCGCACAGAGTACCAAAATATTGATTGGTAACCTCGCCTCTTGAGATTTCCAAACCCCCTGCGCTGTCAGAGATCCCCAGACAGCTCCCCAACCTGAAAGACTCGCATCTGTTGTGCTCACAGTCCAGGTTGGACGAACAAAAGAGGCCCCATGAACTATACGATGGTGATCTAACCACCAAGTCAGAGATAGTCGAACATTGGGATTTAAGGATATTAATTGTGATATCTTTGTATAATCCCTGCATCATTGGTTCAGCATACAAAGCTGAAGAGGTCTCATGCGAAAACTGTTTGTATTTCAAATTGTAATGCACCCAGCACTTTTACATTTTTTGTTCCTTTAAGATTTTCTTAATAGCAATACTTCGGAATGTAAAACCTCTGAACGCACATATCTACAACAACTTTTTATTTAAAAAAAGTTTACTTTTGAGATATGTTTTATACCATGTTTCCTCTGCCCACCTGCTATTCCTTTCTGTAGTGTAGAGACTCATAGCGAACCCACCTCCTCTACAGCATGTACCAGGAAGACGGACTGCGCATGCACAGTTTATCTGCACTGTGACATTCACTGTATACATAGGCATTGCTCAATGCTACCTTGGATGGCTATGAGTTGGGAATGAGCGTTCATTAAATGTACTGGGAAATTAGACATGGCTTAACATTAGCTGTGCTGGCTGCTAAGTCCCAGAAGAAGAAAAATCAAAAAAGATTTCCCAAGGGTGCAGGTGTCTGCAGGGAAAACAGTATACTTTACTCATTAAAATATTATGATTTAGATGTTAAAAACCTTAGCAGCAAACAACAACAAAAAAACATAATTTATGTAAGAATTTACCTGATAAATTCATTTCTTTCATATTGGCAAGAGTCCATGAGCTAGTGACATATGGCATATACAATCCTTCCAGGAGGGGCAAAGTTTCCCAAACCTCAAAATGCCTATAAATACACCCCCACCACACCCACAAGTTTCCCAAACCTCAAAATGCCTATAAATACACCCCCACCACACTAATAGCCAAGAAGTGGGGTGATAAGAAAGGAGCGAAAAGCATCAACAAGGAATTGGAATAATTGTGCTTTATACAAAAAAATCATAACCACCATAAAAAGGGTGGGTCTCATGGACTCTTGCCAATATGAAAGAAATTAATTTATCAGGTAAATTCTTACATAAATTATGTTTTCTTTCATGTAATTGGCAAGAGTCCATGAGCTAGTGACGTATGGGATAGCAAATACCCAAGATGTGGAACTCCACGCAAGAGTCACTAGAAAGGCAGGGCTAAAAATAAAGACAGCCAATACCGCTGAAAAATTAATCCACAACCCAAATCAAAAGTTTTAATCATATAATGAAAAAAATAATGAAATTATAAGAAAAAGAATCAAACTGAAACAGCTGCCTGAAGTACTTTTCTACCAAAAACTTCTTCTGAAGAAGAGAAAACATCAAAATGGTAGAATTTAGTAAAAGTATGCAAAGAAGACCAAGTTGCTGCTTTGCAAATCTGATCAACAGAAGCTTCATTCTTAAAAGCCCAGGAAGTGGAGACTGACCTAGTAGAATGAGCCATAATCCTCAGAAGGCTTCTGCCATTAAGAAATAGCAGAAGCCTTCTGACCTTTCCTAGAACCAGAAAAGATAACAAATAGACTAGAAGTCTTTCTGAAATCTTTAGTAGCTTCAACATAATATTTCAGAGCTCTTACCACATCCAAAGAATTTAAAGATCTCTCCAGAGAAATCTTAGGATTAGGACACAACGAAGGAACAACAATTTCTCTACTAATGTTGTTGGAATTCACAACTTTAGGTAAAAATGTAAATGAAGTCCGCAAAACCGCCTTATCCTGATGAAAAATCAGAAAAGGAGACTCACAAGAAAGAGCAGATAATTCAGAAACTCTTCTAGCAGAAGAGATGGACAAAAGGAACAATACTTTCCAAGAAAGTAATTTAATGTCCAGAGAATGCATAGGCTCAAACGGAGGAGCTTGTAAAGCCTTCAAAACCAAATTAAGACTCCAAGGAGGAGAAATTGATTTAATGACAGGCTTGATACGAACCAAAGCCTGTACAAAACAATGAATATCAGGAAGTTTAGCAATTTTTCTGTGGAACAGAACAGAAAGAGAAGAGATTTGTCCTTTCAAGGAACTTGCAGACAAACCCTTATCTAAACCATCCTGAAGAAACTGTAACATTCTAGGAATTTTAAAAGAATGCCAAGAGAATTTATGAGAAGAGCACCGTGAAATGTAAGTCTTCCAAACTCAATAATAAATCTTTCTAGACACAGATTTACGAGCCTGCAACATAGTATTAATCACGGAGTCAGAGAAACCTCTATGACTAAGCACTAAGCGTTCAATTTCCATACCTTCAAATTTAATGATTTGAGATCCTGATGGAAAAACGGGCCTTGAGATAGGAGGTCTGGCCTTAACGGAAGTGGCCAAGGTTGGCAACTGGACATCCGAAGAAGATCCGCATACCAAAAACTGTGTGGCCATGCTGGAGCCACCAGCAGTACAAACGAACGCTCCATTATGATTTTGGAAATCACTCTTGGAAGAGTTGATAACTCCAAGGAAGTGTCAACGCATACAGTGCTTCTGCCTGAGGATCCCTGGACCTGGACATATACCTGGGAAGTTTCCTGTTTAGATGAGAAGCCATCAGATCTATTTCTGGAAGCCCCCACATCTGAACAATCTAAAAAAACACATCTGGGTGAAGAGACCACTCTCCCGGATGTAAAGTCTGGCGACTGAGATAATCTGCTTCCCAATTGTCTATACCTGGGATATGGACCATAGAAATTAGACAGGAGCTGGATTCCACCCAAGCAAGTATCCGAGATACTTCTTTCATAGCTTGAGGACTGTGAGTCCCACCTTCATGATTGACATACGCCACGGTTGTGACATTGTCTGTCTGAAAACAAATAAACGGTTCTCTCTTCAGTAGAGGCCAAAACTGAAGAGCTCTGAGAATCGCACAGAGTACCAAAATATTGATTGGTAACCTCGCCTCTTGAGATTTCCAAACCCCCTGCGCTGTCAGAGATCCCCAGACAGCTCCCCAACCTGAAAGACTCGCATCTGTTGTGCTCACAGTCCAGGTTGGACGAACAAAAGAGGCCCCATGAACTATACGATGGTGATCTAACCACCAAGTCAGAGATAGTCGAACATTGGGATTTAAGGATATTAATTGTGATATCTTTGCATAATCCCTGCATCATTGGTTCAGCATACAAAGCTGAAGAGGTCTCATGCGAAAACGAGCAAAGGGGATCGCGTCCGATGCTGCAGTCATGAGACCTAAAACCTCCATGCACATAGCTACTGAAGGGAATGATTGAAACTGAAGGCTCTGACAAGCTGCAACCAATTTCATACGTCTCTTGTCTCTTAGAGACAAAGTCATGGATACTGAATCTATTTGGAAACCTAAAAAAGTTACCCTTGTCTGAGGAATCAAAGAACTTTTTGGAAAATTGATCCTCCAACCATGTCTTTGAAGAAACAACACTAGTTGATTCATTTGAGATTCTGCAGAACGTAAAGACGGAGCAAGTACCAAGATATCGTCCAAATAAGGAAACACCGCAATACCCCGCTCTCTGATTACAGAGAGTAGGGCACCGAGAACCTTTGAAAAGATCCTTGGAGCTGTTGCTAGGCCAAAAGGAAGAGCAACAAATTGGTAATGCTTGTCTAGAAAAGAGAATCTCAGGAACTGATAGTGATCTGGATGAATCGGAATATGAAGATATGCATCCTGTAAGTCTATTGTGGACATTTAATGCCCTTGCTGAACAAAAGGCAGAATAGTCCTTATAGTCACCATTTTGAATGTTGGTATTCTTACATAACGATTCAAAATTTTTAGATCCAGAACTGGTCTGAAAGAATTCTCCTTCTTTGGGACAATGAACAGATTTGAATAAAACCCCAGACCCCGTTCCAGAAAAGGAACTGGCACAATTACCCCAGATAACTCCATGTCTGAAACACACTTCAGGAAAGCCTGAGCTTTTTCTGGGTTCACTGGAATGCGTGAGAGAAAGAAACTTCTCACAGGTGGTCTTACTTTGAAACCTATTCTGTACCCCTGAGAGACAATGTTCTGAATCCAATGATTTTGGATTGAATTGATCCAAACATCCTTGAAAAATCTTATTCTGCCCCCTACCAGCTGAGCTGGAATGAGGGCCGCACCTTCATGCGTACTTGGGGGCTGATTTAGATCTTTTAAATGGCTTGGATTTATTCCAGACTGAAGAAGGCTTCCAATTGGAAACCGTTCCCTTAGGGGAAGGATCAGGTTTCTGTTCCTTATTTTGTTGAAAGGAACGAAAACGATTAGCAATCCAAAACGATTAGGATTTTTTATCCTGAGGCAAAAAAGCTCCCTTCCCCCAGTGACAGTTGAAATAATCGAATCCAACTGAGAACCAAATAATTTATTACCTTGGAAAGAGAGAGATAGCAACGTTGATTTAGAAGTCATATCAGCATTCCAAGATTTAAGCCATAAAGCTCTTCTAGCTAATATAGCTAAAGACATATATCTAACATCAATTCTGATGATATAAAAAATGGCATCACAAATGAAATTATTAGCATGTTGAATAATCTTAACAATGCTATACACATTATGATCTGGTACTTGTTGCGCTAAGGTTTCCAACCAAAAAGTTGAAGCAGCTGCAACATCAGCCAAAGAAATAGCAGGCCTAAGAAGATGAACTGAACATAAATAAGCCTTCCTTAGATAAGATTCAAGCTTCCTATCTAAAGGATCTTTAAAAGAAGTACTATCTGCCGTAGGAATAGTAGTACGCTTTGCAAGAGTAGAGATGGCCCCATCAACTTTGGGGATCTTTTCCCAAAACTCCAATCTATCAGTTGGCAAAGGATACAGTTTCTTAAACCTTGAAGAAGGAGTAAAAGAAGTACCCAGTCTATTCCATTCCCTAAAAAATCACATCTGAAATAGCATCAGGAACTGGAAAAACCTCAGGAATAACTACATGAGGTTTAAAAACCGAATTTAAACGTTTACTAGTTTTAATATCAAGAGGACTAGTCTCCTCCATATCTAATGCAATCAACACCTTTTTTAATAAGGAACGAATATACTCCATTTTAAATAAGTATGAAGATTTGTCAGTGTCAATATCTGAGGCAGAATCTTCTGAACCAGATAGATCCTCATCAGAGATAGATAAATCAGAATGTTGTCGGTCATTTAGAAATTCATCAATTTTATGAGAAGTTTTAAAAGACCTTTTACGTTTATTAGAAGGCGGTATGACAGACAAAACCTTCTGAATGGAATTAGAAACAAATTCTCTCACATTAACAGGAATATCCTGAGCATTAAATGTTGAAGGACCAGCAACAGGTAATGGATTACTACTAATGGAAATATTGTCTGCATGTAAAAGTTTGTCATGACAACTATCACAAACTACAGCCGGAGGAACAGTTACCACAAGTTTACAACAAAAGCACTTAGCTTTGGTAGAACCGACATCAGGCAGCAGGACTCCAGTAGTAGATTCTGAGACAGGGACAGATTGAGACATCTTGCAATATGTAAGAGAAAAAATAACATATAAAGCAAAATGATTAATTTCCTTATATGACAGTTTCAGGAATGGGAAAGAAATGCAAACAAAATAAGCCTCTGGAAACCAGAAGCAAAAAGAAATGGAGTCTTAAATAATGTCAAAAGTTTGGCGCCAAGTATGATGCCCACAACTGACAAAATATTTTTTTGTGCCAAAAACGTCTGCAACAAACACGAGCGTCATAGATGACACAACCACGTGAAAATTCTCGGCGCCAACTAAGAAGCCGGAAATGACGAAATTACGTCAACAAACGTAATTCTCACGCCAAAAAAGTCTTGTGCCAAGAATGACGCAATAAATTATAGCATTTTGCGCTCCTGCGAGCCTAACAGCCCTCAATTTAGAAAAGAGAGTCAATTTGAAAACTTCAGGTAAGATTTTTTTATTTTTTTTTTAATATGCATTTCCCAGAAATGAAACTGACAGTCTGCAAAAAGGAAATATACTGATAAACCTGAATCATGGCAAATATAAGTACAAACATATATTTAGAACTTTAAATATAAAGTGCCAAACCATAGCTGAGAGTGTCATAAGTAAAAGAAAACATACTTACCAAAAGACACTCATCTACATAAAGTAGATAGCCAAACCAGTACTGAAACGAGAATCAGCAGAGGTAATGGTATATAAGAGTATATCGTCGATCTGAAAAGGGAGGTAGGAGATGAATCTCTACGACCGATAACAGAGAACCTATGAAATAGATCCCCATTAGGATGACCATTGTTTTCAATAGGTAATACTCCCTTCACATCCCTCAGTCATTCACTGCACTCTGAGAGGAACAAAAAAAGCTGAGAATCGCATATCAACGTAGAAATCTAGCACAAACTTACTTCACCACCTCCATAGGAGGCAAAGTTTGTAAAACTGAATTGTGGGTGTGGTGGGGGGTGTATTTATAGGCATTTTGAGGTTTGGAAAACTTTGCCCCTCCTGGTAGGATTGTATATCCCATACGTCACTAGCTCATGGACTCTTGCCAATTACATGAAAGAAACATATATACCTCATACTTATAATTTATTACTGTTTTTTTTTTCTTTCTCATACTATGTACACACAGGTGCTGTGGAGAGACAGCTTTTTTTGTGATCAAAGGATGAAGTCCAATTTTTTAACTCAAGTAGGAGAAAAATAAGCCAGTAATACAGATCTATATGTTTCATCTTCATCTGTTACACAAAAGAGGGAAAATAATTAAAGAATGTGGCTTCAAATTATTTGTCAACTTCCAGATGAAGGATGAAGAAACACTATAGTTAGTACTGTATGTGTGTGTGTGTGGTGGGTATTACTAATATAATATATAATGTTCGATGGTATGCAAACGCAAGCTCGCGTTTACATTGCTAGGAAGCATTGCATTCACGAGAGCATGTTTCAATATGCTCCTATGGGAGTCTCGTTCTGATGCCGTCACAGAACCTTGAGCAGCGAAGGAGGTATGTAGTGCAGCAATGGGCAGCATTTTGAAATATATATGAATATATACATATATATTTATGTGTTTATATGTGTATATATACACATGTTAACAAATAAATATATATGTATATAATCATATACATATATATTTACATTGCGGTCTATGGGAAGACACAGTTCCCATAGACCGCAATGTAAAGGCACTTTTCAGTGCCATTTTTTTCTAACACCCCAAAGCCCCAAAATTTCCTAGTGCAGTTATTTTTTATTAAACAAATGCTGTTTTTGTTTTTAATAAAAAAACTGCAATGCCCTCTATTTTGAGGGCATTTGCGGCACTTTTAGAAAATGAACCAGAGATCTCATCTCTATTTTCTATTTGATACTATTTTCTTTGTGTGAGAGAATTTGGTGGGTAGAAAATTTGTGTGATGCAGCAGTGCTTTATGTGTGGGTGAGTGTGGAGATAGTGAGGCAAAAATGTATTACATTACATATTTAACCCTTCAAGTTGTAGCATAATTTCATGTTTTCCTCAGAATAAACAGAGCTTCCACTAACTCTGTATATGGGCCTCAAATATATTTATATTAAAGGGACAGTTTACTCAAAAATGTTCTCCCCTTTAATTTGTTCCCAATGATCCACTTTACCTGCTGGAGTGTATTAAATTGTTTACAGGTAGCTCCTTTACCCTTATATTGGCATTTGAAATTGTTAATTTAGCATGTGGTATCCCCACCTATTCTGAAAGTTTGTGGCCGCGCGTACCAGCTATAGATAAGCTTTGTAAACACAGCCAGAAGAAGAAATTACACTCCCAGTGTGATAAAGCAGAGATAAGGTAATAAAATGTTGATTTTCCATTGTTCTCTCAAAGTATTGGTGATTGTTTTAAGGACAGATATAAGATAAAGAAGCAGGTATATGTGCACAATGTGATACAGTAATGAGATCTGATTATACCTACAAGCTCAACCTATTTTATTAGGCTGTGGCTTCAAAACACAAAATCAGAGCTTTAATATACAGAAATAAACCTTAAAAAGCTAATTTTCATAAATGTTTTACTCTGCAGTTGGTAAAAAAAGCAATTGTAAACACATTGGGGCCCATTTATCAAAGGGCTTGCGGACCTGATCCGACACTGCGGATCAGGTCCGCAAGACCTCGCTAAATGCGGAGAGCAATACGCTCTCCACATTTAACATTGCACCAGCAGCTCACAAGAGCTGCTGGTGCAACGCCGCCCCCTGCTGACTCGCGGCCAATCGGCCGCCAGCAGGGAGCTGTCAATCAACCCGATCGTATTCGATCGGGTTGATTTCCGGCGGTTCCTGTCCGCCTGCTCAGAGCAGGCGGACAGGGTTATGAAGCAGCGGTCTTTAGACCGCTGCTTCATAACTTGTGTTTCTGGCGAGTCTGAAGACTCGCCAGAAACACGGCCCTTCAAGCTCCATACGGAGCTTGATAAATGGGCCTGTGAAAGGGAAAAACTATTTTACAGTATACTGTCCCTTTAAGTATTTATATCAACTCTCAAGCTCCTTTTTTCTTGAGAAAATAAATTCAGTTTGGCTAACCTCTCCTCATAGTTTAAATTCTCCATTCCCTTTATTAGTTTTGTGGCCCTTCTCTGAACTTCTTCTAACTCTGCAATGTCTTATTTTGAAATTGGTCCCCAGAACTGCACTCCATACTCAAGCTGAAGTCTTACCAGGGATTTATATAGTTACAGAATTATGCTTTCCTCCCTTATATCAATGCCTTTTTTAATACATGCTAATATCTTATTAGCCTAGAAGCCACTGTCCTGCATTGTTCATCCATTTTTAGCTTATTATCTCTAAGTACACCCAAACCAATTTCCTCCTCTGTTTTCCTAAGTCTAGTCCTATTTATATAATAGGATGATTGCTTATTTTTACTTCCAAGATGTAGAACCTTACATTTTCCAGTATTAAACCAATTTTCCATTTACCAGCCCATTCTATCAATTTTTGTAAATCCCCTTGCAAAGCATTTTCATCCTGCATTGATCTTATGACCTTATACAACTTTGTATCATCTGCAAAAATAGAGATGTTACTATTTAATCCATGTTACAAGTCATTAATAAAAATATTAAATCTGTGTGTATGTGTCTATGGAAGTCTGTGTGTGTGCAGGTGTGTGTCTATCGGAGCCTGTGTGTGTCTATATAGGAGCATGTGTGTGTGCAGATGTGTGTCCATGGGAATCTGTGTGTGTACATGGATAGGTGTGTTTCCATGTGAATGTGTGTGTGTGTGTCCAGGTATGAGTCTATGTGTGTCTGTATGTATCCAAAAGTGAAAGTGAGACATGGAATGTCCAGGAGTGGGGATGTGCTGTGAGGGGCACATTTTGGAATTTTTTCCTGGTCAAAGTGAGTGCAAGATTGGTAAATCTAACAATGCTGAGCTATCATTGATCACTAGTATGATTTAGTAACATATGCCCTTATTTCAATAACTTACATTCTCTCTTTTTTTGTCTGTGCTTGAGCTCCTAGTTCATACTTTTTATATATCTCAACAATGTTTACCCTTGTGTATCCTTTCAGCAAATGTCCCTATTAAAATTAAATACATGAGATGATAGTTGTCTCTCATTGATGTAAATAAATATGTGTGCCATGCTTGTGAATGTATATTATCGTGATTGCTGACTACTGTGTATGTGTGAATGCTGTGTAGTTTATGTATTTATATGTGTTTTTGTATTGAGTTTTTGTATGCTGTGTACTATTTTTAAATTTGTGAATGATGTGAATTATGTATTTGTTGAGTAGTGTGTGTGTATGCGCTGTAATATGTGTATTTGTGTGTGCTGTGTCCTGTGAGTGTGTGTGTGTGTGTGTGTGTGTGTGTGTGGGGGGTATATGTGCAATGTATATACTTAAACTGTTACCTTGTGTACTTCCTTAATCAGCTGTAACATACATTTTAGTTAAGGAGCAGTAGTGACCATAGATCTGATCCAAAGTGTGATTTGATCACATATAGATGGAGACTCCAAAGGTTTTGAATATGATCTGAGATCAAATTTAAACATATAACTGATAGGGTAACTGTAGGGTTCATGCTTCTGAATTTTTAATTTGACATATGAAGGGGCTGGGCTGGAGTAACAATGCATCTGTATATATATATATATATATATATATATATGTGTGTGTGTGTTTGTGTATGCGTGTGTGTGAATTGCGCCATAGAAAGCCAAATATTTTCTTCTAAACAAAGAAAATAAGGTCTTGAAAAAACCTGTGAGTGCCCTCATATTTGAGAATTATATATAAATATATATATTTTGTCTGAGGAAGGGGTGAATGCCCCAAAACATCATGGAATAAACCTGGTTGCTGTGCTTAAATCATGAGAGTGCGATTATTTTTGAAGGAGTATATCACTGTTTCTGCTACCTGGTACTTGGAATTATGAGAGTGCACTAAAGGTACTTTGTTTTATCTATCTATCTTCTATATATCTTTATCAATACGAAAGGTCGGCACTCGCTAGGCTTATATCAAGTATAAATTTTATTGATATGTGACTTTTCGGGGATCAAAACGCTTCCCTTCCACAGGCCTGAGATAGATAGATAGATAGATAAAACAAAGTACCTTTAGTGCACTATCATAGGCAATAATTCAAAGTACCAGGTTGCAGAAACAGTGATATACTCCAAAATAAATCATTTCGTATTGATGCATGCTGATTACAGGTGAGAGTGCAAATCTCTTGGATTATTTTATATATATACATATATATATATATATATATATATATATATATATATATATATATATATATATATATATATATATATATATATATATATATATATATACAGTATATACACATACACAGACATTTAGCTTGACTTTTTTATTTAACCGCTAGGACTTTCTGCGGAATAAGAACAGAGAAGTCTAATTACTGGGAGTATTGCCAGTGACAGTGAATGAAGCAGTTATGGTGGTTGTATCCCTTGAGATGTGGAAAATTAGTGTTTCTTTTTGGCTCCAGTGAAGTTAAGAAGTGCTACATCTGTAAATAGATGCTACTTTTTTATTTTATACAAAGTAAGGCTTTTCATTTATGATTTCTGAGAATACACACACATATATACATATTATCTTGTATAGACACTGTCAACTTATTGGAGCAACAAAATACATGATTTAACATGGGTAACATGGATCACATTAGAACAAAAAATGTTCCCTAGCATAGCTGCAGTGCTTTACTCTAATTTAAGTTGAAGTAATCACATCACCTCCTGTAAAACACACTTTTTAATGCAAATACTCTTCAAAAATGTAAGTAGTTGATTTTTTACCATAACAGCAATGTCACCAAAAAACTACATTATAGTTATATAATACAAAATGTAGAATGCGTCTCATGATATAGATCGGCAAAGTACAGAACGGGGGTTACCTACTCATATGTAGAAAATCACTAATACGTGCTCAACAGGCAAGCCGGATCCTCTGAGCCGTCTGGCAGACTTAAAACCAGCACCACGGCAGGAACAATCCTCATCTAACGATCCCAGGTTGCAAAGAAAAGCCGATATGCAGGGCAATCAATAGACCAATGGATCACAGGAGGACTTCACCAGTACCGTTGGGTGCGCTTCAGGTAGCTCAGTCAGTCTCCTGCACTCCTGATTGCCTTTTGAGCACGTATTAGTGCTTTTCTACATGTGAGTAGGTCTGATTACCCCCCTCACCCCCGCTCTGTACTTTGCTGATCTATACCATGAGGCGCATTCTACTTTTTCTATTATAGTGCTTTTGGAATTATTTGGCGGGACATTATAGAAGAGCGGCCTCGTTTCTGGTATCTCATTATCTGCTGGAGAAATATCTCTTATTTTTCCCCACGGGCTTTGGGGAGATCTGGTGAATAACTGAACTGTGTCAGTTTGTATAGGTGTGTGCACTATCGCACACATTGTTTCTCATTGTGTATTATCACATTGTATGTACTTTGGACTTATATGTTGCTATTGATTGTATCATTTTTTATTGTATTTGTATTTTAATTTTTTAATCTTTAATTTTTAATTTTCAATTTTTACTTTTCATTTTATTTTAATTTATTTTATTTTAATACTTTCTATATTTAGGTGGGCACCACTGAAAGATATAGATCAGGACATAGGGATAGCTATGACCTAAAATATCAGTTTTTTATATTATAGTTAGTTACAAATTGTTGAAATTTAAGAGTTTATGGGACCGATTTAACAATGTGCGGACGGACATGATCCGCTTTAGCTGATCATGTCTGCCGCTCATCGATAAATGCCGACAGCATACACTGTCAACATTTATCATTGCACAAGCATTTCTAGTGAAATGCTTGTGCAATGCCGCCACCTGAACATTCGCGGCCAATTGGCCGCTAGCAGGGGTGTCAATCAACCCGATCATATCCGATCGGGCTGATTACTGTCCGCCGCCTCAGAGATGGCAGACGAGTTAAGGAGCAGCGGTATTAAGACTGCTGCTTCTTAATTCCTGTTTCCCGGTGATCCTGAAGGCTCGTGTGGAAACAGATGCTTAGTGATGCATACAGGGTTGATAAATAAGTTTAAAATGTGTACAAGACATAAAGGGACAGTCAAGTAAAAAAATAAACTTTCATAATTTAAATAGGGCATGTCCTTTTAAACAACTTTCCAATTTACTTTTATCACCGATTTTGCTTTGTTCTCTTGGTATCAGGGCCGCCACTAGAAATTTTGGGGCCCCTGACTCAACCATTGATCAGGGCCCCCCCCCCCCTTTGACATGTGCAATTTTTGACCAATGACTAAAACGTATATGCACTTTATTCTTAAGTGTCTATTTAAACTTGGAAATGTTGTAAATGTAGTAACATACAAACACACAGACACACTCATACACTGAAACACACACTCACACATAAGGATTCACATATAGACACTCTAGCAGACACGCAAAGAAACACACTCAGACACAGACACCAAAACAGACACTTAGCACGCGTTTACATTGACCTGACAAGTAATGAGGTAAACTACAGTTTTGTAAAAAAAAAAGGAGAATTAGAAAACAAAATATGGAGTTCTGATTAACTTTTTGTAAAGGAAGATGACAACTAAATTATGACAACAGCATGCAGTGGCTGAAAGGAAGGGCCCTGAACTGCCTAAACAATAATTTAAAAGTTAAATGGTGGATTGGTTACTTCCGGAAAGGTCTTGTTAGTCTCAAAGTCTGTAGAAAGATGTGAATAATTAGTAGTAAGGTCAAAATGTCCTAAAAAGGAACAGACAATGGACACACACACAAACTTAAACTTGCACACACACAGAGACACCCACAGAAAACACACAAAGACATACATACACAGAGAGAGAACCACATAAAAAACATAGAAAGACATACATACACACACTCTCAGTGAGACATCCACAGAAAACACACAAAGACATACACACACCCTCACAGAGACACCCACATAAAACACACACCCAAACAGAGACATCCACAGAAAAAACAGACATACATACATATAAACACACACCCTCACAGAGACATCCACAGAAAACACAGACATACACACCAACCCTCACAGAGGCATCCAAAGAAAATACACAAAGACAAACATACACACACCCTCACAGAGACACCCACAGAAAAAGCTCAACGACATATGCACACACCCTCACAGACATCCACAGAAAATGCACAAAGACAAACACACCCACCCTCACAGAGACACCCACAGATAAAAAATACATACACACTCAGAGACACAAACCAAAGCACAAAGACAAACACAGACACCCACAGAAACACTCACAGGAGGAAACATTTATGCACCTTGCATCCCCTAAATCAACAGTGTGTGACATGCATGATAAAAAAATTTTTAGAAATTAAGAGATCACTTTTTAAAGAATCATATTTGTAAATGTGCAAACAAAAATAGTTATGTGAATTCAAAATTGTACATTAATGAGCTTGGTAGATGGCTAGATGAAGAAAAGTACCTTTAAAAGTTTGACATATGATGTTTGTTTGTTTTTTCCCCATTTTCCCCAACCAAGAGCCCCACTTCAAATATAGTGTACACATTTTCCCAGCTGTCAGCTGTACTTATGGATTTTGAAAATGCTGTACTCTATATGGTCTTGGTGGGACCATAAGCTGTGGTACTCATACCATTAGATCTGGATAAATGCAGGATTTAGGCTTGTTGGTATGTATTTCAAAATTAAGCCAGCTGAACAGTTTTAAGTTAACCTGTCTCATTTCAAACACTGAGCAATCTTAGTCTGAGAGTATACAATTTTATGCAGATGTAAAAATCTTAAATAAAATGCCTCCTTGCATCTGGAAAGTCCTTGCATGAAGGGGCAGTAAACTGGAATGTAATATATATATATAATATATATATATATATATATATATATATATATATATATATATAAATGCATATCTGCCAAAAGGGCATCTACCCTTTGCGTATTGAGGAGGAAACATTTCTGCATGGTTTTAAATATAGAATTTCTACAGCATTGTCAAATAAACATAAATACACTGCTGCTAAAAAAAATTGTTTTTATGGACCCCTAGCCCCAAAAAAACTACTACCACTGACACACACTGTACAAAGTGCCACTGCGCATAGTGGTTTAGTGCACACTAAGAAATCCTCTCAAATGCTAATACTTTACTTCTTGTAATAACATTTCCCATGCTCAGTTAGCACTCTGCTGTAGTACCCACTGCACTGGTGGCTGCCAAAATTTAAAAAAAAAAAAATTCTAGTTCTAATAGTTCTTGCCTCATGGGCCCCCCTGGCTCATTGGGCCCCTGACAGGAGTCACCCCTGTCACCCCCTGATGGCGGCCCTGCTTGGTATTCTTAGTTGAAAGCTAAACCTAGAAAGGTTCATATGCTAATTTCTTAGACCTTGAAGGCCACCTCTGCATTTGATAGTTTTTCACCACTAGAGGGCGTTAGTTTTTGTGTTTCATATAGATAACATTAAGCTCCTGCACGTGAATTTACTGAGGAGTGAGCACTGATTGGCTAAAATGCAAGTCTGTCAAAAGAACTGAAATAAGGGGGCAGTCTGCAGAGACTTCGATACAAGGTATGTAATTGTATTAGGTAATTGTATTATTATAACTGTGTTGTTATGCTAGACTGGGGAATGGTTAATAAAGGGATTATCTATCTTTTAAAACAACAACAATTCTGGTGTTGACTGTTCCTTTAATTCTATAGTTAAAATATATATATTTAACCTGACAAAAATACAAAAGGTCTTGAAAAAGTCCCTATATCTGGGCTGAAACACGTCAACCAATATTATATCTGCTCGTGTTATCCCATTTTTATTTTGTCATATTTTTGTTAAATTAGTCTGCACTATTGTTTACATCTCTTAAAGGGACATTACACTGCTGAGTACATCTACTCACTATGCTATTGTTTTTCTTCTGCTCTCTATTTTGTGAGCTAAACTGAAGTCAAAGGTACAGTTGTCAAAAAGCAGATCTGTAAAAGTGCATTGCTTTTATCACAGGATGCAACAATGGACAAGCTATAAGATGGCATCTGTATGAATGGAAAAGTGACAGTGAGATATGTAAGATCATTATCCATGATTAAGTGCATGTGATGGGTGTGAAATGCATCAGATGGGTGTCCCCTCTTTATGCATTTTGTATTTGTATTTTTAATCCAGATTAAATAAAGACTATTTTAATTTTTTAGATTTGCCATTATTTCTTCACTTCTGGCTACAAGATGGGGGCGCCCAGTATAAAATGTAAATCTTTACCAAATGGATTGTCTAATGAGTTAAAATAAGAGAACAGCTCTAAAGACAGCTACAGGTACAGGAGGAAAACATTAGCATGGTGAGTAGTAATAATAGTATTGTAGTTGTACCCAGCAGTTTAATGTCCCTTTAAATGTGTGGTAAACATACCAAAAATGTATAAACGTTTTGGTTGTTATGACATAGATATCTGTGTGCTAAGATGGACATGTGTATACAAATAAACTTTGAACATCCTAGGCAAGTAGCCATGGAGATTTATGGAGTTTGGAAATTTGAATGCTTAAAGAGACATGATTCAGATAGAGCATACCATTTTAAATAACTTTCTTGTTTACTTACATTAATTATGTTTTTAGTTCTCTTGGTATCCTTTGTTGAAAAGTCTACCTAGGTAGGCTTAAGAAATGGGAGCTAGCAGCTAATTGGTGGCTGAACATATATGCCTCTTTTCATACCAATGTATTCAACTAGCCCCAGTAGTGCATTGCTGCTCCTTCAATAAAGTATACCAAGATAATGGTATACTAAGTACTAAGGTACTTTGAATTAACCTTTTTGTTCATAGAGGAAGGGAAATACTCATATGTGAAATTAACTTATTGCATTCCAAATCCATCCTCATCACTGCTTAAACATCCAAATGCCCTTTCCATCTTGGCCTGATGGGCACACTGGGTGCTATATATATATAGGCATAAAATTCTAGAAGGTTACAAATGTATAGGCCCACAACAATAAATATTCCTGTATGCCATATAAGGACATATATGTAGATAAGGTCTTCATTTAAAGGGCAAAACATAAATGTTTACATTTCTTTGATGTTAGTTTTATGAGTATTTAAGTAATGAGAATTTGGGTTGACTATTATGCAGATTGAAAATGATTTATTTATTTTATTTTACTTTTTAAAGGCAATTCTGACACTGAATATTCATGTTAACTTTTGTGCATTCCATGTGTCTCAGTTTGGCAGGACAGGCAATAGTAAAGTAGTTTTATATGGTTTATTAACTCTCAAATACTCAAAAGCCATTTTTATTTAAAATGCATAAACTTAAGCAAGGAATGACCTCACATTTGGAATAATGGTATACTTTGAGTTGAATTTGCAAGCCATTGGTATGAAGCCAGTGCTAACTCAACAGAACAAGACATGGTTTTCATATTTCTCTAACTGTTCCCAAATGTTACACTACTGGTAATGGGAGAAAAATCCTATGAAATACTGTAAGTCACACGTATTACTGCTTGCTTTTTTTTTTTACTAAATAATATGCAAAGGTCATTACTGTATAATAAATAATATAACAAACATACCATTGTATAGATTCTCTGTGAATTAATTTCATGAAGCAACAATTTCAGAGCTTCCACATGTTATTTATAGCTACAATTATCAAGGGGGACTACAAATCTGACATATCAAGCTCTTTTAACTGTAAATTTTGATATTCAACAACTGTTAATTTATAGCATATTTAAAGAATCAAGGGGAAAAAAACACACTCATAACAGTCAGGGAATTTTTATTTATATTATATAAACATATATTCACCCTTAGCTTTTATGATGATGTCGTATTTTAAGAAATGGTTCCTCATTAGGCAAGATAGGCAACTGCCTTGGAACACATTCTGTTTTACAGCAGAGGGTGTCTTCAAGGCTGACAAATTGCTTAACCTATACAATTTTCTTTGACTCCTCTTAAAACACTGTGCTTTGTTTTCTTACCTGCACTGAACAATCAAAAAGAAACTGTACAGAGGGATGTTTAGGCTCTTTTTAAACCATTATAGATTTGTAAACTGAAAATAGTAATTGCAAGCTCTAGCAGTACACTTTTTGGCCCCAATTTATCAAAGGTCTTGCGGACCTGATCCGACACTGCGGATCAGGTCCGCAAGACCTCGCTAAATGTGGAGAGCAATACGCTCTCCGCATTTAACATTGCACCAGCAGCTCACAAGAGCTGCTGGTGCAACGCCGCCCCCCTGCTGACTCTCGGCCAATTGGCCGCCAGCAGGGAGCAGGTTGATTTCCGGCGATTCCTGTCCGCCTGCTCAGAGCAGGCGGACAGGGTTATGGAGCAGCGGTCTTTAGACCGCTGCTTCATAAGTTGTGTTTCTGGCGAGTCTTCAGACTCTCCAGAAACACGGCCTTTCAAGCTCCGTACGGAGCTTGATAAATGGGCCTGTTAGTGTTTAAGTGAGTTGAAAAAGGAATGGACTCAAATGTATGCAAACTCTGTGAATTTAAGTCTAGATTTATACCATCAACAATTACATCATAAGAGTTCTTTAATGTAATGTACCACCATGGTTGAATGTATTTCTTTATATGGATTAATAACCATCAAAGCCCCCATGTAACTATGATTTCTATAACCCCATATTTATTTATTTATTTATATATTTATATATGCATGTATCAATGTATGTATTTTTCTAAATCTGTACCTCTGTACCTTGTGATATCTTAAAAATTTAAGTCAAATTCAATATAATTAGCACACACCAGTTTGTAATAACTCATTAATTAACAATATAATAAAATGATGCAATGGCTCAAAAGCTGCATTGACATGTTCATATATAGAATCCTTGAATGCATTTAAGTATCATACCCCACAAACACACAGCAAAAGGCATCATATAAAGAGCCCCCATTAGAACCAACCCTGGCAATTCAAGTGCACAGGAATAATGTCTTCTTGCAAGAATAAAATGTACTGATTCACATTACAATTTTGGTTTGAATGTCCCTTTAAATATTTGTTTGCACCATACCTCAAAGATCTACAACCTTCTGATGTGGACCTCCTTATTCTTTTTTTTTAGTAGAATATTTTTGGAAACAAAAGTAGATTGAAAAAAGACACACTGGGCTAAATTAACTGTATACTAAGAAACCGATGCAAACTGGCAAATGTACAATCCACATTAAAGTTATTTGAGGTTTAAAGCTAAAGATCTTTATAACTAATACATGGATTTGGATGAGTTAATGCTGGAATTAAACTCCTTTTTAATCTCCATCTGTTTGGCTTTTTTGCATTTTTGTATGATTTAGCAATTTGACCTCAAATTCAAACCTTTTAATTAACAATTGAATAATATATATTTTTTTCACATGGAAGTGTCTTAAAGTACTGCAGCACAATAAGAATTGCCCACACTCCTTATTGAGTAGCTGTATTACTAAATAATCTGGTCATTATTTGTTTTGAAAACTTTTAGTAATCTGAAGGAAACATTTTATACATCTATGAGTGGCAGTTTGTCAGTTTTGTTGGGATAAAAAAACTTACTAATCTTTAACTTTGCACCCACATTGTGCATTAGACGAGTAAAGTGAAAATTTCCCCATCCCTGATAAACCATGCCCTTTGGAAATCTCAGCCACACCCTAAACAGACTAGCCATGCCACAGACTTTCTAGCCAAACCCATAGAACACATGTGACCTATACTCCACCAATACAGCACATGCAATCTTGCCCGCATGACCCTATGGGGCAGATTTATTAATGTGCGGACAGCGAATCATTTCCACCACACATCGATAAATTCTGACAGCATACTGTCATGATACGCCGCTCTAGCTGTTGCTAGGGACTCGGGGGCCTGCTGTTCTGCTGGTTGCCTAGGGTCGGCTCCTGTGAACTCTGCCTGTCTGACTACTCTGCTTGCTTAACCTCTAAAGTACTGGATTGCCATACTGTTATTGAACTCTTCCTGTCTGACTACTCTGCTTGCTTAAAGGGACACTGAACCCAATTTTTTTCTATCATGATTCAGATAGAGCATGCAATTTTAAGCAACTTTCTAATTTACTCCTATTATCAATTTTTCTTAGTTCTCTTGCTATCTTTATTTGAAATAGAAGGCCTCTAAGCTATTTGCTTGGTTCAGAACCATGGAAAGCACTTGTTCATTGGTGGATGAATTTATCCACCAATCAGCAAGAACAACCCAGGTTGTTCACTAAAAATGGGCCGGCATCTAAAATTACATTCTTGCATTTCAAATAAAATTATCAAGAGAATGAAGAAAATTTGATCATAGGAGTAAATTAGAAAGTTGCTTAAAATTGCACGCTCTATCTGAATCATTAAAGAAAAAAAATTGGGTTCAGTGTCCCTTTAACCCCTAAAGTACTGGATTGCCTCACTGTTATTGAACTCTTCCTGTCTGACTACTCTGATTGCTTAACCCCTAAAGTACTGGATTGCCATACTGTTATTAAACTCTGCCTGTCTGAATATTCTGCTTGCTTAACCCTAAAATACTGCATTGCCATACAGTTGCTGAACTCTGCCTGTCTGACCACTCTGCCTGTTTAACCCTTGAACCTTTGGATTGCTATACTGTTCCCGAACTCTGCCTGCCTGACCACTTCGTTGCCAATTCCTGCCTGTTTCCGGTCCTTCAATTGATTTACCCTTACCACTGGATTCCCTACCTGTTGCCGACAAAGGCTACCCTGCCTATTGTGAGTACCGCTTACCTCATTTTGCAAACTTTCTCTGCTCTGGGATATTCCCTATCATTCCAGCTTGATGCTGGGATAAGAAGACTACTGGCCAAGTTTGGTCTGATAGTGGGATATCCCACAAGCATTACATTATACTTGGGCCATGGACCCAATTTAGGTAGCAAGAGCAGTTTATCTTCAAGGAAAGATGTTGGGAACCCATACCGTACAGTTGCAGAGTGTGGATTCCAAACTAGAGGCTATAACCGCTCAACTCTCCTCACTAGTTGCAGCGAAGGATACCGCTCCTGTTGTTGTACCGCCAGTCTCTGCTCCTAGTACTGCAACTTCTTCCCTTGCTTCTGGAAGTATACCCCAGATACTATTACCTGAGAAATATGAAGGTACTACTGATTGTAGGTGTTTTCTTAACCAGTGCATACTGCACTTTTGCAATGATCCTCACACCTTACAGTCTAATCTGTCAAGGGTCACTTTATCATTTCCTTACTGAAAGACAAGGCCCTAGCCTGGGTGCCCCCCCTTTTGGAACAGAATGCTCCACTCTTGAACGATGCTGATGCTTTCATTTCTGCATTATCTTCTGTGTTTGGGACTTCTGGCCGTACTTCTGCTGCAGAGTACTCTCTCCTGGATCTCCGCCAGAGCAATAGAACTGTGGCACAATATGCCATCGAGTTTCGCACCTTGGCACTTGAGACCAGTTGGGATGGCAGTTCTTTCAAGGCAGCCTTTAGGAGATGTCTGCATAAACGCATCAAAAATTAACTTACTTATTGTGATGTTCCTTCTTCCATGGATGACTTTATAACACTTTATATCAGTCTAGACTCTCGCTTCCAGGAGAGATAAGCTGAGAGAAACAGAACTCTGAGAATCCTTCCCTCCTGGCCTTTTATTCGTCCGGTCTCTGCACTATCCTCTACCCCTTCAACACCTCCAGTTACCCTAGTAAAGGAACCCATGGATTTCTCCTCCGTCAAACCCACAGAGTCTGATAGACAGAGAAGAAGGAGGTTGTGATTATGCTTTTATTGTGGTTCTAACTCCCACCAACTAAAAAATTGTGACATTCGGCCGGGAAAATCCAGTGCTTAGAGGATAACACTGGGGTACCTCTAAGCATGATCACTACTAAATCCCCTCACTCCTCTCGGATCCTGGTACCTGTTACTCTTATCTTCCTTCAGAATTCTGTCCACACTCAAGCCTTCATTGATTCAGGGCTGTCCACACTCAAGCCTTAATTGATTCAGGGGCAGCTGGAAACTTTCTGGATCACTGTTTTATGATTCTGGCTGGGTTGGCTATTCTGCAGAAAATACCTTGTCTCATAATAACTGCTCTGGATGGCACTCCCCTTGGTTCAGAGTTAATCCATTTTGAGTCAGCGCCCTTGACCCTGATTGTGGGAGTCCTTCATACCGAACATATGCAGTTTGAGGTCATTCATTCCCCAGCACAGCCTGTCATCCTTGGTCTTCCTTGGCTTTGTATACACAATCCACAGTTCAACTGGGCTGAGGGACAATTGGACTCCTGGGGTACATCCTGCTTCCACTCCTGCCTTACTAAGGTTACTCCTCTGCTCTGCATCCCCATAGCCAGTCTACAGACCCCTTCAAGCTTTCCCTCAGTATATGCGGATTTTACAGATGTGTTTAAAAAGAAAGCAGCCAATGTGCTGCCACCCCACCGTCCTTACAACTGCAAAATTAAACTCTTTCTCAGAGCCCCACTTCCTAAAGGGAGGACTTATCCTCTCTCCAATGCTGAAACCAAGTCTATGGAGGAGTACATCCAAGAGAACCTAGCTAAAGGTTTCATTCGCCCTTCCTACTCTCCTGCTGGGGCTGGCTTCTTTTTCGTCAGTAAGAAGGATGGTGGGCTCAGACCCTGTATAAACTAAAGGGTCTTAAACAACATCACTATCAAGAATTACTATCCCATTCCTTTGATTACTGAACTGTATGATTCACTTCAGAATGCTCACTATGTCACCAAGCTGGACCTACGTGGGGCATACAATCTTATTCATATCTTCCCAGGGCATGACTGGAAGACTGCCTTCAACACAAGATCAGGGCATTACGAATACCTTGTAATGCCCTTTGGGCTGTGTAATGCTCTTGCAGTCTTCCAGGCATTTGTCAACAATATCTTCTGTGATGTCCTCAATCGCACTCTCATCGTCTACCTGGATAATTAAAAAAATAGTATAGCAGCTTTATACTATTTTTAAATAATCAATTTTAGACCGTGGGGCTGGTCTTAAATAGTTTGCACACCTGCAAACTTGCAACCCTAATATTAGGGGTTACCTTGGTGCTGGGACAATCTGGACTCAATTGTCTACCTGAATGATATCTTTATTTTCTCCTCCACCCTGGAGGAGCATCATAAACACATGAGACAGGTACTTCTACGTCTTAGAGATAATTCTCTGGTAGCAAAACTAGAAAAATGTGTCAAGTTCAGATTAAGTTCCTTGGTTATGTCATCTCGAAGGAGGGTTTTGCCATGGATCCTGCTAAGCTCACCTCAGTTCTAGAATGGCTTCAACCTACTTCATTAAAGGAACTACAGATATTCTTGGGGTTCTCCAATTATTACTGCAAGTTTATAAAGAACTTTTCCTAAACAGTTGCTCCACTCACTGAATTGACAAAAACGGAACAAAGACTGCAAACATTGGCCTCCTGAAGCCATAAATGCCTCCTCTCTTCTGAAAAAGGCCTTTTGTTCTGCTCCTGTGCTTCACCATCCTGATCCTGACCTACAGTTCACTTTAGAGGTTGATGCCTCAGAGATAGGGGCTGGAGCAGCTCTAACCCAAAGGGATCCTTTAACCTCCAAGTTGTACCCTGTAGCCTTTTTCTCTAAACACCAATCCCATTCAGATTCTCACTGACCACAACAATCTGACTTACCTAGAGACTGGTCATCGACTCAATCCTCGACAGGCCAGATGGGCCTTGTTCTCCCATTTTAACTTTGTGGTCTCTTATCTTCCTGGGACCAAAAACAAGAAGGATGACATCCTTTCCCATCAGTTTCCTCTCTCTAGTGATTCCTCTGAAGCTCCTATTGAACACATCATACCCCCCTCCTGTGTGGTTGCTCAACTGAACACCATCCTTCTTCAAAGGCTGCAATGTGCCCAGTCTAGAAAGCCTCCCGAAGCCCCCATTGCTCCCAATATCCTTTCTGTACCTCTGAACCTATGCATTCCTGTGCTTTCTTGGGCTCATGATAGTAAACTACTATGAAGTCTGACACTCAGGATTATGTGAAAGCCTGCACGACTTGTGCTGCCAACAAAACTCCCCGACCCTTGCCTCCTGGCTTGTTCCAACCATTGTCCATTTCCAAACAACCATGGACACACATAATAATGGACTTCATTATGGACTTCCCTCCTTCTGACCATCATACGGTTATCTGGGTTGTAATGGATCAATTTTTCAGACTGGCTCATTTTGTACCCCTAAAGAAACTTCCATCTGCCCAAGAATTATCGTCTCTTCTTCTCTTGCATGTGATATGACTTCATGGCATTCCCATGAATATTGGTTCGGACAGAGGTCCACAATTCATCTCTACCTTTTGGAGAGCCTTTTGCAAGTTGATTGGAACCACTGTTTCCTTGTCTTCTGGCTACCATCCTCAGATTAATAGACTAAATGAGAGAGTGAATCAGGATCTCGAGGCCTATCTTAGAACCTTTGTTAAATCTCTCCATACCATAACTACCTGAGCTGGCAAGGAACACTTATTGGCACTTTTCTCTATGATGTTCCCCATTTCAAGCCGCAGCAGGTTATCAACCTCATGTCTTCCCTCTTTCTTCTCATTCCACTCATTGGCAACATATTCACTCTCAGTTACATTTAGCTGTCTCTAGATACAAGAGGTTTGCTGATAATCATAGAGATTCTGTATGTGCCATCTCGGTAGGTGAACGTGTTTGGTTCTCTACTCGACATATTTGTCTATGTCAACCCAGTCACAAATTAGGGCCTAGGTTTATCGATCCTTACAAAGTCCTGAAAAGACTGTCTCCTGTTGCCTACAAAGTGGCCTTGCCCAAAACCCTACGCATACACCCAGTCTTCTACATCTCACTACTCAAGCCTTACATCAAGAATAGATATACCCGGCTCCGAGCTCCTCCTCTTCCACTCCTGGTCCGTGGTGACCCTGAATATGAGGTTGCTAAGATCCTGGACTCCATATACAGGCACAGGCAACTGCAGTATCTGGTACATTGGAAGGGTTACTCTGTGGCAGATCGTTCCTGGGTTCCTGCCCATGGTGTGCATGCTCCATCTTTGGTCTCCAGGATTCCATCATGCTCATCCTTTGAGGCCGACTCTGGTTCCCGGAGGGAATACTTGAGAAGGGGGCTATGTCACACCGCACCGCTCTAGATGTTGCTAGGGACGCAGCATCTGCTGTTCTACTCATTGCCAAGGGAAGAGTCGGCTCCTGTGTGCGTGCGGCGGTGATGTCATCGCTGCATGATCTTTTCATTCTGAAGCCGGTCAGGATCTCCTGTGGTGCGAATCTGCGCCTATGTAAGTTGCTTACTTTCTACCTATCATTGCCCAAGTATAGGTGTTACTTAGTGTTCTCCTGGGTGTTATTGTCACTGTATTCTGGATTGCCACAACGTTATTGTACTCTGCCTGTCTGACTACTCTGCTTGTTTAACCCCTAAAGTTCTGGATTGCCATACTGTTAATGAACTCTGCCTGTCTGACTACTCTACTTGCTTAAACACTAAAGTACTGGATTGCCATAACATTATTGAACTCTGCCTGTCTGACTACTTTGCTTGCTTAACTCTTAAAGTACTGGATTGTCATACTGTTATTGAACTCTGACTGTCTGACTACTCTGCTTGCTTAACCCCTAAAGTACTGGATTGCCATAACGTTATTGAACTCTGCCTGTCTGACTACTCTGCTAGCTTAACTCTTAAAGTACTGGATTGCCATACTGTTATTGAACTCTGCCTGTCTGACTACTCTGCTTGCTTAACCCTAAAATACAGGATTGCCATACAGTTGCTGAACTCTGCCTGTCTGACCACTCTGCCTGTTTAACCCTTGAACCTTTGGATTACTATACTGTTACCGAACTCTACCTGCCTGACCATTCTATTGGTTTATCCCTGAACTGTAATTATCGGATTCCCTTTGTTGCCAATTCCTGCCTGTTTCCAGTACTTCTATTGGTTTAACCTTGAACTGACATACCGCTTGATTCCCCACCTGTTGCCGCCAAAGACTATCCTGCCTATTGTGAGTACCGCTTAACTCATTTTGCGAAGGATCTCTGCTCTAGTATATTCCCTACCATTCCTTCTTGACGCCAGGATAAGAAGGCTACTGGCCAAGTTTGGTCTGATAGTGGGATATCCCACGAGCATTACACATACGCTGTAGGCATTTATGATTGCACAAGCATTTCTAGTGAAATTCTTATGCAATACCGCCCTCTGCAGATTCGCAGCCAAACAGTCGTTAGCAGGGCTGTCAATCAACCAATTCGTATCTAATCAGGCTGATTGCTCTCAGCAACCTCAGAGGACCATAAGACCGCTGCTTCATAACTCCTGTTTCCGGTGAGCCTGAAGGCTCGCGCTGAAACAGGTGCATCCGGCACTATACGGGGCTTGGTAAATCGGCACCTATGTCTGAGGGTTTCTCCCACTCATACATGTATGTTTCGCTTAAGTTGTGTTATAAGCTTCCCATAGATAAGCAGTTCTCAACTTTAGTCCTGATGTACACAAAATACTCCATAAATGATTAAAAGGGACAGTCAAGTCCAAAAAAAACTTCCATGATTTAAATAGGGAATGTCATTTAAAAAAAAAAAAACTTTCCAATTTACTTTTATCACCAATTTTTCTTTGTTCTCTTGGTATTCTTAGTTGAAATCTAATTCTAGGAGGTTCATATGCTAATTTCTTAGACCTTGAAGACTGCCTCTAATCTGAATGCATTTTGACCACTAGAGGGCATTAGTTCATGTGTTTCATATAGATTACATTGAGCTCATGCACGTGAAGTTACCCTAAAGTGAGCACTGATTGGCTAAAAAGCAAGTCTATCAAAAGAACTGAAATAAGGGGGCAGTTTGCAGAGGCTTAGATACAAGGTAATTACAGAGGTAAAAAGTATATTTATATAACTGTGTTAGTTATGCAAAACTGGGGAATGGGTAATAAAGGGATTATCTTTCTTTTTAAACAACAAAAATTCTGGTGTTGAATTTAAAAATTCTAAAGATTGGTCTGTACTTTTTTTTTTCATGCACTGGAAAAAAACTGAACTAGTTAAATTCAAATTCCTAGAGTTTGAAGTTACTGCTAATTTGACATCAAATCTAATATTTCAACATTCATTTCAAAACCTTCAACAATGAGCTGGTGTTAAAAAGTATCTACTGCTGCAAGTACAAACTGCACATTGCACTTATTAAGTTGTAGTTTAAAAAAAAAAAAGTATGATATTTACTTTGGTGAGTTTAGTAAGTGTTAAGTTTACCACTGGAAGTGACTATTTATATACAAGTTAAACTGAGGACATTGAAAACTTGCCAGCTAAACAGAGAAATTTTCCATTTAAAAAATTAATTTACTTACTTTAAAAAAAATATATATATATGTTATTTTCCATATCTTTACATTCTACCAAATAAATGAAAAACATAAAACAACAAAATAATAATAATAATAATATTGGGCTTGTATCTTTTTGAACTTGGTTGAAGCTTGAATAGAATCAGACACATATGTAAGAAAGTAAATTATAAATAGTTAAGAGAAACCAGTTTATAGTTTAAATTAGAAACAGATACATTAAGCAGATTACTGCAGAATAGCGTTTTGGCATTTTTATGGCTAGTTATGGATCAAATCCTTTTAATTTTTAACGGTTTATACCAGATACAAGTGTACTTTTTGTAATACTAAAAAGTGGATTATTTTTGCCTCACTTTGTCCTTTTTTCTGTGTCTTATTTTCAGTGACCGGTGAAGTATATATATGCTTTTAAATACAATTTTATGTTTATGCTGTTGTTGTATTTTAGAGATATCCTAGGTTGATGTACCTTATTAAAATTCTTATATTTTAAACAGGTTATTTGTGAATAGATATTAATAAAAATTTTATTGAATAGATACGATCTATGATAGGCATTATCTGAAATATGAAAAGGTCCTATGTTGACCGAGAAACGCGTTGCAAAATAAGAAAGAAAGACTTTTAACCAAGACCTAGTTTTGTGGCCACTTTCATTCTGTTAACACTTTGAAACTTTTACCACAGCAAGTTTGCAGCTGAATGTTGATCCTCGTGTCTGAGAGACACCAGCACGCTGCATTCATTCAGCTGGACACGCTGTTATCCTATCCTGTCGAGGCACACATTGTTATCCTGTTGAGGTAGATGCTGCTATCCTGTTGAGGTATACACCTGAACCGGTTTTCCAACTTTGGAAGGCGGCTGTGTGATGACCTGAATCCAGATCTGCCGGGTTAAACATACGGAGACCCACAGCAAACTGACTGCTGTATGAACGTTAGTCTGCCTGATAGCACCTTATTCATTCAAGGTGCCACTATTCTTGTGAGTTGTTTTTAATTCATCTTAACACACACCAAATTTGTAATTACAAATTACACTATGAGGCGCCCCTTGTCTTTTTCTTCATTCTATTATCTGAAATATCCATTTGTTCCCTCATTGCTTCTCAGCGCTCTATTACTATTGTTTGTCTTTTAACCTTGGAATTAACAGGACAGGACTTTGCACTCATGTAGACAGTAAAAGATGGGTCAGCAATTAATCCGACAAGACAAGAACTAACTGGTTCCACAACTTTGTATCAGCAAGACAGCAATATACCAATTAATCTTGTAGACAGGAATGGACTGGGTCAATAATTTGGAAGCAGGATAGGACTTGAATGTTTTTAGGAACAGCACTAACGTTCATGTGACATTATGCCTTCCTGTTTGGTATAACTGCACCTTTAAATTCACCACTAGTCTTTTGCAAGCTTGCAAGGTAGAAAGGATCTAGTCCTTTGACTGATATTTGCCTCAGAACTATGGTGAGACAGAGACACTAATACTACTACTTCCCCATATAATAGCAAATAATCTGTCAGTATTTGTGTATGAATATGGGTAGTATTAACCCCTTAACGACCAAGGACGTACGCCACACGTCCTCAAAAAAAATGCAGTTAATGACCGAGGACGTGTGGCGTACGTCCTTGGTCTGGAAAGCAGCTGGAAGCGATCCTGCTCGCTTCCAGCTGCTTTCCGGTTATTGCAGTGATGCCTCGATATGGAGGCATCCTGCAATAACCCCCCTTGGCCATCCGATGCAGAGAGAGCCACTCTGTGGCCCTCTCTGCACCGGACATCGATGGCCGGTATCGTTGGTGGGTGGGAGCCGACTTGGGAGGCGGGTGGGCGGCCATCGGTGAGATCTGGAAGGTGGAGGGGCGGGATCGGGGGCGGAGCCTTCGGGGGCTCGCACAGGCGCGCGCGTGCACGGGGGGTGGCGGGCGGGCGCGTGCACGGGGCGGGAGCGGGTGGGAACCGCTACACTACAGAAAAATTTTTAAAAGTAAATTGTCAAATAAAATTAAATACTTTTTTTCCAAAGCATCTAAGGGATCTGGAAGGGGTGGGGGGTTGGTATTGGGGGGGGGGGAAGCTACACTACAGAAAAGGGACATTTTTTAATTAAAAAAAAGCATATTATTCACTAAAATGGGTACTGGCAGACAGCTGCCAGTACCCAAGATGGCGCACATTAAGTCAGAAGGGGAGGGTTAGAGAGCTGTTTGGTGGGGGATCAGTGAGGTTGGGGGCTAAGGGGGATCCTACACAGAAGCATATGTAAATATGCAAAAAAAATGCACAAAAAAGCCCAAATTTTCCTTTTATTTTAGTACTGGCAGAGTTTCTGCCAGTACTTAAGATGGCGGGGACATTTGTGGGGTAGGGGAGGGAAGAGAGATGTTTGGGAGGGATCAGGGGGTCTGATGTTTCAGGTGGGAGGCTGATCTTTACACTAAAGCTAAAATTAACCCTGCAAGCTCCCTACAAGCTACCTAATTAACCCCTTCACTGCTAGCCATAATACACGTGTAATGCACAGCGCCATTTAGCAGCATTCTAATTACCAAAAAGCAACGCCAAAGTCATATATGTCTGCTATTTCTGAACAAAGGGGATCCCAGAGAAGCATTTACAACCATTTGTGCCATAATTGCACAAGCTGTTTGTAAATGATTTCAGTGAGAAACCTAAAATTGTGAAAAATTTAACGCATTTGGCGGTGAAATGGTGGCATGAAATATACCAAAATGGGCCTAGATCAATACTTGGGGTTGTCTACTACACTACACTAAAGCTAAAATTAACCCTAGAAGCTCCCTACATGCTCCCTAATTAACCCCTTCACTGCTGGGCATAATACACGTGTGGTGCGCAGTGGCATTTAGCGGCCTTCTAATTACCAAAAAGCAATGCCAAAGCCATATATGTCTAATATTTCTGAACAAAGGGGATCCCAGAGAAGAATTTACAACCATTTATGCCATAATTGCACAAGCAGTTTGTAAATAATTTCAGTGAGAAACTGAAAGTTTGTGAAAAAAATTGTGAAAAAGTGAACGATTTTTTGTATTTGATCGCATTTGGCGGTGAAATGGTGGCATGAAATATACCAAAATGGGCCTAGATCAATACTTTGGGATGTCTTCTAAAAAAAAATATATACATGTCAATGGATATTCAGGGATTCCTGACAGATATCAGTGTTCCAATGTAGCTAGTGCTAATTTTGAAAAAAAAAATGGTTTGAAAATAGCAAAGTGCTACTTGTATTTATGGCCCTATAAGTTACAAAAAAAGCAAAGAACATGTTAACATTTGGTATTTCTAAACTCAGGACAAAATTTAGAAACTATTTAGCATGGGTGTTTTTTGGTGGTTGTAGATATGTAACAGATTTTGGGGTTCAAAGTTAGAAAAAGTGTGTTTTTTTCCATTTTTCCTCATATTTTATATTTTTTTTTATAGTAAATGATAAGATATGATGAAAATAATGGTATTTTTAGAAATTCCATTTAATGGCGAGAAAAACGGTATATAATATGTGTGGGTACAGTAAATGAGGAAGAGGAAAATTTCAGCTAAACACAAACACCACAGAAATGTAAAAATAGCCTTGGTCCCAAACGGACAGAAAATGGAAAAGTGCTCTGGTCACTAAGGGGTTAAAAGATAAATAAGATTTACAATTGCTACAATAAAATTCTAATCACCTACTTGCATCCTGGCTTTCCAGACAAACCTACAATATATATATAGACTTAGCCAATCTCATACATCCTATATGCTCTCTCATTCCATTAAACATTTTGATCATCTTTGCTTAAACCATGAATACAAATATGAACAAATGGTTTGTTAATTCAATTCATTACAATTGGTTATTCATACTTTTAGAATAGTATCATTTGTGTACACTCTTAAATTATGAAAGTAATAAGCTTTGGTAAATACAAACATTACTATGTTAATCTAGGTGCACTCAGTGCATGAATACCATGGCTAGATGCCCCATCAGCTGTGTAATACATTTTGTGACCCATTAATGTATTAAACATCTGGTAATGGGTGTATTGTGTCAATTTTCAGTAAAGTGTTGGCATTATAAGATTTTGGCAACTTGCTTAAATATGAAATGCCATGTAATAAGGTTAGTTTAAATTTTCAGTACCTTATAAAAGTGATTTATTTTTGTGGTTAGTGAAATCTGTTAAATATATGTAACCTCTGAATCTTTGTCAAGGCAAGCTATCAAACCTTTTCTATTTAATTAATTACATTTATTTGGTGCAACATGTTGTTAAATAAGTAAATAAATATGTTCAATGTCGGAAAGCATGCTTAGATTAGATAGATTAGATTAGATAGATTAGATAATTTGGCATCATCTTAGTTATGCTGTTAAATAATATCAGTAGTACTATTTTTGCAATCAGGATTCAGTAATACATTCTAAAATTTAGAAGATAATGCAATATTTTTGTGCCAATAAAGTGACATTTGAGTCTGAATTAAACTTTTTTGATTGTGCTGAGGAATCTGTTGGTGCCCTATAAGTAACTGATAATAATAATAGTAGTTATAAAAAATAATAATACTAATAATAATAATTCAGATTTAATATGCAGTTTTAATTTTATCTTATTTTTATGGCTGATGAAACGACTGTGTTGTGTGGTTGAGAAACGCGTTGCAGCAACATCAAACTTGTCTTTTAACATTTATATACGGAGGAGTCTTTCTGCCTGATTATTCAGAATGAATTTGCTCTATCTGCACAGAGCTCTATACAAACCATTACATCACAATTGGTTTGCCTGCACCATATCTTCAGCCTGTTGTTTGATACTTGGATTCAAACTTCCCTGTGATCTTACCTGTGACCTGAGAACTGGTCTCTACCTGGATACAGGATCAGTATCTAGTTAGCTGACTACTGCAAGTGTCAGCCTGCCTGTTTGCACGAGTGCTTTCAAAAATTGTGAGTTTTAATATTTACCTTCTTTATTATATATCACTTATGGATTTCACTATGAGGCGCCCGTTTTCTTTCTAACCTAGATCATTGAGGTGAATGGAGATCATTCCCCCAAGTGGAGCTGCCTGATACACTCCTTTTTTACTTGGATTGAAAAAAAATCAGCAATTGAACTTTTGTTTCTTTAACATGAACACTATTTCTGTCATTTATTAAGGTTAACCAATTTCACATTTGTCACCAGAATTTATTCATTTATTACTTTATCATGTTAAATAATATCTTACCATTTCACTAATTTGTACTCATTCCTGAGAGTCCTCTTATCATTCATACATAAAAAATAAATAAATTTTGTAACAATTTTTCACATTACAAACATTTATACCAATTCCCCTTTTTTTCACTAGTTATTTTTAGTGCGCCACCTCCTGGGTGTTTCAGCACCTTCACTCTTCAATGTTGCGAATTGTCAAGGGCCAAATGGCCCCTGATCTCCCTGTTTCTGTGCGAGCCTTCAGACTCGCCTTCAGGAGTTAAGAAGCAGCTGTCTTAAGACCACTGCTCCTTAAATGGTCCGCTGCCTCTAAAGCTGCCAACATCAATCCGCCCGATCCTATACAATCGAGTTGATTGACATCCTTGATAGTGGCCGCGAATCTGCAGAGGGCGGCATTGCACAAGCAGCTTACCAGAACTGCTTGTGCAATGTTAAATGCCAACAGCATATGCTGTCGGAATTCAGTGATGTCTGGCGGACATGATACGCTTTAGTGTATCATGTCCTGCAGAGATTGGTAAATTGGCCCCTAAGTATTATCAAACTAACTGTGTGGGAATGTCTCTGTGTGTGTGAGTGTGCAAGTCAGCGCAGACTGTGAAGGTAGGCAGTCAATAGGGACACTGGAAAAATGACATTTTTCCACAGGTTTTTTTTTAATGAAATTTGGGCACAAATAAAACTGTGTTTGAGTGTGTCTGTGTGTGAGAGTGTGTGCATGTGACTCTACTAGTCAGACTGTGAAGGCAGGCAGTCAATGGGGACGTCTGGGGACAGACCCACAGACAGACTATACTGCATGGAAAGTGCCTGGTAGTCACTGGAAGAAATGTCTACATATGAGCTGGGTTGTGGAGACGGTCCTCTCTTAGCCCTGTCTGTAGGATAGGAAACCATTAAATGCAGCTTTAAATATATATATATATATATATAAATAAATAAATTGAACCGTAATAAATGGAGGGCCGCCACAAAGAAATGTGTTGCAATGCAAAAGATAAGCACATAAAATAAATTCTTTAGTAGCTTTTAAAGTTGTCAGCCTGAATCCATCACAAACAACTCCAGCCTACGCAAGATCCATTGAAAAACTCAATGCTAAGAGTTGGAAACAGGTAAAAAATAAATAAAAGTGTTTCACTATTCAATTTTATGGACTATTAAATGTTGAGCTTTTAGGTAGCCATATACCTTTTTTTTTAAGAAATACATCATATTGCAGGCTAATGGCTATTGTATGTAAGCTGGTCACAGTGCATTACAGACAAGTGTTCAAGTTTATTATTAGTTAAGAATTTCCTAAATATTTGTAATGCAATCTAACACATTACATGGTGCAAGCCACCTTTTAAATTGTCATTTATGTATAGGCTCTAATCAATAAGAACAATGAGTTAGATTTGAACCTGTGAACTTTAACATGACAGCAAGGTGCTCTATGTCCTAAGCAATCACTGTATCGAATGTTGCAAGCTCAGAATTATGGGTCATGCACAATATAGTAGAAATTCTCTTGGTTTAGTTGAAATCGCAATGTTCATAGTTCAGTTATAGTATAGCAGATAAGTATAGAGAAAGTAAATTGCAATGTTTTTTCTTACACATATTTAAATATGGAATGGGAACTACATTCAATGCATAATGCAACTATAAACTCTAGTCTCAATATAAGGTTTTGTCATTCAATACACCTATTTTTTAATGTACTGCTTGTTACAGCCAAGGGTTTAAGGACATATTTATTTATCATATATATAAAATTGTCCTTAACATCTTGGACACAATGCATTGTCATGTGTTGCTTAAATCAATAGCATTCTTATTCTTGTTCTCAGATTACAAGTTGAAAGTGAAATGGGAACACCTCAGCAAAAACCTTAGGTGTTCTAGCATCTGAAGGTTGGAGAGAGAAGTCACACAAACTCCCTCATCTATTTATATATATATATATATATATACAGGTAGCCCTCAGTTTACGCTGGGGTTAGGTTCCAGAAGGAATGGTTGTAAATCGAAACCGTTGTAAATTGAAACCCAGTTTATAATGTAAGTCAATGGGAAGTGAGGGAGTTAGGTTCCAGGCCCCTCTCAAAATTGAGATAAGTGACACCTAATACATTATTTTTAAAGCTTTGAAATGAAGACTTTAAATGGTAAACAGCATTATAAACCTAAAAATATACTGTAAACTAAGTTTAATAAACAAAAACATTTGCTAAACCGCACCTAATAAAATTATCACACAAACACAGAATTTATCATCATCAATCTAAGTTTAATGAACAAAAACAAAATAATCACACAACAGTCTGTATCATCATCAAACTAAGTTTAATGTAGAAAAACGTTTTTTTACTTGCATTTTTCTGCAGCTAAGGGAAGTGGCTGCTAGATCTTGTTAAAAACGGATCCATTGCTCAGGTCTGGTTATACACTGATTAGCCTGCCTGTGTTTAATCACACAACAGACTGTATCATCATCAAACTAAGTTAAATGAACAAAAACACACACACACACACACACACACATATATATATATATATATATATATATATATATATATATATATATATATATATATATATATATATATATATCCAAGCAGTTTCCAGATCAGCCCACCAAGAGACAACAGCCTGGGTGCAGATATAAATGGCATATGTAATAGAGGTAAATGCACTCTCAGGACTTCCACAAATTTCTTTATTGGAACGTTTTAGGGGTTCACAACCCCTTCATCATCCTATGCTGATGAAGGGGTTGTGAACCCCGAAAACGTTCCAATAAAGAAATTTGTGGAAGTCCTGAGAGTGCATTTACTTCTATTACATATGCCATTTATATCTGCACCCAGGCTGTTGTCTCTTGGTCAGCTGATCTGGAAACTGCTTGGATATATATATATATATATATATTCAGTATACATCTATAATTACAGTACATATCTATATCTACAATATATACAGTATATTTCTATATCTACAATATATACAGTATATATTTATATATACAATATACATATCCTATACTATAAAAGGCCAAGTGTGTTTGTCCGAAGCTGTCATGCGCAGTAGAGACAGCACAAGGACAAACACACCTGGCCTTACAGTCCCTAAGTTTCTGCAGTGCAAGCAGAAGTGGGTGTGACTGAGCATGGGTGAGGGGAGGGGCTGAGTATGAAGGGGCGGGGTCGAGCGTGGAGGGCCGTAAAGGGGACGTGGTCGAGCGTGAAGGGGGCGGGCGAGGCGGGCCATGCAGACTGAGACTCTGAGAACTCAAAGCAGCTCAAAAGAGGGGAGAGAGGGGGTAGGGAAAAGATAAGAAAGGTGAAAGAGCGATCAAGAGGGGAGAGAGAGATCAAGAGGGGAGATAAAGAGAGCACAAGAGAGAGAGCAAAATAGAGGGAGAGAGACAGCAAAAGAGAGGGGGAGGAAGAGCAAAAGAAAGGGGAGAGAGAGATCAAAAGAGAGGGGGGGGGAGAGAGAGAGGGGGGAGAGAGAGAGAGGGGGGAGAAAGAGAGGGGGAGGGGGGAGAGAAAGGGGGAGAGGGAGAGAGAGGGGGGAGAGAAAGGGGGGAGGGAGAGAAATAGGGGGGAGGGAGAGAAAGAGGGGGGGAGGGTGAGAAAGAGGGGGAGAGAGAGGGGGGAGAGAGAGAGGGGAGGGAGAGAGGGGAGGGGGAGAGAGAGAGGGGAGGGGGAGAGAGACGGGGGAGAGAGAGGGGAGAGAGAGAGCAAAAGAGAGAGGGGAGAGAGAGGGGGGGAGAGAGAGAGGGGGTAGAGAGAGAGGGGGGAAGAGAAAGAGGGGGGGAGAGAGGGGGGAAGAGAGAGAGAGGGGGGAGAGAGGGGGGAAGAGAGAGAGAGGGGAGAGAGAGAGGGGAGAGAGGGAGAGAGAGGGGAGAGAGAGAGGGGGGGGGAGAGAGAGAGGGGAGAGCGAGAGAGGGGATAGAGAGAGATAGAGGGGAGAGATAGAGGGGAGAAAGAGATAGAGGGGAGAGAGAGGGGGGAGAGAGAGGGGGGAGAGAGAGCGCAAAAGAGAGGGGTGAGAGAGAGAGCATAAAAGAGAGGGGTGAGAGAGCGCAAAAGAGAGGGGGAGAGAGAGCGTAAAAGAGAGGGGTGAGAGAGAGCGCAAAAGAGAGGGGGAGAGAGAGCGCAAAAGAGAGGGGGAGAGAGAGAGAGCGCAAAAGAAGGGGGAGAGAGCGCAAAAGAGGGGGGAGAGAGAGCGCAAAAGAGGGGGAGAGAGAGTGCAAAAGAAGGGGAGAGAGAGCGCAAAATAGGGGGGAGAGAGAGCGCAAAGGAGGGGGGAGAGAGAACGCAAAAGAGGGGGGAGAGAGAGAGTGCAAAAGAGGGGGGAGAGAGAGCGCAAAAGAGAGGGGGAGAGAGAGAATTCAAAAGAGAGGGGGAGAGAGAGAGCTCAAAAGAGAAGTGGAGAGAGAGAGCTCAAAAGAGAGGGGAAAAGAAAGCGCAAAAGAGAGGGGGAGAGAGAGCAAAAGAGAGGGGGAGAGAGAGCAAAAGAGAGGGGGAGAGAGAGAGCGCAAAAGAGGAGAGGGAGAGCGCAAAAGAGGGGGAGAGAGTGCGCAAAAGAGAGGGGGGAGAGAGAGAGCTCAAAAAAGAGGGGGAGAGAAAGCGCAAAAGAGAGGAGAGAGAGAGCAAAAAAGAGGGGAGGGAGAGAGCGCAAGGGGTGGGACCGCTGTACCCTGCAAAAAATGGCCCGTGTGAACGGGCTTTAGGACTAGTATATATATATTTAAAACAAAGAAAAAAACAGAGTGCCAACGGCTAGACAGGATCGGCACTAATACACATATATACACGTACACATATATTCAAATTGTGTAGGTGGATGGTAAAAACCTACTAAGAGAGAACAATCCTGGAAGCACCTAAGTGTGATGAAAAGGAAAGATTCTTACCTTAGTCAAAGAATCCCACCTTTAGAAAAACAAAAGGGAGTGCAAGAGAAGTGTCATACAGTGCTAAAAAGGGGTAGATATCAAACCAAATGCAGGTAAAGCAGACAGAGAGGTACGAAAAAAAAATAGCCAATAAACATATAAAAAATACAAGACATAATATGATGCAAAAATACAGGAGTAAAGTAAACACTTTATTATAAAATGAGAGAATGTGTTAAATGCCTCCACATGTGAATAAATTGTGAAATATCAGTTATGCATAAGAGTCCAAAGGCAAGATGGAAATAAATCCTATTTGGGAGGTCAAAATCGCACCAGAGTCCGTGCTAGAAATAAACTGGAATCCCAAATAAGACACTCAGTATACTTACAAAATGAAACCTCAATCCTATGAGGTAAGACTACAGCATCAGAAGGGAAAGGACTTCGGCCCACAGTGATGTACCAATATCCTCACCATCCGTATGGTAGAAACATCCAAGATACGTTCCCCATATGTGAAAAAAACATCAGAGAAGTAACATAGTATAATACCGTTTATTTTACTATGTAACAAACTAAATGACAAAACAAAGTGTGGCCTATAGAAAAGGTACTCACACTTTACAAACTCAATACAATATGAGGTATCAGAGTTGCATATATTAATAGCTCCCCAATATTACGGATATTATTCAAACGGTGAAATTGTATATATTCACATATCTAAAAGTCTAGATTGACTATAAAACTTTTCCACATTTAAAAATGTATATAACAAAAAATGTGTATAGAACCTCCGATAAAAATCTTTAAATGGAAATGAGATTGTCTTGTAACATTAAACATTAAAACATTATTATAATATACTACATACAATGCTCATCAAATTAATACCAACACTTTCATTTTAAATAAAACTAATTCCCCTTTTCAAGAACACAGAAGAAAAAAAACAAAAATATGCAACAACAGAAACTCGATAGAATTACCATATTGCCCAGAGAGAGCAGTTAACAGTCCATGGTTAAACTTGAGACCACAGTGGAAAGTACAGATAGCAGAAAGAAGCAAAAAAAGGAAAGGCCCAGAAAAGGTGTTCGAGAAGGAAAATTGGTCAAGACCAGATTACAAAAGAAAAAATTAGGGAGAATAAATGACAACAAATAAATGGCATAGAAATATTTAATTTATCATCAAAACAATTCTCAGAAAGAGAGATAAATGTATGTAAGGACCTTGCCCTTACCCAAGATGGCTGCTGTAATAGTTGTATTGAGGAAGAGAAATGCCATCTGGGAAGGGGGAGGAGTTGTTAGTGCTGAGGAGATTTCTTAGGTGTTAAGAGAAGTGTGGAGCAAGAAAGTTGCTGTTTCCAAGCTGAAAGAAGTTATTCAGACTAATGCATGGATTCCAGAGACAGTTCAGACATTGCTACATGTGGCTGCTGCAGAACCTTTTATTTGTACAGTGAGTGTCAGCCATTATCTGCTGTTTTAAGATCTCCATAACTTCATGTTAACTAAATGCAAGAGAAAAGATATACTAGTCATATCTGATGTGCTGCAGAGTTGTTGTATATTAAAGAGATAACCCAGAGAATATTCTAGAAGTTATTCTGCCTAAACAGTTTGCATAAATACACTAAATGGATTGCACAGCTGCATTACATAAGGAAGTAACTGAGTGTGATATATATTAAAGAGATAACCCAGAGAATATCCTATAAGTTATTCTGCCTGAACAGTTTGCACAAATACACTGACTGGATTTATAAAGCTACATTACATAAGGGCATAACTGTGAGATTTCTGCAGCTGTTTGTAGTAAAAGAGTGACTGACTTTGCAGTATAAGGCAAGTGGATTGCTGAAATTCAGTAATAAGGTAGAGACTTATGTTATTCAGTATTTCTGAGGAGAAGTTTTTCTTGAGCACTGCATCGATCACAAGCAGCAAGGGATAATTACCTTAACTAAATTCTATTAAGTATATGAAATTGCATTGTACAGCAGCACCTCAAAGTATTTTACAACAACAGTTATGATATTATTTTATGAGCTCATGAAGGACTTCTGAGTTAAAAAAAGGTATACTGATGTCATAAGAAGATATTGTGATTAATATTATTATTTGTATTTGTTGCACTGTATGTTATTGGTTAAACACTTTATAATAATTAAAGCAACATTTTATTTGAAGATTTCTTGTGTGGTTATTACTTGTTTTCTTTTTGTACTAAAATCTTATAGGACCCCACACCCTATTATTTTAGGGTGTCCCCTATAGGTGGAGGCACTGCGTCATACAGGCATCCCTTATATACCTGATTTCAACCCCCCTCCTACTCCCACTCTGCGGAGGCTTAGTTCTCATACACGAAATAGGTAGACAGCATTACACTATCACCCACCTCAGGGAAGGTCAGGAAAGGGTGTTACACGTACTTAGAAAGGGTTTAAATTTTGCACCAGCACAAGGGCTATACCCATTTAATCTTTTTATTGATCTACAAAAATTCACACGGAAATTAACCCTTAAAAGACATTTTGCAAAAAGTTAAAGAAGATCCAACAAAAGACCTAAAAAATCTTTCTGACAAGGATCTAGAGGCACTTATTGCATTGGAAAAATTAGAATTAGAAAATATAAATGATCAACAATCATGTCTAAAACACATAATTCAGATTTAAAATTAAACTCTACTTTTTTTTAAGCCACTCTAAAGGTCACTTTATACCAACATTTAACAACTTAGTCTATAAGGATTTAATTGACCTTTGTTATAAATTATAAAATAAAAACAGATAATATGAAGAAATGGGAAAAAGAAATCATCAAATCTATAAAAGATGATGACAATCTCATTTTAAGAGAAGCGGACAAAGAGGGAGGAATCGTAGTTCAAAACAGAGAAGATTATGAGAGAGAAGCGTGTAATCTATTAAATGACCCAGAAACATATAAATTGCCCAAACCCTACGCAGATATTCCTGAAGGAATATCTGTCCCTTATTGAAACGGTACGCCATTTTGGCATTTTGAATGACTAGGAATTTAAGTATTTGAATTATGAGTCTCCAATTTTGACGACTTTTTACCATCTTCAAAAAGTGCATAAAAGCACAGTAAATCCTCCTAGTCACCCCATAGTGTCGGGTATTAACTCATTGACTTCTAGGCTATCTGAGTACGTTGATTATTTAATCAAACCGTTAGTACCCTCTTTAAAATATTATCTAAGGGACTCACTGCATACAATTAAAAAACTAGGACATCTAAATTGGCAAAATAATTATAAATTGGTAACCCTGGATGTGGCAGCCCTGTATACAAATATACCACATGCACTAGGGATGAATGCCATTAAAAAAGCATTGAAACACACAGAGCTTTCCACACCCCATCAGATATTTTTAATTAAAAACTTCTTTATGTTTAAATATAATATTTACTTGCACTTAGAAGGTACGGCAATGGATTGGGGACCATTATGGCTCCCAGCTATACCAATCTGTGTATGGGATTATAGGAGGATCTATATCTCTAACAATAACACCTTCAATGACAACATAGTTTGGTGGGGCAGATATATAGACGATATTATAATGATCTAGAAGGGCGATACTGAACAGCTAAATGAGTTTGTAAATTCCCTAACTACAAATGAGATGAATCTCAAGTTTACCTCTAAATCATCAGGAAGTGAAATAGAATTTTTGGACCTAATATTGTTTCATGATAATGAAAATGTTAGTACTAGACTACATATTAGGGATTACGAGTTTTGCGTTATGAGTGGCTCGGTAATAACTTGCAAGTTATTTCCACCGCTCACCTTTAATAGCGCTGATATTACAGGTTTTCCAAAAACCTGCGTTTGCGGGCAATATGGCAGCATTGAGCTTCATACCGCACACAAATACCAGTGCTGTTTTGAGCTGGTTTTACGTGCACGTGCACGATTTCCCCATAGACATCAATGGAGAGATCCGGCTAAAAAAAAGCCTAACACCTGCAATAACGGAGCGTAAAGCTCCGTAACGCAGCCCCATTGATTTCTATGGGGAAAGAAAATATATGTTTAAACCTAACACCCTAACATAAACCCCGAGTCTAAACACCCCTAATCTGCCTCCCCCATCATCGCTGACACCTACATTAAACTTATTAACCCCTAATCTGCCTCCCCTGACATTGCCACCACCTACCTACACTTATTAACCCCTAATCTGCCCCCCCATGTCGCTGCCACCCACCTACACTTATTTACCCCTAATCTGCCGCCCCCGACATCGCCGCCACCTACCTACACTTAACTCCTAATTTGCTGCCCCTATTTAATTAGCTTTTATCGTATTGGCTGATTGGATCAGCCAATAGGATTAAAGATCAATCCTATTGGCTGATTGCATCAGCCAATAGGATTTTTTTACCCTTTAATTCCGATTGGCTGATAGAATTCTATCAGCCAATCGGAATTCAAGGGACGCCATCTTGGAAGATGTCATTTAAAAGAAACTTCATTCTTCAAGAGCCATCGAAAGAAGAGGATGCTCCACGCCGGATGTCTTAAAGATGGAGCCGCTCTGCGTCGGAAGGATGAAGATAGAAGATGCCGTCTGGATGAAGACTTCTGCCTGCCTGGAGGTCGACTTCTTGCCGCTTGGATGAAGACTTCTCCCGGCTTTGTTGAGGACTTCTTGCCACTTGGATGAAGACTTCTCCCAGCTGGATGAGGATGGATGTCCGGTCTTCAAAAACTGTAAGTGGATCTTCGGGGGTTAGTGTTAGGTTTTTTTAAGGGTTTATTGGATGGGTTTTATTTTTAGATTAGGGACTTTGGGCAACGTAAAAGAGCTAAATGCCCTTTTAAGGGCAATGCCCATCCAAATGCCCCTTTTAGGGCAATGGGGAGCTTAGGTTTTTTAGATATTTTTTTGGGGGGGTTGGTTGTGTGGGTGGTGGGTTTTACTGTTGGGGGGGTTGTTTGTATTTTTTTTTTACAGGTAAAAGAGCTGATTTCTTTGGGGCAATGCCCCGTAAAAGGCCCTTTTAAGGGCCATTGGCAGTTTAGTGTAGGCTATTTTTTTTTTTTTTTTGGGGGGACTTTTTTATTTTGATAGGGCTATTAGATTAGGTGTAATTAGTTTAAATATTTGATTTTTTTTTTTTATTTTGTGTAATTTAGTGTTTATTATTTTTTGTAATTTAGATAAATGTATTTTGTAAATTTAATTTATTTAATTTTAGTGTAATGTTAGGTTTTAGTGTAAGACAGGTTAGGTTTTATTATACAGGTAACTTTGTATTTATTTTAACTAGGTAGCTAGTAAATAGTTAATAACTATTCACTAACTAGTCTACCTAGTTAAATACAAACTTACCTGTGAAATAAAAATAAAACATGTTAGATACAATATAACTATTAGTTATATTGTGGCTAGCTTAGGGTTTATTTTACAGGTAAGTATTTATTTAGTTTTAAATAGGAATAATTTAGGTATTAATTGTAATTTTTATTTAATTATGTTAAAGTTAGTGGGTGTTAGGGTTAGGGTTACGTTAGGGTTAGGGTTAGACTTAGGGTTAGGTTTAGGGGTTAATAACTTTAGTATTGTGACGGCGACATTGAGGGCAGCATATTAGAGGTTAATAAGTGTAGTTAGCTGGCAGCGATTTTGGGGGCAGCAGATTAGGAGTTAATAACAGTATTGTAGGTTGCGGCGATGTTAGGGACAGCAGATTAGGGGTTAATAAGTGTATGTAGGTGGGACGACATTGGGGGCAGCAGATTAGGGGTTTAAAATATTTAACTATTGTTTATGATGCGGGAGTGCAGCAGTTTAGGGGTTAATATGTTTATTATAGTGGCGGCGATGTCTAAAGCAGCAGATTTGGGGTTAATACGTTTATTTTAGTGTTTGCAATGCTGGAGGGCCTCAGTTTAGGGGTTAATAGGTAGTTTATGGGAGTTAGTGTACTTTGTAAGACTTTAGTTATGAGTTTTATGGTACAGCTATGTAACGTAAAACCAATAACTACTGACTTTCAGTTGACGGTACAGATCTTGTAGTTATAGGCTGTACCGCTCACTTTTTGGCCGGACAGGCAAACTCGTAATACCGGCGCTGTGGAAGTCCCATTGAAAAAGGACTTTTTAAAAAGTGCGGTAGTTATGTTGCATGACGGCCAAAAAAGTGTGCGGTACAGCTGTACCTACAAGACTCGTAATAGCAGTGGTAGTGAAAAAGCAGCGTTATGAGGCTTTTTCACTCATAACGCAAAACTCGTAATCTAGCCGACAGACAATAATGGTTACCTTAAAGCTGATAGTGAACACTATCAGCCTTGGGTGAAAAATATTCACTATGGACAATTTCAGAGGGTGTGTAGAAACTGCACAAATATGGAAGTTTTTTATCAAAAAGCAGTGATCCTAAAATCAAAATTTATTGAGAAAAAATACCCTCTTAAACTCATAGAGAAAGCCTATAAAAGAGCAAAAGAAACAGCTAGAAAAAGTTTATTGATGAAAACTTTGAAAAAAGATAAAGATAAGAAGAAACAACAAATCGGTTTTATAACAACTTATAATGAGGCAGCTCTAGAAATTAAGAAGATTTTTAGGAAATATTGGCCCATATTAAAACAGGATAAGGTGTTGTCAAAATATTTAGAAGATAAACCAAAATTCATTTTAAAAAAAAAATAGAATTTTGAAAAATATATTGGCACCTACTGTTTTGAAAAATAACCCAATAAATCTACCAATTGGTTGCAGAAAAACAGTATGGGCTTTTTTAAATGTATTGTTTAAATTGTGAAGGTTGTCTTCATGCTTATAATGCTAATAAACCAATGAAAATTGTAAAATCTAAAACAAATAATAAAGAATGCGCTATTAAAGGTACAGTCTACAATATAATTTTCATTGTATAAAGAAAGATAACGCCTTTATAGTGATGTCGCAAACCTAAAATTTTGCGTTCGCGAACGGCGGACGCGAACTTCCACAACTCTTCGCGAACGGGCGAACCGGGCGAACCGCCATAGATTTCAATAGGCAGGCAAATTTTAAAACCCACAGGGACTCTTTCTGGCTACAATAGTGATGGAAAAGTTGTTTCAAGGGTACTAACACCTGGACTGTGGCATGCCGGAGGGGGATCCATGGCGAAACTCCCATGGAAAATTACATAGTTGATGCAGAGTCTGCTTTTAATCCATAAAGGGCATAAATCACCTAACATTCCAAAATTGTTTGGAATAACATGCTTTAAAACATCAGGTATCTACACTACTGTTACACCAGATATGAGTTGCACTGGGGTGACACTGTGCCCTGGCAGGCAGGCACTGAAACGCACACGTGTGAAGGAAACTGACTGCTATTATTTAACACAGTCAAAAAAGTGATGTTTTTTTTTTTTAAAATTTACACTACTGTTACATCACATATGAGTTGCACTGGGGTGACACTGTGCCCTGGCAGACAGGCACTTAAACACACACGTGTGAAGGAAACTGACTGCTATTATTTAACACAGTCAAAAAAGTGTTTGTTTTTTTTAAATCTATACTACTGTTACACCAGATATGAGTTGCACTGGGGTGACACTGTGCCCTGGCAGGCAGGCACTTAAACGCACATGTGTGAAGGTAACTGACTGCTATTATTTAACACAGTCAAAAAAGTGTTGTTTTTTTTTAAATCTACACTACTGTTACACCAGATATGAGTTGCACTGGGGTGGCACTGTGCCCTGGCAGGCAGGCACTTAAACGCACACGTGTGAAGGAAACTGACTGCTATTATTTAACACAGTCAAAAAAGTGTTGCTTTTTTTAAATCTACACTACTGTTACACCAGATATGAGTGGTGGCACTGGGCAAGTGGGCACAATATACTCTGTGAGCCTGACACACACGCTGGCAGGCATCCAACTGCAATTAGATTACACAGGAAAAAAAAAAAAAAGCAGCCCTAAAAAGGGCTTTTTGGGGTGCTGTCCTTACAGCAGAGATCAGATGAGTCCTTCAGGACTGTAGTGGACACTGAATACACTAGCCTAGCTATAGATTTCCCTACTATATCAGCAGCAGCTACACTGTCCCTCCTCTCACTAGTGATGTCGCAAACAGTTCTGCCGCAAATAGTTCGCAGCGAACATAGCATGTTCGCGTTCGCAGCGGACGGCGAACATATGCGATGTTCGATCCGCCACCCTATTCGTCATCATTGAGTAAACTTTGACCTTGTAGCTCACAGTCACAAGACACATTCCAGCCAATCAGCAGCAGACACTCCCTCCCAGACCCTCCCACCTCCTGGACAGCATCCATGAGTTGCACTGGGGTGACACTGTGCCCTGGCAGGCAGGCACTTAAACGCACATGTGTGAAGGAAACTGACTGCTATTATTTAACACAGTCAAAAAAGGTTTTTTTTTTTTTTTTTTTTAAATCTACAATACTGTTACATCACATATGAGTTGCACTGGGGTGACACTGTGCCCTGGCAGGCAGGCACTTAAACGCACAGGTGTGAAGGAAACTGATTGCTATTATTTAACACAGTAAAAAAAGTCTTTTTTTTTTTTTTTTTAAATCTATACTACTGTTACACCAGATATGAGTTGCACTGGGGTGACACTGTGCCCTGGCAGGCAGGCACTTAAACGCACACGTGTGAAGGAAACTGACTGCTATTATTTAACACAGTCAAAAAAGTGTTGTTTTTTTTAAATCTACACTACTGTTACACCAGATATGAGTGGTGGCACTGGGCAAGTGGGCACAATATACTCTGTGAGCCTGACACACACGCTGGCAGGCAGCCAACTGCAATTAGATTACACAGAAAAAAAAAAGAAAAAAAAAAGCAGCCCTAAAAAGGGCTTTTTGGGGTGCTGTCCTTACAGCAGAGATTAGATGAGTCCTTCAGGACTGTAGTGGACACTGAATACACTAGCCTAGCTATAGATTTCCCTACTAAATCAGCAGCAGCTTCACTGTCCCTCCTCTCACTAGTGATGTCGCAAACAGTTCTGCCGCAAATAGTTCGCAGCGAACATAGCATGTTCGCATTCGCAGCGGACGGCGAACATATGCAATGTTCGATCCGCCCCCTATTCGTCATCATTGAGTAAACTTTGACCCTGTAGCTCACAGTCACAAGACACATTCCAGCCAATCAGCAGCAGACACTCCCTCCCAGACCCTCCCACCTCCTGGACAGCATCCATTTTAGATTCATTCGGAGTCTGCATTCTTAGTGAGAGGAGGGACAGTGTAGCTGCTGATGATTTAATAGGGAAATCGATAGCTAGGCTAGTGTATTCAGTGTCCACTACAGTCCTGAAGGACTCATCTTATCTCTGCTGTAAGGACAGCACCCCAAAAAGCCCTTTTTAGGGCTAGAACATCAGTCTGCTTTTTTTTTTCCCCCCTGTGTAATCTAATTGCAGCCTGCCTACCAGCTCAGGCTCACAGTGTATACTGTGCCCACTTGCCCAGTGCCACCACTCATATCTGGTGTAACAGTAGTGTACATTTGAAAAAAAACTAAAACTTTTTTTAATTTGAAATAATAGCAGTCATTTTCCTTCACACGTGTGCGTTTGAGGTCCTGCCAGGGCACAGTGTCACCCCAGTGCAACTCATATCTGGTGTAACAGTAGTGTACATTTAAAAATAAATAAAAAACTCTGCATCAAACCATTTTTAATATTTTTTAGTAATATATAACCAGCATGGGGACAGTCACCCCCTAGTTCAATAGCTAGCCCACAAAAACAAAACTGAAAACATTAATTGGAATGGTCCAAACTAAAACTTCTTGGAGAGAATAAAAATGAAAGATAAAAAACATAATAAATGCATTGGATATATTTATAATTAGTGAACTTAAGTTCATTACTGTTTGGTGTCATCTGCAGTAGGTAGAAGCGAGAATCAGTCTGGCATATAACATTGCTGCAGACAATTATACACAGAATGTTATTCAAAGGGTGACTGTATAATGCTCATATATTCAAAATATTTTCTGATGCGGCTTATTTTGTTTATGAGGTAATATATTCTCTATAAGACACACAAATGCACACAGATATACCATCCATAAATGCTAACTCACCGGGGTCACCCCTGTTTTACTGATACTCCACTCACAATGCGGGTCTTCTCACTGACGTGACATCACTCGCGTGATCATGTGACGTCTGACAGTCTTACAGCATGCATAGATCAGGAAGCAAGCTGTGCCTGCTGTCTGCTAGACTAGTAGTCCAGACTCAGTCCTGCTCCAGCTGAGTAGCAGGCTAGAAGGGGTGCCGGTTGTGGGTGGAAGTGAAACATGGGCTGGGTCGGTTGGGTACAGCCAGATGCGGCCTGGTCCAGATGTAAAAAAGTTTAAACACACTATGGCGCCCATTTAACAAGCTCCGCAGTGAGTTTCTGGGCACGTGTTTCTGGCGAGCCTTCAGACTCACCAGAAACAGCAGTTATGAAGCAGCAGTCACAAAGACCGCTGCTCCATAACCCTGTCCGCCTGCTCTGAGCAGGCGGACAGACATCGCCGGAATTCAACTCGATTGAGTACGATCGGGTTGATTAACACCCCCCTGCTTGCGGCCGATTGTTTGCGAGTCTGCAGGGGGCGGCGTTGCACCAGCAGCTCTTGTGAGCTGCTGGTGCAATGCTGAATACGGAGAGCGTATTGCTCTCCGTATTCAGCGAGGTCTGACGGACCTGATCCGCACTGTCGGATCAGGTCCGCCAGACTTTGTTAAATAGAGGACTATGAATCCTGTTAAGAGCTATGTCTGTTTTGTTTTTTTAATAGATATTACCGGGCAGTTCAGGGGGGCTACAGGGGGGGGGCAGGGAACCCCGTGTAGAACCGCCACTTGATCTGGACGGTACATATCCCTCATTGTGAGATTAAAACTGTACCATATCTGGAGCGCTCGTAGATTTTGGGCTTTTCCGGCTAGTCTGGAAATTCTACTTGTTTTTATATATATATTCTATTTTCATCAATAAATAGTAATAGTAATGCATATAGATATATGTGTATATATAAATATATATATATGTGTATATATTTATTTATACACACATTAACATGTAAATATATATGTACAGTATATATATAAATATATATATAATGTTGGCAATCTGCTCATTTAGACTTAGTTCCTCTATAGAAAAAAATGATAAGAAGAAAGTAATAATTTAATTTTTGTTTCAGCTATTCTAGTTCCAGAAAAAAAAAAAAAAAAAATAGAACATGTGGAAAAGTGTTTCAGTCAGATACACTGGCCTTTTCTTCTTATGGAAAAAAGAGCTCCAGTTTTATGGTGGGCTGGAGGCTGAAGAGAAGCTTGTTGCCAGGGGTGCTGTGTTAATGGTTTCAGCAATCAGGCTGGCTCCAGCTAAGAAGCAAAGTGGTCAGGCCTCTGCTTACGTCTGTTTATTCTGTAACCTGGAGCAGCTGTATTTTTCCCCCCTCCTCTGTGTCCTTTTTATGCTATTCCTTTAAACTTATTCTAGGAAGTAGAATTTCAGCATCAGTATAAATAATTATTATAAACCTGCATTTATATGCTTCATATGTGCTGTGTTTTAAGAGAAAGAAGCTGATCAGTAGATATTTTTATATGCATTTTTTTCTACAGATATTTAACTCTGAATAATTTCACACGTAAGTGGAGATGTGCCAAAGTGAACAAAGCTGGAGCCAAATTTTGTGAGAAAACTTCATTGCACTTGTTATATAAGCTAATCAGAACGTATATTAGCTTTGCAAGTTATTGGCTTATATGTTTTTATAGTGATTTCATGGCATTTCAGTCCTATAATTGCAGACCATGAAATAATCAAATCACAAAAAGATTTAAGTAAAGTTAGGTTTTATGAAGTCTTTTATTTTTCAAGTTTTTATATCGTCTTTCATATCAATAAAATATAGCACCTTATAAAAGAAAGTATTTTTATAATCTGTTGAAGACTATGACCATTTGCATTTTGCATATACAGGGAGTGCAGAATTATTAGGCAAATTAGTATTTTGACCACATCATCCTCTTTATGCATGTTGTCTTACTCCAAGCTGTATAGGCTCGAAAGCCTACTACCAATTAAGCATATTAGGTGATGTGCATCTCTGTAATGAGAAGGGGTGTGGTCTAATGACATCAACACCCTATATCAGGTGTGCATAATTATTAGGCAACTTCCTTTCCTTTGGCAAAATGGGTCAAAAGAAGGACTTGACAGGCTCAGAAAAGTCAAAAATAGTGAGATATCTTGCAGAGGGATGCAGCACTCTTAAAATTGCAAAGCTTCTGAAGCGTGATCATCGAACAATCAAGCGTTTCATTCAAAATAGTCAACAGGGTCGCAAGAAGCGTGTGGAAAAACCAAGGCGCAAAATAACTGCCCATGAACTGAGAAAAGTCAAGCGTGCAGCTGCCAAGATGCCACTTGCCACCAGTTTGGCCATATTTCAGAGCTGCAACATCAATGGAGTGCCCAAAAGCACAAGGTGTGCAATACTCAGAGACATGGCCAAGGTAAGAAAGGCTGAAAGACGACCACCACTGAACAAGACACACAAGCTGAAACGTCAAGACTGGGCCAAGAAATATCTCAAGACTGATTTTTCTAAGGTTTTATGGACTGATGAAATGAGAGTGAGTCTTGATGGGCCAGATGGATGGGCCCGTGGCTGGATTGGTAAAGGGCAGAGAGCTCCAGTCTGACTCAGACGCCAGCAAGGTGGAGGTGGAGTACTGGTTTGGGCCTTCTTCAAGCAGTGGTACAGGAAGAAGTCTGCATCCTTCAAGAAAAACATGATTTTCATGCAGGACAATGCTCCATCACACGCGTCCAAGTACTCCACAGCGTGGCTGGCAAGAAAGGGTATAAAAGAAGAAAATCTAATGACATGGCCTCCTTGTTCACCTGATCTGAACCACATTGAGAACCTGTGGTCCATCATCAAATGTGAGATTTACAAGGAGGGAAAACAGTACACCTCTCTGAACAGTGTCTGGGAGGCTGTGGTTGCTGCTGCACGCAATGTTGATGGTGAACAGATCAAAACACTGACAGAATCCATGAATGGCAGGCTTTTGAGTGTCCTTGCAAAGAAAGGTGGCTATATTGGTCACTGATTTGTTTTTGTTTTGTTTTTGAATGTCAGAAATGTATATTTGTGAATGTTGAGATGTTATATTGGTTTCACTGGTAAAAATAAATAATTGAAATGGGTATATATTTGTTTTTTGTTAAGTTGCCTAATAATTATGCACAGTAATAGTCACCTGCACACACAGATATCCCCCTAAAATAGCTAAAACTAAAAACAAACTAAAAACTACTTCCAAAAATATTCAGCTTTGATATTAATGAGTTTTTTGGGTTCATTGAGAACATGGTTGTTGTTCAATAATAAAATTAATCCTCAAAAATACAACTTGCCTAATAATTCTGCACTCCCTGTATTTTGCACTCACCAATGCAAACTATCGGCTAGATTACGAGTTTTGCGTTATGAGCTGTGCGGTATTAACTTGCACGTTATTCTCACCGCTCATTTACCTACATCGCTGGTATTACAGGTTTTTACAAACCCAGCGTTAAAAGGCAAGAAGTGAGCGTAGAACAAACTTGTGCTCCATACCGCACTCCAATACCAGCGCTGCTTAAGTCAGTGGTGAGCTGGTTGTACGTGCTCGTGCACAATTTCCCCATAGACATCAATGGGGAGAGCCGACTGAGAAAAAGTCTAAAACCTGCCAAAAAGCAGCGTAAAGCTCTGTAACGCAGGCCAATTGATTCCTATGGGGAAACACATTTTATGTTTACACCTAACACCCTAACATGAACCCCGAGTCTAAACACCCCTAATCTTATACTTATTAACCAGTAATCTGCTGCCACCGACACCTACATTATACTTTTAACCCCTAATCTCCCGCCCCAATGTCGCCGCAACCTACCTACACTTATTAACCTCTAATCTGCCTCACCAACGTCGCTGCCACTATACTAAATTTATTAACCCCTAACCCTAAAACCCCCTAACTTAAATTAATTAAAATAAATCTAAATAAAACTTACTATTAATAACTAAATAATTCCTATTTAAAACTAAATACTTACCTATAAAATAAAAATAAACCCTAAGCTAGTTACAATATAACTAATAGTTACATTGTAGCTAGCTTAGGGTTTATTTTTATTTTACAGGCAAGTTTGTATTTATTTTAACTAGGTAGAATAGTTACTAAATAGTTATTAACTATTTAATAACTACCTAGCTAAAATAAATATAAATTGACCTGTAAAATAAAACCTAACCTGTCTTACACCTAACCTAAACCTACAATTAAATACATTTCCTAAATTAAATACAATGAACTAAATTCAAAACAATTAGCTAAATTACAAAACCCCCCACTAAATTACAGAAAATAAAAAACAAATTACAAGATCTTTAAACTAATTACACCCAATCTAATAGCTCCATCAAAATAAAAAAGCCCACCCAAAATAAAAAAAAACCCTAGCCTAAACTAAACTACCAATAGCCCTTAAAATGCCCTTTTACCGGGCATTGCCCCAAAAAAATCAGCTCTTTTACCTGTAAAAAAAATACAAACAACCCCCCAACAGTAAAACCCACCACCCACCCAACCAACCCCCAAATAAAACCCAAACTAAAAAAACCTAAGCTTCCCATTGCCCTGAAAAGGGCATTTGGATGGGCATTGCCCTTAAAAGGGCTCTATTGCGGCCCAAAGCCCTAACCTAAAAATAAAACCCACCCAATACACCCTTAAAAAAACACTAACCCCCGAAAATCCACTTATCGGGAGAAGTCTTCATCCAAGCGGCAAGATGTCCTCAACGAAGCCGACAGAAGTGGTCCCCCAGACGGGCAGAAGTGGTCCTTCAGATTGGCAGAAGTCTTCACCCAGATGGCATCTTCTATCTTCATCCTTCCGACGCGGAGCGGCTGCATCTTCAAGACATCCGGTGCAGAGCATCCTCTTCAATCAACGTCTTTTTGATTAATGAAGGTTCCTTTAAATGACGTCATCCAAGATGGCGTCCCTTAGATTCCGATTGGCTGATAGAATTCTATCAGCCAATCGGAATTAAGGTTGAAAAAACCTATTGGCATATATCCAACTAGTGAATATAGACATACTGTGTAACATGCTGTGCCTTTTTTTGCACTTATTAACTAACTTCACTTCATCTCAAGCTTTATTTAAATGTCTAGTTGGTTGTTCTGGAGGTACCTAAAAAGGAAAGAGAAAAAAGGAGGAAAAGAAAAAAAAAAGAAAAAGAAATTTTAAATATGAGGCTATTTTTATATATCTATATTTTTACACAGCTATTAGATTGTAGCATTGCACCCTCACTATACACGTAGCACTATTATAAGCCACAGTTTCTAGTTCACTATGTAACCCCATTAGCTACTCTCCTATACCCATGGGATTCCATTACCATTGGAATTAGTTGGCAATCCCACCTGTAAGGAATACTTTGCAAGCTTTATTATATTCACGACTCTAGATAATGTTAGTCATTATTCATGTTTTTCATCTTGCAAACACCAATTGCCATTGCCCATAGAATAGATTACACCACTTTCCTTTCGGATGCTGCCTAAACACGGCATAGGTTAAATGGATAATACTCTGATGGGACCAGCTGAGAATTTTTTTCTTTTGTTTTTTTATTATTTAGTATTAGACTTTACTATATTTTTCCATCAAAGTTGGTTCTCACAGCTGATGCCGGCACCCCCAATACTATTGCATAGTGTTTATCAGGAGTACTGTACTGTGTTACTAAATCCCTAGTAGGAGGACGTTCCTTATTACAAGAAAGCTACGGACTAGCATATCCTCATGAAAGTATATATTTATTCTACTCTGCAGCATTGCAATCTCATATTGAGCCATATTAGCTGACTTTAAAGGTGTTAGATAGCAATCAGTGCAGATAGTACATATTGCTTCAAAATAGTGCACTATTTCCCTTTGGGAGAATTTCATAGCAATAACATATAGAACAAATGTCAGTATTTTTCTACTTATAAGATAATTGATTTCTATGTTTATATATAGCCAACCATTATCTCAGTGGTTCATTATTGTCTGGTCATGAGCTGTCTGTATCATTGCTCATTTGTATATTTACTGAATTTTTATCATTACCCATTTCTTGAGCAATGTATACTACCTACTATATATTTTACTTTGTCATTTTAGTAACTAATCTTCCACCAATCTTTGCTTGGTCCAAAAGCGGCCACTCCAAATGCTAATCCTCCTCTATTCTGTTTATAAGTCTGGTAAAGTCCAAGAGTGGCCTTAGATGTTTTAGGAGGAATGAATTACAGAAAATATTGTAAAATAGAGGTTCAAGAAGTCATCTTGCTATTATACACTATATTTTCAGTAAGGTTTAGACATTATTTATTGTTAACCCGACACGCCCCCCCTCCCACCCTTTTTAACTCAGAGCGGCTTTTGCCCGCTGACTACCCCACCCACAACCACTACTAATGCCCAAAAGTGGCCATACAAATGACAATTTCCCTCACCATTCCTCACTAGCCTTCTCAGGTCCAAAAGTGACCCCGAGTAAAGTAGGGAATCTTAACTAGTATATAAAAAAAATGAGGTTTCATTTTTAGATATTTATATTATATAACCATTATCATATACTACCACTTATTATACATACGTATACTGTAACACTAACTCATGATATATATTACTTATTTTCGAAGTCCAAAAGTGACCGTATTTATCCTTTTAGTTCCTTTTTAAATAATTTCTCTCTCATCAGGTATATATGTGACCCGGCTAGTAGTTAGAGGGACTCATGAATAATTAAAAAGAAGCTCAAACTCATTATGTTCAGTATAACTACTATTGTTCTGACTATTACTTTCTTGTACAGATTATTTACATGTAACAGACATGCAACACTCATATGAGTGGTAGTTATACTTACATTGTTTTGAATGTAATTGCAGTTTCATATCTGTACATTGATGTTTGTTACAATTAAAGGGACAGTCTACTTAAACATTTTTATTGTGTAAAAAGATAAATAATCCCTTTATTACCCATTCCCCAGTTTTGCATAACTAACACTGTTATATTAACCCCTTAAGGACCGGGTAGTTCAGACTAAGACTTCCCCAAAAGACTCGAGCATTTTTAGCATTTTTGCCATCACTATATTTAAACAGAAATAGAGCCTTTTTTTATTTACCTATCAAAACTATATATATCTTTTTAGTAGACAACCCAAAGTATTGATCTATGCCAATTTTGGTATATTCCATGCCACCATTTCACCACCAAATGTGATCAAATTAAAAAACCTTAAGTTTTTCACGAACTTTGGGTTTCTCACTGAAATTATTTACATACTGCTTGTGCAGTCATGGCACAAATGACTGTTAAAACTTCTCTGGGATCCCCTTTGTTTAGAAATAGCAGACATATATGGGTTTGCCATTGCTTTTTGGTAATTAGAAGGTGGCTAATGGCAGCTGTGCACCACACTTTTATTATTCCCAGCAGTGAAAGGGGTAATTAGGAAGCTTGTAAGGTTAAATTTAGCTTTAGTATAGAGGTTAGCCTCCCACCTGACACTTCCCATCCCCTGATCCCTCCCTGATCCCTCTCAAACAGATAAAGTGAGCAAATTTTGGAAAACTGGGGTACTGGCAGACAGCTGCCAGTACCTAAGATGGTGGTGATTAGTTAGAGGGGGGGAGGGTTAGAGAGCTTTTTGGGATGGATCAGGGAGGAGGGAAGATAAGGGGTAATCCTACACTAAGAACAATAATAATAATTAAAAAAAACTGTAAAACTGCATACTGGCAGACTGTTTGCCAGTACTTAAGATGGAGGTGACCATTGGGGGTTGGGGGAGGGAAGAGAGCTGTTTGAGAGGAATCAGGCAGGGATCAGTGTGTGGGAAGTGTCAGGTGGGAGGCTGATATCTACACTAAAGCTAAAATTAACCTTACAAGCTACCTAATTAACCCCTTCACTGCTGTGAATAATAAATGTATGGTGCACAGCTGCAATTAGCGGCCTTCTAATTACCAAAAAGCAATGGCAAAGCCAAATATGTCTGCTATTTCTGAACAAAGGGGATCCCAGAGAAGCTTTTACAACCATTTGTGCCATGATTGCACAAGCTGTTTGTAAATAAATTCAGTGAGAAACCAAAAGTTTGTGAAAAAGTGAACATTTTTTTTTTTTATTTGATCGCATTTGGTGGTAAAATGGAGGCATGAAATATACCAAAATGGGCCTAGATTAATACTTTGGGTTGTCTACAAAGAAAATATAGTTTTGATAGGTAAATAAAAAAACAAGGCTCTATTTCTGTTTAAATTCAGTGATGTCAAAAATGCTTAAAATGCTCTGGTCTTTTGGGGAAGTTTTAGTCTGAAATGCCCGGTCCTTAGAGGGTTAATAAAATATTTGTATTTTTATATTTTCTGTAGTGTAGGATCCCCCTTGAACCCCAACCACCCTGATCCCCCCAATCAGCACTCTAAATCTATCGCCTCTAACTGTTAGGCACCATCTTAGGTACTGGCAGCTGTCTGCCAGTACCCAGTTATCTATCATTTTTTAAAATGTTATTGTTATAATAATAACACAAACTTATTTTTCTGTAGTGTAGCAGCCCCCCTCATTACCCTACCTCCTAACTCTCCCAGATCGATTTCCCACCCTCAAATCCACCCACCACTATAAGTGCCCCCTCTCCCTCCTTTCCCCTCCTCCCTCCTTTCCACTCACTGACGCTCTAAGAAACATTTTTCTGTAGCGTAGAGGTCCCACTCGCTCCCACCCCCCTGCAGCGATGGGCCGCTTACCCGCCTCCCACACCACCAACCATTGGTACATCCCTGCATCAGTGCCTCTGCCCATCTATTTCTGCGAGATCATGACAGAGAGAGGCCCAGGACAGCAACGTCGTATATGGTATGATGCTTGTCCTTAAAGGATTAACGAACAGCGCCATACAGGGTATGACGCTGGTCGTTAAAGGGTTAATACACTTTTTACCTTTGTGATTACCCTGTATCAAAGCCTCTGCTGACTGTCCTTTAGCTCAGTGCTTTTTAAAAACTTGCATTATAGCCAATTAATGCTGATTCATGCATAACTCCACAGAAGTGAGCACAGTGTTATCTATATGGTACACATGAACTAGCACTCACTAGCTGTGAAAAGGTAATAAAATGCACTGAGATAAAAGGTGGCCTTCAATGGCTTTTAAATCAGCCTATGAGCCTACATAGGTTTAGCTTTCAAAAAATAATGTCAATATAAATTTGATGATAAAAGTAAATTGGATGGTTGTTTAAAATTGCATGCTCTATCTGAGTCATGAAAATTTAATTTTGACTTTACTGTCCCTTTAAATACAGTAGAATTGCATATTCAACAAAAGCATAATAAAAAGACAATGCAACAATAAGTTCAATTTTCCTTCCTCCTGCATCATGTGACAGCCATCAGCCAATCACATAATGCATTTACCTATATACGGTGAATTCTTGCACATGCTCAGTAAGAGCTGGTGCCTCAGAAAGTCTGTATATAAAAAGAGTGGGCACATTTTGATAATGGAAGTGTATAGAAAAGTTGTTTAAAATTATGTGCTGGATCTGAATCATGAAATGTAATTTTGCCTTTGGTGTTCCTTTAATGCTTATTGGATGTTAGGTACATTGTGCTAATGCTTATTGGCTGATTGGTAGAACATGTATTTGTACATACTGTACTGTATACGTACTACTGCATTCATTTCAATTTCAGCTTTTACTTTACATTTTTTAAGGCAATAAAAATCAACCTCTTTAAATTAAGTTATTTCATATGAATGAAGCAAATTAATTGAGTTGAATTTAAATAAAGTATAATAATAATAATAATAATAATAATAATGTCACTTTAGTGACTTATATCTGAACATTTTGCATAATGTACTATAGTCAAGTCAAATCAGGATTGTCTAATTTAAGACCATGAAGCCATAATATGACCAAATGCTGAGGAATAACTAGACCTTTTTGGGCCCCCAGGACAACATCTGTGGCAAGCCTACCTCCTCAGTTCAACTACACTCCTTCCAAAGAAGATGTGTCTGATATACTGGAGGGCTGAATGGAAGGCCCCCAAAGATCATGTCTCATTTTAGCTTAGACCCCTAAGACTCCTGTAGGTACACCCCTGACTCTATGGTACTGTGTATCTTCCTACACCCCCATACTGCATCTTTATTTCAAAACCATGGAAGTATCATGAAGCACTTTTATAGAAACTGCTTATATACAGCTTTTAAATGTGTCATAATATAAGGAATTTCTGTGTTTTCACAATACTCCAACAAATATGTAACACACAGAGGACCCCATTCTAATCCATTAGAGTCATCCAAAATATGTATTCAATTCAGTCAAAGCCTTTCACTTTAGAAGTTCCATCATTAAGGGCTAGATTTATTAAACCCCTACGGCTGCAAGTTCTCACAAGAACTTGCTCGCCGTCATTTATCAAGCAGCGGTCACCATTCCCTAACCTCTTTGCCACCTCTATTGGGGCGAAATTCAATCTCCTCAGTCTAGTCAGACAGAGGAGATTGACAGCTCCTTCCCCGCGCGGGGATTGGCTGTGCGCGGGCAGGGGGCGGGATTGCACGCAAGCGCAAAATTGCGCTCATGTGCAATGGCGAATACCTGCGGGTAATTTCGCCCCGCCACAGGTGAGCTGAGGTGTACAGGGGCGCGTATACGCGCCCTTGTATGCCTCAGCTTTAGTAAATCTAGCCCTTAATATGGTTAACCTGCTCAATACAATGTAAATGGAAAATCTGATTTTCAATTAAATGGATTGGGTAACTGTAAAAGTTACAAAACTTTTATAACTTATTTATAAACTGAGATTTAACCAAACATTAAGATTGCTGAAAGTTGAGAGAAATGCTTCCATTCAAAAACAATCCATTCATAATAGGTCATAATTATTTTTGAAGAGGTTAGTGTTGTGAATTTTAGAAGTCCAAAGTCCATGTGATAAGCTGATTGAAAAGTATTTTCTGATATATTAGAATACTGCTTGGGAAATACTTTCAATGCAGAGCATAGGTGAAGTTAATACAGTGCAAAACCACTAGAAAATCTCACACCAGCTGAGATTTTTAATGTTTTTTTGTGTAGGTTGAAATCGCTTTAAAACCCTGTAAAAAGTCACAAGATGCAATTTGTATATTTTTTTATATAATTTGGAATAGACCCCATTATGAGGAAAGAGGACCTAAATTAGTACTTTGTAGGTACCGCATTTGATAGAGCTACCGGGTAAGATAATAAAAAAGAATCTTTATCACTAGAAAATGTATTAAAATCAAATAAAATAATGATATACTGTTAAAATTAAGCCTATATTTTCTGAATTATTGAACATCAACTTCATTAAAATCAAGCTACTTACAGAAGTTCAAAACTTGTTTTAAAAGAACAGATTTTTTTTTAAGTCACTGCAAATGATAATGAAATGTATAATAAATATAAGTGAACCATTAAATTAATTAGGAAAAACCTGTAACAGAACTGGTTTAAGATAACTATTTACATCAATGGTCAGATTTGGACATTTTCCAGGAGGAGATTATCAACCAGGCAGTAACTACTGTCTGAATATTGGAATGAATGTGCCATGGAATTTAAAGAAAACAAAGAAATACTGACGAAATTCCCTTAGTTGCTAAAAATACTTACCTCTAGCGCACTGGAGTGCTATTTCATGTAATCTAATGTAATAGTACAGCAGCTGAATATTCAGAAAATAAGATGTTATGAATATTCGATCTGAAAGATTCTGCCGAAATGAAATTTTTTTGCCTGTGCACATGTCTGACCATGTTACAAGAATGTAGAGGGGGTGCACAATATAGTATGAGGCTGATTTCAATACATAAATACAAGGTTAAAACCAAATTACATCTTATTTCAGATGATAGGATATGTCCCAAATACAAAACAATAATGTGTACTGGCCGCAATATTCTGCAGTTTCCACCGGAACCAAAGATAGATGGCTGCTCTCCTCCTCACAGGAGAATCCGTGTAAAACTATATAAAGACATAGAACAGAGGGGTGCCTCATGTGTAGATCAGCAGACTCATGCATAAGCAAACAGACATTAAGCCAATTCGGTACTCACATTTAGCACAAGCACCCTTATGTGCTGGTAGAAGCAGGCCGATAGCTCAGTAGCAGCTCACCCTCTCCTGGCTCCACATAGGTGAACTGAATCCGGTACAGGTCATTCCAGGTGCAGGTCACTTAGAGTTATCAGGTGCAATGTTCCAATGTATACACAATTAAAAAGGTGTCTCCAATTCACTTGTAGTTTAAAAAAGGTTTATTAAAATCACTTTAAAAACATTCAAGCAGTGCATAAAAGAGGGCATAAACAGTGCGCCCCCTCTATATGCAATGCGTTTCTCGGCTCTAAGACCAGCCGTTCCTTTAGGCATAAAGCACCTTACAACAAACAGAACATTTAAAATAAAACATGACCAATCAGAAAATTAATTAATCCCAATGTGGGCGTGTTAGGACTAGGGATGGGCGAATGTTTCGCAACATTTGAAGAATGAAACAAATTTTAACACATTTGTTCATTCAAATCGAATTTCGAATGTTTACATAACATTCTAACATTCGATTTTCGAATGTTCGGTTTCGAATTTTACGATTACATTCGAAAATATTAGTTTCGAAAAAATTTGAATTTATATTTGTAATAGTATTTCTAATGCTTTCTTTAAATGTAATATTCGAATTATGCAATATTCGAATTCGAAAAATTTTAATTTATATGTTTGTAGTGTATTTCTAATGCTTTCTTTAAATGTAATATTCGCATGATGCAATATTCCATATAGAAACATTCAAAATGATATATTTGTATCTATTATGTATCAATTTACTAGATTCCCTCCCTACCACATGAACTATTGAACTTCTGAATAGTATTTGTTAAATAGAATGTTAAATTCGAAATTTCGAATGTGGACATTTAATATAATTATAAACATTCGAATTTAAAAGTGACATTCGAAAACTGTAAATAACATTAGATTATAGAATTTTTAAGAATATTCGTTCTTATCAACATTCGGATTTATAATTCGAATTTCGGTAATAACATTCGTTCTAACATTTGAATTCGAAAACTTACACATTCGCCCATCCCTAGTTAGTACACCTGAGTCCTTAATTGACCTTAATTAGTGAATATGGATACAATGTTAAACATACCCCAGAACAAAAATAAAAACATATATCACACAAATAATATAAATATTTGTCTAAACACTCATACTCTCCAAATAAATAACCAATCTTTGAAGATTGTTTCACTTATGGATGAAAATCTACATTTAGTGATGCCAATGCCATTTGACATTTGTTTTAGAGTATTTAACCGGCATTAACTCCAAGCTTCTTAAAACCTCAAGCCTTATTGAATATACAGGGAGTGCAGAATTATTAGGCAAGTTGTATTTTTGAGGATTAATTTTATTATTGAACAACAACCATGTTCTCAATGAACCCAAAAAAACTCATTAATATCAAAGCTGAATAGTTTTGGAAGTAGTTTTTAGTTTGTTTTTAGTTATAGCTATTTTAGGGGGATATCTGTGTGTGCAGGTGACTATTACTGTGCATAATTATTAGGCAACTTAACAAAAAACAAATATATACCCATTTCAATTATTTATTTTTACCAGTGAAACCAATATAACATCTCAACATTCACAAATATACATTTCTGACATTCAAAAACAAACAAAAGCAAATCAGTGACCAATATAGCCACCTTTCTTTGCAACGACACTCAAAAGCCTGCCATCCATGGATTCTGTCAGTGTTTTGATCTGTTCACCATCAACATTGTGTGCAGCAGCAACCACAGCCTCCCAGACACTGTTCAGAGAGGTGTACTGTTTTTCCCTCCTTGTAAATCTCACATTTGATGATGGACCACAGGTTCTCAATGGGGTTCAGATCAGGGTGAACAAGGAGGCCATGTCATTAGAATTTCTTCTTTTATACCCTTTCTTGCCAGCCACGCTGTGGAGTACTTGGACGCGTGTGATGGAGCATTGTCCTGCATGAAAATCATGTTTTTCTTGAAGGATGCAGACTTCTTCCTGTACCCACTGCTTGAAGAAGGTGTCTTCCAGAAACTGGCAGTAGGACTGGGAGTTGAGCTTGACTCCATCCTCAACCCGAAAAGGCCCCACAAGCTCATCTTTGATGATACCAGCCCAAACCAGTACCTTGCTGGCGTCTGAGTTGGACTGGAGCTCTCTGCCCTTTACCAATCCAGCCATGGGCCCATCCATCTGGCCCATCAAGACTCACTCTCATTTCATCAGTCCATAAAACCTTAGAAAAATCAGTCTTGATATATTTCTTGGCCCAGTCTTGACGTTTCAGCTTGTGTGTCTTGTTCAGTGGTGGTCATCTTTCAGCCTTTCTTACCTTGGCCATGTCTCTGAGTATTGCACACCTTGTGCTTTTGGGCACTCCAGTGATGTTGCAGCTCTGAAATATGGCCAAACTGGTGGCAAGTGGCATCTTGGCAGCTGCACGCTTGACTTTTCTCAGTTCATGGGCAGTTATTTTGCGCCTTGGTTTTTCCACACGCTTCTTGCGACCCTATTGACTATTTTGAATGAAACGCTTGATTGTTCGATGATCACGCTTCAGAAGCTTTGCAATTTTAAGAGTGCTGCATCCCTCTGCAAGATATCTCACTATTTTTGACTTTTCTGAGCCTGTCAAGTCCTTCTTTTGACCCATTTTGCCAAAGGAAAGGAAGTTGCCTAATAATTATGCACACCTGATATAGGGTGTTGATGCCATTAGACCACACCCCTTCTCATTACAGAGATGCACATCACCTAATATGCTTAATTGGTAGTAGGCTTTCGAGCCTATACAGATTGGAGTAAGACAACATGCATAAAGAGGATGATGTGGTCAAAATACTCATTTGCCTAATAATTCTGCACACCCTGTAAGAGGTGAGAGATAGGCAAGTAATAAACTTCGTTATATATATAGATGAGAAACTTAACCTTGACTCATATTTGAAAAATTCTGTGTATATCAATGTTTTAACTTATTATCCTTATTAATACCCTTATTGTGGATACCTGAGTCACTAATGTATGATCGCTCATCGCCGGAATGAGTGTGGTTAAGTATCATACTGTTGACGAAATTTTAACTGTCATATATATTCAATAGTAGCGTATCTGATGAATTAATTTGATAAGGCAGTTCAATGTAACGTTTATATGTGACTATGTCATGTGATCTTGACTGACCAATAGAGGGACAATGACCCGATTGTGTATTGTAACTAGGATACCAATCTATGTAGCAAATCTATACAGCAAGTAAACCAAGCGACTACCGGAAGGGCTGTGTCAGAATAGGAAGATAAACAGAAGTTATGAAGCAGCAGTCTTTATGTCCACCTGCTCTGAGGCCTCAGAAAGAAATCAACCCGATCGAATACGATCAGGTTAATTGACACCCTCGCCTAGCGGCCAATTGGCCGCGAATCTGCAGGGGGGCGGCATTGCACCAGCAGTTCACAAGAACTTCTGGTGCAATGATTAATGCTGACAGTGTATGCTGTCGGTATTTATCAATGTGCGGTGGACATGATACTCTACTTCGTATCATGTCCGCTCACACATTGATAAATATGCCCCTATGAGTGTTTAGACAAATATTTATATTATTTGTGTGATATATGTTTTTATGTTTGTTCTGGGGTATGTTTAACATTGTATCCATATTCACTAATAATGTCAATTAGGGACTCAGGTGTCCTTACATGCCCACATTGAGCTTAATGGATTTTCTGATTGGTCATGTATTATTTTAACTGATCTGTTTGTTGTAAGGTGCTTTATGCCTAAAGAAACGGATGGTCTTAGAGCCAAGAAACGCGTTGCATATAGATGGTGCACATTGCTTAGGCCCACATTTATCCACTGCTTGAATGTTTTCTAAAGTGATTTTAATAAACCTTGTTTAAACTACAAGTGAAGTAGAGTCACCTTTCTAATTGTGTATACATTTAAACATTGCACCTGAGCACTTTAAGTGACCTGCACCTGGAGTGACCTGTACTGGATTCAGTACACCTTTGTGGAGCCAGGAGAGGGTGAGCTGATACAACCTGAGCTATCAGCCTGCTTCTACCAGCATATAAGGGTGCTTGTGCTAAATGTGAGTACCGAATTGGCTCAATGTCTGTTTGCTTATGTCTGACCATGTCTGTGCACTGTCTGAAACTGAATTAAGCAGCAAGAGCAGTGAGTCAACATAAAAAAAAAAAATTCAGTGCTTCTTACACACACAAGATCATCTGGGTTGAAGTATGCAGCATTGCACTTAGGTAATAGTTTGAAGGTGGATTGTGGGAATGAAATAGCGCTATAGGTCTGTGAAAGCTGCACTTATTAAAGTGCGCTATACAACATAACATTTCCCACCCTCCACTTCTTTATTATTTTGGATAGCCATTTTTTTCTCTTTGTTTTCTCCATATCTGCTACATCTGTCAAGGGCCACCTATATCCCATGTTCAAGGCTGTATTGGCCTACCGAGACACCAGGAGATTTTCCGGTGGGCCGCAGTGACAGGGCCCGGTTTGCCACAAATTAAGCGGGAGGTGCCGGCGGTGAGCGTCACAGATTAATTTTTTAAAACTTTTTGCAGGATAAGTTCACAAGAGCAGTTGGAAGAGTAGAGGCTACAAGAAAGGTTGTAAGCAGTGAGCTTCGATGTACAAGTGATCGATGTTTACTCTTTCCCTTGCCTCAAGAAGCAACTGTGATAACTCAAATTAATTTGATGTTTTTTACACATAAACACACACATATATATATATATATATATATATATATATATATATATATATTCATGAGTTGTGATGTCGCGAACATAAAAATTTGGGTTCGCGAACGGCGAACGCGTACTCCGCAACTGGGCGAACCGCCATAGACTTCAATAGGCGGTTGTGGCATGGACTGTGGCATGCCGGAGGGGGATCCATGGCAAAACTCCCATGGAAAATTACATAGTTGATGCAGAGTCTGGTTTTAATCCATAAAGGGCATAAATCACCTAACATTCCTAAATTGTTTGGAATAACGTGCTTTAAAACATCAGGTATGATGTTGTATCGATCAGGTAGTGTAAGGGTTACGCCCGCTTCACAGTGCGCAGTGTAGGTGATATACCTGCCCTGACCATGCTTTGCAGACCAGGTATCAGTGGTCAGATGGACCCTTGCCCCAACACTGTGTGCCAGACATGCCATTATAGCAGACTTATATGGCTTTGGCGTTGCTTTTTGGTAATTAGAAGGCTGCAAAATGCCACTGCGCACCACACGTGTTTTATGCCCAGCAGTGAAGGGGTTAATTAGGGAGCATGTAGGGAGCTTGTAGAGTTAATTTTAGCTTGAGTGTAGTGTAGTAGACAACCCAAAGTATTGATCTAGGCCCATTTTGGTATATTTAATGCCACCATTTCACCGCCAAATGTGATCAAATAAAAAAAAAATGTTCACTTTTTCACAAACTTTAGGTTTCTCATAGAAATTATTTACAAACAACTTATGCAATTATGGCATAAACAATGGTTGTAAATGCTTCTCTGGGGTCCCCTTTGTTCAGAAATAGCAGACTTATATGGCTTTGGCGTTGCTTTTTGGTAATTAGAAGGCTGCTAAATGCCACTGCGCACCACACGTGTTTTATGCCCAGCAGTGAAGGGGTTAATTAGGGAGCATGTAGGCAGCTTGTAGAGTTAATTTTAGCTTAAGTGTAGTGTAGTAGACAACCCAAAGTATTGATCTAGGCCCATTTTGGTATATTTCATGCCACCCATTTCACCGCCAAATGCTATCAAATAAAAAAAAAAATAGTAACTTTTCACAAACTTTAGGTTTCTCACAGAAATTATTTACAAACAACTTATGCAATTATGGCATAAATGGTTGTAAATGCTTCTCTGGGATCCCCTTTGTTCAGAAATAGCAGACATATGGCTTTGGCGTTGCTTTTTGGTAATTAGAAGGCTGCTAAATGCCACTGCGCACCACACGTATTTTATGCCCAGCAGTGAAGGGGTTAATTAGGGAGCATGTAGACAGCTTGTAGAGTTAATTTTAGCTTAAGTGTAGTGTAGTAGACAACCCAAAGTATGATCTAGGCCATTTTTGTATATTTCATGCCACCATTTCACCGCCAAATGCGATCAGATTTTAAAAAAACAAATTTTTTCGCAATTTTAGGTTTCTCACTGAAATCATTTACAAACAGCTTGTGCAATTATGGCACAAATGGTTGTAAATGCTTCTCTGGATCCCCTTTGTTCAGAAATAGCAGACATATATGACTTTGGCGTTGATTTCTGGTAATTAGAAGGCCGCTAAATGCTGCTGCGCATCACAAGTGTATTATGGCTAGCAGTAAAGGTGTTAATTAGGTAGTTTGTAGGGAGCTTGAGGGTTAATTTTCGCTTTACTGTAGAGATCAGCCTCCCACCTGACACATCAGACCCCCCTGATCCCCTCCCCAAACAGCTCCCTTCCCTCCCCCCACCCCACAATTGTCCCCCAGTCTGCCAGTACTAAAATAAAAGGTTTTTAAAAAATTGTAATTTTTTTTAGCATATTTACATATGCTGTGGTGTAGCATCCCCCCTTAGCCACCAACCTCCCTGATCCCCCCCAAAACAGCTCTCTAACTCTCCCCATCTGCCTTATTGGCGGCCATCTTGTGCACTGGCAGCTGTCTGCTATTATTTCACAGTCAAAAAAGTGTTGTTTTTTTTAAATGTACACTACTGTTACACCAGATATGAGTGGTGGCACTGGGCAAGTGGGCACAGTATACGCTGTGAGTGTGACACACATGCTGGCAGGCAGGCAACTGCATTTAGATTACACAGGAAAAAAAAAAAAAAAAAAATGATGTTCTAGCCCTAAAAATGGCTTTTTGGGGTGCTGTCCTTACAGCAGAGATCAGATGAGTCCTTCTGGACTGTAGTGGACACTGAATACACTAGCCTAGCTATCGATTTCCCTATTAAATCAGCAGCAGCTACACTGTCCCCTCCTCTCACTAAGAATGCAGGCTCCGAATGAATCTAAAATGGATGCTGTCCAGGAGGTAGGAGGGTCTTAGAGGGAGGGTCTGCTGCTGATTGGCTGGAATGTGTCTGCTTACTGTGAGGTACAGGGTAAAAGTATTACTCAATGATGACGAATAGGGGGCGGAAGTCGAACATCGCATATGTTCGCCGTCCGCGGCGAACCGCGAACAAGCTATGTTCGCCGGGAACTATTCGCCGGCGAACTATTCGCAACATCACTATTCATGAGTAAATATATAAATATAAGGTTGTATATAATTAATACAATTAGATCATGGTTGTGACATGAATACCAGTTCCAATAAATTGAAAAGAAGACTAAGGCCTAGATTTAGAGTTGGGCGGTAGCCGTCAAAAACCAGCGTTAGAGGCTCCTAACGCTGTTTTTTTCCGCCCGCTGGTATTTGGAGTCAGTCAGGAAAGGGTCTAACGCTCACTTTGCAGCCGCGACTTTTCAATACCGCAGATCCCCCTACGCCATTTGCATATCCTATCTTTTCAATGGGATCTTTCTAACGCCGGTATTTAGAGTCGTGGCTGAAGTGAGCATTAGAAATCTAACGACAAAACTACAGCCGCAGAAAAAAGTCAGTAATTAAGAGCTTTCTGGGCTAACGCCGGTTTATAAACCTCTTAACTACTGTGCTATAAAAGTACACTAACACCCATAAACTACCTATGTACCCCTAAACCGAGGTCCCCCCACATCGCCGCCACTCTATTAAAATTTTTTAACCCCTAATCTGCCGCTCCGTACACTGCCGCCAGCTACGTTATCCCTATGTACCCCTATAACTGCTGCCCCTAACATCGCAGACCCTATATTATATTTATTAACCCCTAATCTGCCGCCCCCGCTATCGCTGACACCTGCATATTTTTTAACCCCTAATCTGCCGCTCCGTACACCACCGCAACCTAACATTTTCCCTATGTACCCCCTAATCTGCTGCCCCTAACACAGCCGACCCCTATATTATATTTATTAACCCCTAATCTGCCGCCCCCAACGTCGCCTCTACCTACCTACAATAATTAACCCCTAATCTGCCGACCGGACCACACCGCTACTATAATAAATGTATTAACCCCTAAAGCTAAGTGTAACTCTAACCCTAACACCCCCCTAACTTAAATATAATTTAAATCTAACTGAATAAATTAACTATTATTAAATAAATTATTCCTATTTAAAGCTAAAATACTTACCTGTAAAATAAATCCTAATATAGCTACAATATAAATTATAATTATATTGTAGCTATTTTAGGATTAATATTTATTTTACAGGCAACTTTGTATGTATTTTAACTAGGTACAATAGCTATTAATAGTTAATAACTATTTAATAGTTACCTAGTTAAAATAATTACAAAATTACCTGTAAAATAAATCCTAACCTAAGTTACATTAAACCTAACACTACACTAGCAATAAATTAATTAAATAAAATACCTACAATTATCTACAATTAAACCTAACACTACACTATCAATAAATTAATTAAATACAATACCTACAAATAAATACAATGAAATAAACTAACTAAAGTACAAAAAATAAAAAGAACTAAGTTACAAAAATAAAAAAATATTTACAAACATTAGAAAAATATTACAAACAATTTTAAACTAATTACACCTACTCTAAGCCCCCTAATAAATAACAAAGCCCCCCAAATAAAAAAATGCCCTACCCCTATTCTAAATTAAAAAAGTTCAAAACTCTTTTAACCTTACCAGCCCTGAAAAGGGCCCTTTGCGGGGCATGCCCCCAAAGAATTCAGCTCTTTTGCCTGTAAAAAAACACATACAATAACCCCCCCCAACATTACAACCCACCACCCACATACCCCTAATCTAACCCAAACCCCCTTAAATAAACCTAACACTAAGCCCCTGAAGATCTTCCTACCTTATCTTCACCTCGCCGGGTATCACACCGATCCGTCCTGGCTCCGATGTCTTGATCCAAGCCCAAGCGGGGGGCTTAAGAGGTCCATGATCCGGCTGAAGTCTTCTATCAAGCGGCATCTTCAATCTTCTTTCTTCCGGATCCATGTTCATCCCACCGACGCTGCGGAACATCCATCTTCACCGTCGACTTCCCGACGAATGGACGGTTCCTTTAAGGGACGTCATCCAAGATGGTGTCCCTCGAAATTCCGATTGGCTGATAGGATTCTATCAGCCAATCGGAATTAAGGTAGGAAAATTCTGATTGGCTGATGGAATCAGCCAATCAGAATCAAGGTTCAATCCGATTGGCTGATCCGATCAGCCAATCAGATGAGCTCGCATTGTATTGGCTGATCGGAACAGCCATTTAAGGTTTATTTAAGGGGGGTTTGGGTTAGATTAGGGGTATGTGGGTGGTGGGTTGTAATGTTGGGGGGGGGGTATTGTATGTGTTTTTTTTTACAGGCAAAAGAGCTGAACTTCTTTGGGGCATGCCCCCGCAAAGGGCCCCTTTTCAGGGCTGGTAAGGTAAAAAGAGCTTTGAACTTTTTTAATTTAGAATAGGGTAGGGCATTTTTTTTTATTTTGGGGGGCTTTGTTATTTTATTAGGGGGCTTAGAGTAGGTGAAATTAGTTTAAAATTGTTGTAATATTTTTCTAAGGTTTGTAAATATTTTTTTATTTTTGTAACTTAGTTCTTTTTTATTTTTGTACTTTAGTTAGTTCTATTTCATTGTATTTATTTGTAGTGATGTACGCGAACCTAAAATTTTCGGTTCTGCGAACGGCGGACTCGAACTTCCGGTATTGAATTAATAGGCAGGTGAACTTTAAAACCCTACAAGGGACTCTTTCTGGCCACAATAGTGATGGGAAAGTTGTTTCAAGGGTACTAACACCTGGACTGTCCGCATGCTGGTGGGGGATCCCTGGCAAAACTCCCATGGAAAATTACATAGTTTATGCAGAGTCTGCTTTTAAGCCATAATGGGCCTAAATCAACTAACATTCCCAAGTGGCTGTCTCAAAACATCCCAGACAGAAGATAGATTGATAGATAGGATAGATAGATATGCATAGATTGATAGTTAGATAGAATCGATAGAAGAGAAATAGATATATTTGTTAGATATATAATTACCTAATAAAGTTCTAATAATTAAACATGCGTTCTTGGACCCAACTAGCTTGTGTTAATTAGTACTCTTTCTTAGCAACTTTAATCCCTGTTCTCCCCCCCTATCGAGGGGTGTTCTATATTGGCCTGCCAGATTACCCTGAAAAATTATAATAATAAGACATGCGGTCTGCTACCTATTTTAACTAGGTTGTGTTTTAAGTACTACCATCTTCATAGCACTTTAATCTCTGTCACTCCCCCTATTTGGTGAGGTCTATACGGCCTGGATGATTACCCATACAAAATATAATAATAAGACATCTGCTCTTCGGTCTGCGACCCATGGTAACTATGTTGTGTTAATTAGGTAATGTCCTTCGCATTTTAATAGCTGTTACTCATACTCACACTATCGGTGGATGGTATATATTGGCCTGCATGATTACCCTTACAAAATATAACAACCAAACATATGCTCTGGGACCCATGGGTAAGTAGGTTGTGTTAAGTAGTACTGTTCTTTGCAGTTTAATACCTGTTACAACACCAAATGGTGGCAGGTCTATCTGGCCTTCATGATTAGCTGCACCCAAACCCAGAAAAAAGCGAGTGGTCTTAGACTAACACCCATGGCTAACTCGGTTGTTTCAATTAGTACTATTCTTAGCACTTTCATCCCTGTTACGGGTGGTCTACATGGCCATCATGATTAGCCGAACAAAATACTACAATCCAACCTTTGCTCAGTCTTCATAGGCCCTTCATTGTCTGTATTTTGATAGTACAGTTCTTATTATTTTTATAGCTGATACAACACCGAATGGTGGCAGCTCTATATGGCCTGCATGATTAGCCGCACCATTCCAAAAATAAATCCAAGCAGTCTTGGAATTAACACCCATGGCTACTCTGTTGTTTCAAGTAGTACTATTCTTAGCACTTTCAATCTCATCATCCCTGTTACTTTCAGGACTCTCGGTGGAGGTCTACATGGCATCATGATTAGCCTAACCAAATACTACAATCCACCTTGGCTCAGTCTTCCTAAGCGCCTTCATTGGCTGTATTTTGGTAGTACTGTTCTTATTAGTTTTAATAGCTGATACGGACACCGAATGGTGGCAGCTCTATATGGCCTGCATGAATAGCCCGCACCCCAAAGCCAAAAAAAAGCCAAGCAGTTTTGCACTAACTCCCATGGCTAACTCTGTTGTTTCCAGTTCTACTATTCTTAGCTCTTTCATCTCATCCCTGTTACTTCCAGGACTCTGCGTGGTGGTCTACATGGCCAATCATGATTAGCCCTAACCAAATACATACAATCAAACCTTGGCTCAGTCTTCCTAAGGCCCTTCATTGGCTGTATTTTGGTAGTACTGTTCTTATTAGTTTAATAGCTGATACGACACCGAATGTGGCAGCTCTATATGGCCTGCATGAATAGCCGCACCCAACAGCCAAAAAAAAGCCAAGCGGTTTTTGCATACTAACACCCATGGCTAACTCTGTTGCTTTCAAGTTCATACTATTCTTAGCTCTTTCATCTCATCCTGTTACTTCAAGGACTCATCGGTGGTGGTCTACATGGCCATCATGATTAGACCTAACCAAATCTACAATCCAAACTTAGCTCAATCTTCCTAATGCCCTTCATTGGCTGTATTTTGGTAGTACCTGTTCGTATAGTTTAATAGCTGATACGACACCGAAATGGTGGCAGCTCTATATGGCCTGCATGAATAGCCGCACCCAAAGCCCAAAAAAAAGCCAAGCGGTTTTGCACTAACACCCATGGCTAACTCTGTTGTTTTAAGTTCTACTATTCTTAGCTCTTTCATCTCATCCCTGTTACTTCAAGGACTCTCGTGGTGGTCTACATGGCCATCATGATTAGCCTAACCAAATACTACAATCCAACCTTGGCTCAGTCTTCCTAAGGACCTTCATTGGCTGTATTTTTGGTAGTACTGTTTCTTATTAGTTTTAATAGCTGATACGACACCGAATGGTTGGCAGCTCTATATGGCCTGCATGAATTGCCGCACCCTAAAGCCAAAAATAAGCCAAGCGGTTTTGCACTAACACCCATGGATAACTCTGTTGTTTCTAAGTTCTACTATTCTTAGCTCTTTCATCTCATCCCTGTTACTTCCAGGACTCTCGGTGGTGGTCTACATGGCCATCATGATTAAGCCTAACCAAATACTACAAATCCAACCTTGTCTCAAGTCTTTCCTAAGGCACTTCATTGGCTGTAATTTGGTAGTACTGTTTTATTAGTTTTAATAGCTGATACGTACACCGACTGGTGGCAGCTCTATATGGCCTGCATGATATAGCCGCACCCCAGAGCCAAAAAAAAGCCAAGCGGTTTTGCACTAAACACCCATGGCTAACTCTGTTGTTTCAAGTTCTACTATTCTTAGCGTCTTTCATCTCATCCCTGTTACTTCCAGGACTCTCAGTGGTGGTGGTCTACATGGCCATCATGATTACCCTCACCAAAATATAACAACAATACGTGCGTGCAGGGAACCATGGTAAGCTTACTTCCTTTCGCAACATCGAGTATAACAGTTGCAGGCAGAGTTTCTGACCCTGCATTATGCCTGCACCTCTCCCTAAAAGAGGCATGCATTACATAGTCTGTGGGCATGTATGCAAAGAGCTGGCCTGCCTAAAAAGAGGAGCAAGGCTGTACAGGTTGTTCTCCTTCAGCCGTTTTATACGCTGTCCCACGGCCACGACCCTCAACAACCACAAAAGAATGAAACACCACATATGCCATCCTTTTGAACAACCGAGTACAGGTATGGCATTGATTTTAGTTACACGGCGATATTTATTATGAACCGTGAAATAGAAAACAAAAACATGATTGGACACCCAGTACAGTACAGGTCATTCTCCTTCGGCCTTTTTAGAATAGTGTTCCGTACCCCCAACAAAAACAACAGCAGGAAAGAGGACATATGGCATCCTTTTGAACAATAGATGACAGGTAAGGCAGAGATTTTACAAAGCCATAGATAATTTTTTTGCAACTGTGAAATAAAAAAAAACATTGATTGGACACCGAGAACACTTCTTTATCCTTAGGCCTTTTTATAAGAGGCTCCCGGAGCCTCAACTGAAACAACAGCATGAAAGAGGACATATGGCATCCTTGTGAACAATTGATTACAGTTAAGGCATTGATTTTAGAATCCCAGAGATGATTTATATGACCCGGGAAATAGAAAAAAACATTGATTAGACACCCGTTACACTTATTTATCCTCAGGCCTTTTTAATAAGAGGGTCCCGAAGCCTCAACCGAAACAACAGCATGAAAGAGGAGACATGTAATCCTTTTGAATAATAGATTACAGTAAAGGCATTGATTTTAGAAACCCACAGATCATTATTTGCAACCGTGAAATAGAAAAAAACATTGATTAGACACCCGTTACACTTATTTATCCTCAGGCCTTTTTAATACGAGGGTCCCGGAGCCTCAACCGAAACAACAGCATGAAAGAGGACATATGTCATCCTTTTGAATAATAGATTACAAGAAAGGCATTGATTTTAGAAACCCACAGATCATTATTTGCAACCGGGAAATAGAAAAAAACATTGATTAGACACCCAGTACACTTATTTATCCTCAGGCCTTTTTAATTAGAGGGTCCCGGAGCCTCAACCGAAACAACAGCATGAAAGAGGAGATATGTCATCCTTTTGAATAATAGATTACATGAAATGCATTGATTTTAGAATCCCAGAGATCATTTATATGACCCGGGAAATAGAAAAAAACATTGATTAGACACCCGTTACACTTATTTATCCTCAGGACTTTTTAATAAGAGGGTCCCGGAGCCTCAACCGAAACAACAGCATGAAAGAGGACATATGTCATCCTTTTAAATAATAGATTGCAGTAAAGGCATTGAATTTAGAAACCCACAGATCATTATTTGCAACCGTGAAATAGAAAAAAACATTGATTAGACACCCGTTACACTTATTTATCCTCAGGCCTTTTTAATACGAGGGTCCCGGAGCCTCAACCGAAACAACAGCATGAAAGAGGACATATGTCATCCTTTTAAATAATAGATTACAGTAAAGGCATTGAATTTAGAAACCCACAGATCATTATTTGCAACGGTGAAATAAAAAAAACATTGATTAGACACCCAGTACACTTATTTATCCTCAGGCCTTTTAAATAAGAGGGTCCCGGAGCCTCATTCGAAACAACAGCATGAAAGAGGAGATATGTCATCCTTTTGAATAATAGATTACATGAAAGGCATTGATTTTAGAATCCCAGAGATCATTTATATGACCCGGGAAATAGAAAAAAACATTGATTAGACACCCGTTACACTTATTTATCCTCAGGCCTTTTTAATAAGAGGGTCCCGGAGCCTCAACCAAAACAACAGCATGAAAGAGGAGATATGTCATTCTTTGGAATAATAGATTACAGGAAAGGCATTGATTTTAGAAACCAACAGATCATTATTTGCAACCGTGAAATAGAAAAAAACATTGATAAGACACCCAGTACACTTATTTATCCTCAGGCCTTTTTAATAAGAGGGTCCCGGAGCCTCAACCGAAACAACAGCATGAAAGAGGAGATATGTCATCCTTTTGAATAATAGATTACAGGAAAGGCATTGATTTTAGAAACCAACAGATCATTATTTGCAACCGTGAAATAGAAAAAAACATTGATAAGACACCCAGTACACTTATTTATCCTCAGGCCTTTTTAATAAGAGGCTCCCGGAGCCTCAACCGAAACAACAGCATGAAAGAGGAGACATGTCATCCTTTTGAATAATAGATTACAGTAAAGGCATTGATTTTAGAAACCCACAGATCATTATTTGCAACCGTGAAATAGAAAAAAACATTGATTAGACACCCGTTACACTTATTTATCCTCAGGCCTTTTTAATACGAGGGTCCCGGAGCCTCAACCGAAACAACAGCATGGAAGAGGACATATGTCATCCTTTTGAATAATAGATTAGAGGAAAGGCATTGATTTTAGAATCCCAGAGATCATTTATATGACCCGGGAAATAGAAAAAAACATCAATTAGACACCCATCAATTATTTATCCTCAGGCCTTTTTAATACGAGGGTCCCGGAGCCTCAACCGAAACAACAGCATGAAAGAGGAGATATGTCATCCTTTTGAATAATAGATTACAGTAAAGGCATTGATTTTAGAAACCCACAGATCATTATTTGCAACCGTGAAATAGAAAAAAACATTGATTAGACACCCATTACACTTATTTATCCTCAGGCCTTTTTTAATACGAGGATCCCAGAGCCTCAACCGAAACAACAGCATGAAAGAGGAGATATGTCATCCTTTTGAATAATAGATTACAAGAAAGGCATTGATTTTAGAAACCCACAGATCATTATTTGCAACCGGGAAATAGAAAAAAACCATTGATTAGACACCCAGTACACTTATTTATCCTCAGGCCTTTTTAATAAGAGGGTCCCGGAGCCTCAACCGAAACAACAGCATGAAAGAGGAGATATGTCATCCTTTTGAATAATAAATTACATGAAAGGCATTGATTTTAGAATCCCAGAGATCATTTATATGACCCGGGAAATAGAAAAAAACATTGATTAGACACCCGTTACACTTATTTATCCTTAGGCCTTTTTAATAAGAGGGTCCCGGAGCCTCAACCGAAACAACAGCATGAAAGATGATATATGTCATCCTTTTGAATAATAGATTACAGGAAAGGCATTGGTTTTAGAAACCAACAGATCATTATTTGCAACCGTGAAATAGAAAAAAACATTGATTAGACACCCAGTACACTTATTTATCCTCAGGCCTTTTTAATAAGAGGGTCCCGGAGCCTCAACCGAAACAACAGCATGAAAGAGGAGATATGTCATCCTTTTGAATAATAGATTACAGGAAAGGCATTGATTTTAGAAACCCACAGATCATTATTTGCAACCGTGAAATAGAAAAAAACATTGATTAGACACCCGTTACACTTATTTATCCTCAGGCCTTTTTAATAAGAGGGTCCCGGAGCCTCAACCGAAACAACAGCATGAAAGAGGAGATATGTCATCATTTTGAATAATAGATTACATGAAAGGCATTAATTTTAGAATCCCAGAGATCATTTATATGACCCGGGAAATAGAAAAAACATTGATTAGACACCCGTTACACTTTTTTATCCTCAGGCCTTTTTATTAAGAGGGTCCCGGAGCCTCAACCGAAACAACAGCATGAAAGAGGAGATATGTCATCCTTTTGAATAATAGATTACAGTAAAGGCATTGATTTTAGAAACCCACAGATCATTATTTGCAACCGTGAAATAGAAAAAAACATTGATTAGACACCCGTTACACTTATTTATCCTCAGGCCTTTTTAATACGAGGGTCCCGGAGCCTCAACCGAAACAACAGCATGAAAGAAGACATATGTCATCCTTTTGAATAATAGATTACAAGAAAGGCATTGATTTTAGAAACCCACAGATCATTATTTGCAACCGGGAAATAGAAAAAAACATTTATTAGACACCCGTTACACTTATTTATCCTCAGGCCTTTTTAATAAGAGGGTCCCGGAGCCTCAACCGAAACAACAGCATGAAAGAGGACATATGTCATCCTTTTAAATAATAGATTACAGGAAAGGCACTGATTTTAGAAACACTGAGATAATTAGTTGCAACCGGGAAATCTAAAAAAACATTGAACAGACACCCAGTACACTTCATTATCCATAGGCCTTTTTAGCAGAGGCTCCAGGAACCTCAACAAAAACAAGAGCAGGGAGCTGGGCATAGGAGTACAATGGAGTGTGACAATAATAATCTGAAGGTGAAGATTGCATAGTTGTGGCATTTTAATTTTGTTATCGTGGGAACTTAGTACTTGCAATGACCTTGCTCTGGTGAATCCATATCGCAAATGTGTTATTTAAGGCACTGTTTGTCTATTTTTTTGAATATCAGCATTTGGTAAATGAAGCTCAACTTAAGGCTGGTGAGAACCGACCTTTCTTCTGGCTGTTTGCAAATGTTGTGGCTCTGGACAAACATGTGAATAAGGGGCCATCAGCCATATTCTGCACGCAACCCCTTTGATGATTGACGATAAACATGTGTCACCTGCAAGCAGAGCTCGTTACTTCTGTCTAAATCATCTTCCTGGTATGGACAGGCCACTGTTTCCCACAGCAAGTACGAAGCATGAACTACAAAATTGTCTTGAGTATGGTAGGAAACCAAAGTTTATTTAATTCTGTACTTTCACCACAAAAACTGAACTTCTTGAAGCAACGAAAATGCCAGCAATTTTATGTGCTTATGGATGACAAAGACGTCCTGTCCTGTGGTGCACAGAGATGGAGAGGATTTTTGCCCTCCCTGTACACTACCCAGATGTCTCAAACATCACCAGAAACACAAGACAGCGACTCTTGTGAAGTTCCTGGAGTGTTCCGGTAGCCATCTCTTTGCGCTCCGAAAGGAATACTTTTTCAGTGTTTTTGTATACATCCGACAACAGCTTCGGAGACTGTGGTGACGCACATGTTATTTACTGTTGTTCCAGCTGTGGCAATATCAATTGGCATTAAAAAGTTAAGATTTGTGGGTGGCGGAGACTATAGCTGTTGCGGTAGGACGTGTGTTTGAGGAGCTCCAGGTCTTAGAAGTTACTTTGGAGTTAGTTTTCAACCTTAATTTAATTTTCTTTTTGGGATTCATAGTCACACTTTCTTGGGCTATTTAAGAGGAGCCTGGTAAAAGCACTATAGTCACCCCTTATATCAACGGGTACGGAGACATGTTTTTTGCCTTTCCAATATGGCGCCGGACACCCCTGAATGAAAAAAAAGGTAAGATTTTGACTAGTGACGCACATTTTATGCACGCTGTGGCAATTGCAATTTGCAATAAAAATAATCAACAACCACTACCTACGACCACACCTGACTCCTGAAGTCATGCTTCAGTTATTAAGTCAAGTTAAATTATTTTTTTTTTTTATTATGCTCAGCAGAGGCTCCAGGACCCTCGACAAAACCAGCAGCAGGAAAGAGGATATATGGCATCCTTTTGAAAAAATGATTATAGGAAAGGCATTGATTTCAGAAACACAGAGATCATTAGTTGCAACCGGGAAATAGAAAAAAACATTGATTAGACACCCAGTACACTTATTTTTCCTTAGGCCTTTTTATAAGAGGATCCCGGAGCCTCAACCGAAACAACAGCATGAAAGAGGAGATATGGCATCCTTGTGAATAATAGATTACAGGAAAGGCATTGATTTTAGAAACCCGTGGATAATTTTTTGCAACCGTGAAATCTAAAAAAACATAGATTAGACACCCAGTACACTTCTTTATCCTTAGGCCTTTTTAGCAGAGGCTCCAGGACCCTCAACAAAACCAGCAGCAGGAAAGAGGACATATGGCATACTTTTGTAAATTAGATTACAGGAAAGGCATTGATTTTAGAAACACAGAGATCATTTATATGACCCGGGAAATAGAAAAAAAACATTGATTGGACACCCAGTACACTTCTTTATCCCTAGGCCTTTTTATAAGAGGCTCCCGGAGCCTCAACAGAAACAACAAACAAGACTGTCCACAGCACCAGTAAAGTTAAAGGAATCTTCTTTATTAAATGTTTAAAAGCATACAAGACAGGTATGCGACGTTTCGAGACCGCAGTCTCTTAATCATGCATACACAGTAATGCACCTGTCTCTTAATTTAAAGGCAGTGTCAACCAATCACATTCAGTATCCAAGGTAACACACCTTGTGCTTGGATTAACCTTTTCATCTCTTATTTAATCATATGTACAATTGTGATTTGAGTATGTAGATTCTGCCATCCACAAAATAGAGACATAAATAAAAACAATGTATTTACACTAAGAACAGGTAAATTACAGAACATAGGTAAAAAGCAGATGTACACTTACAGAAATATAATCACATCTCGATTTTGCAACTCTTTTAATTTAAAGCATTTAGACAAAGTAATGTTATTATTTTTTACAATGTATGAACCCTTTATTTTAATCCTACAGAGCACGAGATATAAAAATTATCCTGCATAAACCATAAATAACTTAGTTTAAATTTATAACTCTAAACCTTAGGAATACACTCCTGATACAACAATCAAGTTAGTAAGTAGAGGGGAACTTAGGCTAGTAATAAGAAGATTTTTAACATCATACTCCCAAAAAGGGATACAAAAGTGAGTTTGCTTAAAGGAAGACCGACAGATCCCATTCTCTGTTTAACCCTTTAGGGTACATGGAATCCAACCTGTGGATCCAAAATGCCTCTCTTTGTTTCAGAAACATTTCTCTGTCACCTCCTCCTCTAAGCACTCCCACTTGATCAATGATTTGCCAACGTAACTGGCTAATTTGATGGCCAAATTCCACAAAGTGGCAAGCTACTGGAGCCTTATCATCTTTCTTTCTAATGTTTGACTTATGTTTGTTGAGTCTATTTCTCATGCTTTGGGTCGTTTCACCTACATAGATACGGGCACATGGGCATTTAATTATATATACCACATATGTGGACTCACATGTGTAATGTGATTTCAACTTAAATTTATGACCATTTATAGGATGTACAAATTCCTTGCCCTTGATAACCGAATTACAATTACTACACCCTAAGCATGGGTAACAACCTACATTCCTCTCAGTGATATACCTTTCTTTATTTGGTCGTTTAGATCCTAAGTCTGATTTTACTAGAAAGTCTCCAAGATTTTTAACACGCTTGTGGGCCATAATAGGTTTGTTCTGCAATGCTTTTATTTCTTTATTACAATCCTGGATGATGTGCCAGTGCCTTCTTATAATCTTTGATATCTTATTACTGTGCTCATTATGTTGGGATATAAAGATCAATTTATCATCTTTAGCTTGTCCTGCTTTATCTCTATCCCTTACTCTATGCACATTTTGTATCTCTTGATTAATGAGCACTGCAGGATACCCTCTATCTAGAAACTTTTTGCCCATTTCCTTAAACCTAATTTTTTTGATTTCTTGCTCACTGACAATTCTGTCCACCCTAATAAGTTGACTCCTAGGTAATGAGTCCTTTAACCTGTTGTTGTGAAAGCTATCGTATCTTAAAAGGGTATTGCGATCTGTTTCTTTGCAATGTATATCAACTTTTAATTCAGTACCCTTTTTGTATATCTCAGTGTCAAGAAACACCATCCTTTCTTCACTTAAATTTAAAGTGAACTCCAGGCCTGCTACCTCATAATTGATCTCATCTACAAAGCGGACCAGGGAGTCCCTGCTGCCCCACCATATGCCAAAGATGTCATCTATGAATCTCCACCAGGTGGCGCCATACTCCTGAAAGAGCTGGTTGCTATAGACAAACTTTTCTTCAAAAAAATTCATGTACAGGTTGGCATATGATGGGGCCGCATTAGACCCCATGGCCGTTCCCTTCTTTTGTATATACCAAGAGTCCCTGAAAATGAAATAATTATAAAATAACACCACTCTCAGTAATTCTTCAAAAAAATCAATTTGTTGCAAATTATATTCTCCTGATGTTATTAACATTTGTCTTATTATACCAATGCCACTCTCATGCTTTATTGAGGTGTATAAACTCTTTACATCTAGTGTGTAAATTATGCATTTAGAGCAGTCTAATTCTAATGTGGATAATTTACTGATAAAATCACTTGTATCCTTAATGTATGAGGACATTTTTTCTACATACGGTTGCAGCAATTTATCAAAAAAAACAGCAATATTGGAAAATACAGATTCAACATTGGATACTATGGGATGCCCCGGAGGATTTTGCATATTTTTATGTACTTTCGGTACAGTATAAAAAATAGGGGTTCTTGGATGTTCTCTATATAAGTATTCTCCCATTTTTTTATCAATGATACCTGCTCTAATGGCATTGGTTATAATACGTTTGATTTCTTTTTGGATCTTAAAAATAGGGTTGGTGTCTAATTTCTGATAGGTGTCAGTATCTTGTAGCTGTGTCAGAATCTCATTTATATAGTACTCTTTATCTAGGACTATGGTGGCTCCGCCCTTGTCCGCTCTTTTAATTATAATTTCATTATCTTTTTGTTTAATAGTTTTAATGGCCTCTCGTTCAACTTTAGATAAATTCAAGTTTTTCCTTTTTCTATCCTTGGTTACCTTTGTTTCCAATTCTTTAATGTCAGACATAACCAATTTCATAAATGTGTCTAGACTGCTGTTGTGTACCTGAGGTGTAAATGTACTCTTTTTGTATAGGTTATACCTTTTTGGGGTGATAGCACAGCATTTGTCAGATTTACTTAACATGTTGTCATTTATGCCAATATGTTTATTACCAAAAAACAATTTCAATTTTATACTTCTGAAAAATCTAAATAAATCTTTGTTTAACTCAAAGAAGTCCAGGTCTTTATAGGGGCAAAAGGATAACCCTTTTTCTAAAAGTTCGTACTCACTGCTCTCCAATTTGGTTTTTGAAATGTTAATTACTGTTTCCGGGGCTTCCGATTGCCTGGTCCCCTCGTCTTCATCCGCTTGGACTGCTCTCCGCCGGTGTTTCCTCCCACCTCTGTGGCTCCGTCTTCGCTGCTGGATAAAAAAGGTGATGATGATCCGGATGACGTATCTGTTGTAGCTCCGCCCCCTTCCTTACGTCTCTGCTGCTGATTGGTATATCGCCCTTGGCGTCGCTGTGATGTAATGGGGAATCCCCTCTGTGACTCGAAGTAACCTGACCTCCACTTGTAGACTCTGCCTTTCATATAATCATCTTCATCCCGGACGAACTTTAACCGCTTCCGTTCCTGAATCTGTTTTTTCAGGTCAGATATTTTTTCATCTGTTTTTTTCAGGAATTCGTCCAAGGCTTCAGCTGTTAGTGATTTTACCAATTCATTTCTGCAGGTTTCTATATCTTTTTCTTGTCTTTCCACATCTTTAAGTAGATATTCAACGGTCAGGGTTATTAAATCATAACTGCATTTATTCAAAATAGCCTCGAATTTATCACAGTATTCTTCATTCTCACGTAATAATGTGGGGCTGGTGTTCATCCGTAGGCCTCTCGGAATCCTTTTGACCCTGTGATATTCAGATAATGTTGTGATATGTAGATCCCAAGCTACATTCTTGCTCTTTAGATTTTCAAATTTTTTCTGATGGTCTTGGATGGGTATGGTTTTCAAAAAGTCTCTAGATCCTCTGTTTAAAGTGGTTATACGTGCTGCTTCCATTTCAGTGTACATGAATACTTTGTTACCATCTGTCTTTTGTTGCTTTTCCATCTTTAAAGGTTTTATTCGTATTCAAATGTCCTTAATCTTTAGCCCTTCTGCTCGTGTCCCCAGTCGCTCATATAGATACAGCACTGTAAGGTGAGACCGGTACCGGGCAATGCCTTCCTAGGCTTTGATGCAAATTGGTCGAGCCGGCGACCTCCAGCTCCGCAATATATAACAAACAAGACTGTCCACAGCACCAGTAAAGTTAAAGGAATCTTCTTTATTAAATGTTTAAAAGCATACAAGACAGGTATGCGATGTTTCGAGACCGCAGTCTCTTAATCATGCATACACAGTAATGCACCTGTCTCTTAATTTAAAGGCAGTGTCAACCAATCACATTCAGTATCCAAGGTAACACACCTTGTGCTTGGATTAACCTTTTCATCTCTTATTTAATCATATGTACAATTGTGATTTGAGTATGTAGATTCTGCCATCCACAAAATAGAGACATAAATAAAAACAATGTATTTACACTAAGAACAGGTAAATTACAGAACATAGGTAAAAAGCAGATGTACACTTACAGAAATATAATCACATCTCGATTTTGCAACTCTTTTAATTTAAAGCATTTAGACAAAGTACTGTTATTATTTTTTACAATGTATGAACCCTTTATTTTAATCCTACAGAGCACGAGATATAAAAATTTTCCTGCATAAACCATAAATAACTTAGTTTAAATTTATAACTCTAAACCTTAGGAATACACTCCTGATACAACAATCAAGTTAGTAAGTAGAGGGGAACTTAGGCTAGTAATAAGAAGATTTTTAACATCATACTCCCAAAAAGGGATACAAAAGTGAGTTTGCTTAAAGGAAGACCGACAGATCCCATTCTCTGTTTAACCCTTTAGGGTACATGGAATCCAACCTGTGGATCCAAAATGCCTCTCTTTGTTTCAGAAACATTTCTCTGTCACCTCCTCCTCTAAGCACTCCCACTTGATCAATGATTTGCCAACGTAACTGGCTAATTTGATGGCCAAATTCCACAAAGTGGCAAGCTACTGGAGCCTTATCATCTTTCTTTCTAATGTTTGACTTATGAAAGTCTCCAAGATTTTTAACACGCTTGTGGGCCATAATAGGTTTGTTCTGCAATAGATAGAGGGTATCCTGCAGTGCTCATTAATCAAGAGATACAAAATGTGCATAGAGTAAGGGATAGAGATAAAGCAGGACAAGCTAAAGATGATAAATTGATCTTTATATCCCAACATAATGAGCACAGTAATAAGATATCTAAGATTATAAGAAGGCACTGGCACATCATCCAGGATTGTAATAAAGAAATAAAAGCATTGCAGAACAAACCTATTATGGCCCACAAGCGTGTTAAAAATCTTGGAGACTTTCTAGTAAAATCAGACTTAGGATCTAAACGACCAAATAAAGAAAGGTATATCACTGAGAGGAATGTAGGTTGTTACCCATGCTTAGGGTGTAGTAATTGTAATTCGGTGATCAAGGGCAAGGAATTTGTACATCCTATAAATGGTCATAAATTTAAGTTGAAATCACATTACACATGTGAGTCCACATATGTGGTATATATAATTAAATGCCCATGTGCCCGTATCTATGTAGGTGAAACGACCCAAAGCATGAGAAATAGACTCAACAAACATAAGTCAAACATTAGAAAGAAAGATGATAAGGCTCCAGTAGCTTGCCACTTTGTGGAATTTGGCCATCAAATTAGCCAGTTACGTTGGCAAATCATTGATCAAGTGGGAGTGCTTAGAGGAGGAGGTGACAGAGAAATGTTTCTGAAACAAAGAGAGGCATTTTGGATCCACAGGTTGGATTCCATGTACCCTAAAGGGTTAAACAGAGAATGGGATCTGTCGGTCTTCCTTTAAGCAAACTCACTTTTGTATCCCTTTTTGGGAGTATGATGTTAAAAATCTTCTTATTACTAGCCTAAGTTCCCCTCTACTTACTAACTTGATTGTTGTATCAGGAGTGTATTCCTAAGGTTTAGAGTTATAAATTTAAACTAAGTTATTTATGGTTTATGCAGGAAAATTTTTATATCTCGTGCTCTGTAGGATTAAAATAAAGGGTTCATACATTGTAAAAAATAATAACAGTACTTTGTCTAAATGCTTTAAATTAAAAGAGTTGCAAAATTGAGATGTGATTATATTTCTGTAAGTGTACATCTGCTTTTTACCTATGTTCTGTAATTTACCTGTTCTTAGTGTAAATACATTGTTTTTATTTATGTCTCTATTTTGTGGATGGCAGAATCTACATACTCAAATCACAATTGTACATATGATTAAATAAGAGATGAAAAGGTTAATCCAAGCACAAGGTGTGTTACCTTGGATACTGAATGTGATTGGTTGACACTGCCTTTAAATTAAGAGACAGGTGCATTACTGTGTATGCATGATTAAGAGACTGCGGTCTCGAAACGTCGCATACCTGTCTTGTATGCTTTTAAACATTTAATAAAGAAGATTCCTTTAACTTTACTGGTGCTGTGGACAGTCTTGTTTGTTATATATTGCGGAGCTGGAGGTCGCCGGCTCGACCAATTTGCATCAAAGCCTAGGAAGGCATTGCCCGGTGCTGGTCTCACCTTACAGTGCTGTATCAATAGAAACAACAGCATGAAAGAGGACATATGTCATCCTTTTGAATAATAGATTACAGGAAAGGCATTGATTTTACAATCCCAGAGATCATTTATATGACCCGGGAAATAGAAAAAAAACATTGATTAGACACCCAGTACACTTATTTATCCATAGGCCTTTTTAGCAGAGGCTCCAGGACCCTCAACAAAAACAAGAGCAGGGAGGTGGGCATAGGAGTACAATGGAGTGTGACTATAATAATGTGAAGGGGAAGATTGCAGAGTTGTGTCATTTTAATTTTGTTACCATGGGAAATACTTGCAATGACCTTGCTCTGGTGAATCCATATTGCAAAGGATTTTTTAAAGGCACTGTTTGTCTATTTTTTGAATATCAGCATTTGGTAATTGAAGCTCAACTTAAGGCTGGTGAGAACCGACCATTCTTCTGGCTGTTTGCAAATGTTGTGGCTCTGGACAAACATGTGAATAAGGGGCCATCAGCCATATTCTGCACGCAACCCCTTTGATGATTGACGATAAACATGTGTCACCTGCAATCAGAGCCCGTTACTTCTGTCTAAATCATCTTCCTGGTATGGACAGGCCACTGTTTCCCACAGCAAGTCCGAAGCTTGAACTACAAGATTGTCTTGAGTATGGTAGGAAACCAAAGTTTATTTAATTCTGTACTATCACCACAAAAACTGAACTTCTTGAAGCAACGAAAATGCAAGCAATTTCATGTGCTTATGGATGAGAAGGACGTCCTGTCCTGTGGTGCACAGACATGGAGAGGATTTTGGGCCTCCCTGTACACTACTCAGATGTCTCCAACATCACCAGAAACACAAGACAGCGACTCTTAGTCTTGGGAAGTTCCTGGAGTGTTCCGGTAGCCATCTCTTTTCGCCCCGAAAGGAATACTTTATCAGTGTTTTTGCATACATCCGACAACAGCTTCGGAGACTGTGGTGACGCACATTTTATTTACTGTTGTTCCAGCTGTGGCAATATCAATTGTCATTATAAAGGTAAGATTTGGGTGGGCGGAGCCTATAGCTGTTGCAGTAGGACGTGTGTTTGAGGAGCTCCAGGTCTTACAATTTACTTTGGAGTTAGTTTTCAACCTTAATTTAATTTTCTTTTTGGGATTCATAGTCACACTTTCTGGAGCTATCCAAGAGGAGCCTGGTAAAAGCACTAGTGGTCACCCCTTATATCAACGGGTACGGAGACCTGTTTTTTGTGTTTCCAATATTGGGCCGGACCCCAAACTAATCCTGAATGAAAAAAAAAGGGTAAGATTTGGACTAGTGACGCACATTTTATGCACGCTGTGGCAATTGCAATTTGCAATAAAAATAATCTGCTAACAACAACCGCTACCTACGACCACACCTGACTCCTGAAGTCATGCTTCAGTTATTAACTCAAGTTAAATTACATTTTTTTTTATTATTATGCTCAGCAGATTCAAAACATACCATTCTTCAATCTTCTAGTCATATCACACGACATGTTAAAATACTGCATGGAAAATGGCAGTGTGCAAAGTCATAATCTTAGTGAACCTATAAGTGCATTACATTTTCTAAAATAAACAAAAATACAGAGAAAAAAAAAAAAAAAAAGGAAAGAGGACATATGGCATCCTTTTGAACAATAGATTACATTTAAGGCATTGATTTGAGAAACCCAGAGACAATTTCTTGCAACCGGGAAATCTAAAAAAAACTGGATTAGACACCCAGTACACTTATTTATCCTTAGGCCTTATTAGCAGAGGCTCCAGGACCCTCAACAAAACCAGCAGCAGGAAAGAGGACATATGGCATCCTTTAGAAAAATAGATTTCTGGAAAGGCATTGATTTTAGAAACACAGAGATCATTAGTTGCAACCGTGAAATCTCAAAAAAAGTAGATTATACACCAAGTACACTTATTTATCCTTAGGCCTTTTTAGCAGAGGCTCCAGGACCCTCCACAAAAACAGCAGCATGAAAGAGGACATATGGCATCCTTTTGAAAATTAGATTACATGAAAGGCATTGGTTTTAGAAACACAGAGATCATTAGTTGCAACCGTGAAATCTAAAAAAACATAGATTATACACCCAGTACACTTCTTTATCCTTAGGCCTTTTTAGAAGAGGCTCCCAGAGCCTCAACAGAAACAACAGCATGAAAGAGGACATATGGCATCCTTGTGACTAATAGATTACAGGAAAGGCATTGATTTTAGAAACCCTGGGATAATTTGTTCCAACCGTGAAATCTAAAAAAACATAGATTAGACACCCACTACACTTATTTATCCTTAGGCCTTATTAGCAGAGGCTCCAGGACCCTCAACAAAACCAGCAGCAGGAAAGAGGACATATTGCATCCTTTAGAAAAATAGATTTCTAGAAAGGCATTGATTTTAGAAACACAGAGATCATTAGTTGCAACCGTGAAATCTCAAAAAACTTAGATTATACACCAAGTACACTTATTTATCCTTAGGCCTTTTTAGCAGAGGCTCCAGGACCCTCCACAAAAACAGCAGCATGAAAGAGGACATATGGCATCCTTGTGACTAATAGATTACATTTAAGGCATTGATTTGAGAAACCCAGAGATAATTTGTTGCAACCGGGAAATCTAAAAAAAACTGGATTAGACACCCAGTACACTTATTTATCCTTAGGCTTTATTAGCAGAGGCTCCAGGACCCTCAACAAAACCAGCAGCAGGAAGGAGGACATATGGCATCCTTTAGAAAAATAGATTTGTGGAAAGGCATTGATTTTAGAAACACAGAGATCATTAGTTGCAACCGTGAAATCTCAAAAAAAGTAGATTATACACCAAGTACACTTATTTATCCTTAGGCCTTTTTAGCAGAGGCTCCAGGACCCTCCACAAAAACAGCAGCATGAAAGAGGACATATGGCATCCTTTTGAAAATTAGATTACATGAAAGGCATTGATTTTAGAAACACAGAGATCATTAGTTGCAACCGTGAAATCTAAAAAAACATAGATTATACACCCAGTACACTTCTTTATCCTTAGGCCTTTTTATAAGAGGCTCCCGGAGCCTCAACAGAAACAACAGCATGAAAGAGGACATATGGCATCCTTGTGACTAATAGATTACAGGAAAGGCATTGATTTTAGAAACCCGGGGATAATTTGTTCCAACCGTGAAATCTAAAAAAGCATAGATTAGACACCCAGTACACTTCTTTATCCTTAGGCCTTTTTAGCAGAGGCTCCAGGACCCTCAACAAAACCAGCAGCAGGAAAGAGGACATATGGCATACTTTTGTAAATTAGATTACAGTAAAGGCATTTATTTTAGAAACACAGAGATCAGTTATATGACCCGGGAAATAGAAAAAAACATTGATTGGACACCCAGTACACTTCTTTATCCTTAGGCCTTTTTATAAGAGTGTCCCGGAGCCTCAACAGAAACAACAGCATGAAAGAGGACATATGGCATCCTTTTGAAAAATAGATTACAGGAAAGGCATTGATTTTAGAAACACAGAGAAAATTTGTTACAACCGGGAAATCTAAAAAAACATTGAATAGACACCCAGTACACTTATTTATCCTTAGGCCTTTTTAGCAGAGGCTCCAGGACACTCAACAAAACCAGCAGAAGGAAAGAGGACATATGGCATCCTTTGTGAAAAAAAGATTATAGGAAAGGCATTGATTTTAGAAACCCGGGGATAATTTGTTGCAACCGGGAATTTGAATCAAAAAAATGATTTGATGGACACCCAGTACAATTCTTTCTCCTTAGGCCTTTTTATAAGAGGGTCCAGGACCCTCAAACAAAACACCAGCAGGAAAGAGGACATATGGCATCCTTTTGAACAATAGAGTACAGGAAAGGCATTGATTTTAGAAACCCAGAGATAATTTTTTTGCAAATGGAAATTTGAATCAAAAAAATGATTCAATGGACACCCAGTGCACTTCTTTCTCCTTAGGCTTTTTTATAAGAGGGTCCTGGACCCTCAAAAAAAACACCAGCAGGAAAGAGGACGTATGGCATACTTTTGAACAATAGAGTACAGGTACAGCATTGATTTTACAAAACCATTGATCATTTTGGTCAATTGTTAAATAGAAAAAAAAATTAGTGGACACCCAGTACACCTCTTTCTCCTTAGGCCTTTTTATAAGAGGGTCCAGGACCCTCAAACAAAACACCAGCAGGAAAGAGGACATATGGCATCCTTTTGAACAATAGAGTACAGAAAAGGCATTGATTTTACAAACCCAGAGATAATTTATTGCAAATAGAAATTTGAATCAAAAAAATGATTCGATGGACACCCAGTGCACTTCTTTCTCCTTAGGCCTTTTTATAAGAGGGTCCTGGACCCTCAAAAAAAACACCAGCAGGAAAGAGGACGTATGGCATCCTTTTGAACAATAGAGTACAGGTACAGCATTGATTTTACAAAACCATTGATCATTTTGTTCAATTGTTAAATAGAAAAAAAAAATGAGTGGACACCCAGTACACCTCTTTCTCCTTAGGCCTTTTTATAAGAGGGTCCAGGACCCTCAAACAAAACACCAGCAGGAAAGAGGACATATGGCATCCTTTTGAACAATAGAGTACAGGAAAGGCATTGATTTTAGAAACCCAGAGATAATTTTTTGCAAATTGAAATTTGAATCAAAAAAATGATTCGATGGACACCCAGTGCACTTCTTTCTCCTTAGGCCTTTTTATAAGAGGGTCCTGGACCCTCAAAAAAAACACCAGCAGGAAAGAGGACGTATGGCATCCTTTTGAACAATAGAGTACAGGTACAGCATTAATTTTACAAACCCAGAGATAATTTTGGTCAAATGTGAAATAGAAAACAAAATACCCTCAAACAAAATACCAACAGGAAAGAGAACATATGGCATACTATGGAACAATAGAGTACTGGTATGGCATTGATTTGAGAAACCCACAGATAATTGTTTGTAAAAGTGAAATAGCCCCAAAAACCATGCTTGGACTCCCACTCCAGGTCGTTCTCCTTCAGCTTTTTTATAAGAGGGTCCAGCACCCTCAACAGAAACAACTGCAGGAAACACCACCACATATGCCATCCTTTTGCACAAGCGAGTACAGGTATGGCATCCATTTTAGAAACCCAGAGATAATTGAGAGGAACCAGAAACATTTTTCTAAAAATTGGATGGGGCACCCATTACAGGTCGTTCTCCTTCAGCCTTTTTATATCATGGGCCATGACCCGCAACAGGCACAACAGCATGAAACACCACATATGCCACCCTTTTGCACAATAGAGTACAGGTATGGCATAGATGGAACACAGAGATAATTTAGAGCAACCAAGAGACGGATAAAAATGCTTGGTCGGTCCTACTCTTTCAAATTTGCGGCATTTTGCGTTCAATTTAATGGTCCACCAGATATGAGTGGTGTGTTAAGTTGTACAATTCGTAACAGTTTAATCACTAGTGTTATGTGCCTTATTTTTTTTTATTTGAGTTTTGTACCCACAGAGCTGCAGCAGAGGCCAGAAAAATTTGGAATGTACAAATGACTGAAAAATTGGTGTATTGTTGTAGCAACTGCTGTAGCAGCGGCCAGAAAAATCGATGTTTGTAAAACATTTATAAAGTGCCCTAAACACTAGTGTGGCTTGAACACTAGTTGTTGGCGGATAAGTCAAGCAAGTCCTCCGGCTTTATAACAAAACAAAAAAAGGCCAGCCTGTGTACCAGTTGTAGCCCAAGCCAGCTCATCTCATCAACAGGCCTTTTTTATTCAAATGTATCGCCCAATGTCAGTCCCTTTGGGATCCAGCCCTCATTCATTTTTATAAAAGTGAGATAGTCAAGGCTTTTTTGACCTAGGCGACTTCTCTTCTCAGTGACAAAACCTCCTGCTGCACTAAAAGTCCTTTCGGACAGGACACTTGAAGCGGGGCAGGCCAGAAGTTCCATTGCAAATTGGGATAGCTCAGGCCACAAGTCCAGCCTGCACACCCAGTAGTGAAGGGGTCCATCGCTCCTGAGAGTGTCGAGATCCACAGTTAAAGCTAGGTAGTCTGCTACCTGTCGGTTGATGGAGCATGGGAGTTAAAAAGGTACGCATGTCCTCCATCAACAAGACGTCAGGAAAGCTCCCAGTCCTTGCCGCCGTGGTCGTGGGAGGAGGAGGATTTATTTCATCTCTTCCCCTGTTACATTCCCGTGGTGCTGTGACATCACCCTTATACGCTGTGTAAAGCATAGTTTTTAATTTATTATGAAAATGCTCCATCCTTTCCGACTTGCGGGAATTTGGTAACATTTCAGGCACTTTATGCTTATACCGGGGGTCGAGGAGCGTGGACACCCAGTACAGGTCGTTCTCCTTCAGCTTTTTTATACGAGGGTCCCTCAACAGGCACGACAGCATGAAAGAACCCATTTGAACAAGGTTGGATGCTGAACTAATCATGTCGCGTTCCTCCTCCTCACTGATCTCACTGATGGTATCTTCTTCCCCACAGCCACGTACAACACCACGGGTACCAGAGAGGTGACAACAAAAAGAACCCTGGGATGAATGTTGTGCTCGGTCTTCCTCCTCCTCATCCTCCTCAAAGCCACATTCCTCCTCTGACCCCTCTTCCTCACAATCCTCTTCCTGCGTTGCCGCAGGTCCAGCAAGCGATGCTGATTTGGCTGTTTGCGGGGGTGATGGACACCACAACTCTCCCGCTTCCTCTTCACGCTCATCTACTGCCTGATCGAGCACTCTTCGCAGGGCATGCTCCAGGAAGAAAACAAATGGTATGATGTCGCTGATGGTGCCTTCGGTGCGACGGACAAGGTTTGTCACCTCCTCAAAAGGACGCATGAGCCTACAGGCATTGCGCATGAGCGTCCAGTAATTTGGAAAAAATATCCCCAGCTCCCCAGAGGCTGGCCTAGCACCCCGGTCATACAAATACTCATTAACAGCTTTTTCTTGTTGGAGCAGGCGGTCAAACATTAGGAGTGTTGAATTCCACCGTGTCGGGCTGTCGCAAATCAAGCGCCTCACTGGCAGGTTGTTTCGAAGCTGGATATCGGACAAGTGCGCCATGGCCATGTAGGAACGTCTGAAATGGCCACACACCTTCCTGGCCTGCTTCAGGATGTCCTGTAAGCCTGGATACTTATGAACAAATCGTTGTACAATTAGATTACACACATGTGCCATGCACGGCACATGTGTCAACTTGCCCAATTTCAATGCCGCCACCAAATTACTTCCATTGTCAGAAACAACCTTGCCAATCTCCAGTTGGTGCGGAGTCAGCCACTGATCCACCTGTGTGTTCAGGTCGGTCAGGAGTGCTGGTGCGGTGTGACTCTCCGCTTTCAGGCAAGTCAACCCCAAGACGGCGTGACACTGCCGTACCCAGGATGTAGCATAGTACCTGAGGAGCTGGGGGGGTGCCATAGATGTGGAGCAAGACGCAGAAGTTGAAGAGGACTCAGCCTAGGAAGAGGTTATGGAAGAGGATGGAGTAGGAGGAGTAGAGGAGGTAGCAGCAGGCCTGCCTGCAAGTCGTGGCGGTGTCACCAACTCTTCTGCAGAGCCACGCATTCCATGCTTGTCAGAAGTCAGCAGGTTTACCCAATGCGCAGTGTAGGTGATATACCTGCCCTGACCATGCTTTGCAGACCAGCTATCAGTGGTCATATGGACCCTTGCCCCAACGCTGTGTGCCAGACATGCCATAACTTCCTTTCTCACAACAGAGTACAGGTTTGGGATTGCCTTTTGTGAAAAGAAATTTCTGCCAGGTACCTTCCACTGCGGTGTCCCAATAGATACAAATTTTTTGAAAGCATCAGACTCCACCAGCTTGTATGGTAAAAGCTGGCGGGCTAAGAGCTCAGACAAGCCAGCTGTCAGACAAGGCAAGGAGGTGACTTTGAGAAATTGGCTTCTTACGCTCAAACATGTCCTTGACAGACACCTGACTGTGGGCAGATGAAAAGGAACTGCTACATAAGAGAGACTGAGTGGAGGATGGTTGAGAGGGGGCAAGGAGGACAGCACTGGTTGACGTGGCTGAAGATGCTGGAGCAGGAGGAGGAGGGCGGCTTTCACTTTGTGTGCTGCTTCTACTCATGTGTTCTTCCCATCGGCCTTTGTGATGGGAGACCATGTGCCTTTGCAAAGCAGTTGTACCTAGTTGGCTGTTGGACTTCCCATGACTCAGTTTCTTTTGGCACAGGTTGCAAATGGCATCGCTGTTGTCAGAGGCAGACGCACAAAAAAATGCCACACTGCTGAGCTCTGCGATGACGGCATTCTGGTGGTGGCAACAGCATGTGTTGATGGGCGTCGGCGTGCTGTCTGGCTGACCCCTGGTAACGATGCATGCTGTCTGACTGTGCCACTAGCTCCTTGAGATGACCTCCCCGTGCTTCCAAATCATCTCCTCCTCCTCCACCTCCTCCTCTCTGTCTCCCCATCTGAACTTTCCCTCTCTTCTTCTTCTCTTCTAGCAGGCACCCACGTGACATCCACCGACACATCATCATCAACCGCTTCACTTGTATCTGAAACATCAAGAAAGGAAGCAGCAGTGGGTACAACATCATCATCATCATCATCACACCGTACCTCCATGTCGGTAATGCTGCCTGACTGAGACTGATCACTATTATCTACATCCTCTGTCAATGATGGTTGCGCATCACTCATTTCTTCCAAATGATGTGTCAATAACTCCTGTGACAGATCAAGTGAAGCGGCTGTGGTGCTAGTGTTGGTGGTGGCGACAGGCGGCGGAGTGGCACTGGTCACTTGAGACATGCCCAAAGCACAGCTGTACTTAGATGGTGCATCAAGGTTAGGAGGACTAGCAGCGGAAGCTGAAGAAGATTGGGTGTCCTGTGTTAGCCATTCAACTAGGTCCTCCTCAGAAGTTTTTGCGTCCCCCCTGGCACCCGGCGTCTGAACAATGTGCATATTTGTAGGGTCTAAAGGAATCACAGCACCACGACCACGACCACGGAACCTGCGGGGTGGCCTGCCTCTGCCTGTCATTTTTTTTTTTAAATGGACACTAACAATACTATTACACCAATTGAGTGGTGGCACTGTGAAAGTGGGCACAGTATACGCTGTGAGACTGACAACAACAAAAAAGACAGATGTTTTAAAAATCACAAATTGTTAATTTTTTAAAATATTACAAGTACTGTGGCAACAAATATGATTGTTTGGCACTAGTTGGCAAATGGGCCTGTCTGGCACACACGCTGGGAGAAAGGAAACTGCAATTCAATGGCACTAGGAGACTGAAGAATCACAGTCAAAACAGTTATGATTAACAAAAATTCCAATCCTGTTACAATAAATATGAGTGGTTGCACTAATTGGCTAGTTGGGACTGGCACACAGGCAGGAGGAAAATACAATTCAAGGGCACTAGTAGACTGCAGATTGACAGTCAAAACAGTGATGATTGACAAATTTTGCAATACTGTTAAACGAAATATGATTGCTGGCACTAATTGGATAGTTGGGCCTGGCACACAGGCTGGCAGGCAGTAGAAAAGTGCAATTCAATGGCACAAGCAAACTGAGGATTAAGATCAACAATAAAAATTTTTTAATTTTAATTAGTAACTATACTGTGACAACAATTATGATTGGTGTAAATAGTTGGCAAGACGGCCTGGCACAAAAGGCTGGCAGGCAGGAGGTAGATGCAATTCAAGGACACTAGGAGACTGATTACTGACAGTTAAAACAGTGATGATTGACAATTTTTGCAATACTGTTAAAAGAAATATGATTGCTGGCAAAAATTGGCTAGGTGGGCCTGGCTCACAACAGGCTGCAAGGCAGCAGGAAAGTGCTATTCAATGGCACCAGCAAACTGAGGATTCTCAACAACTATTACCAACAATTTTATTTTTTAATTATTAAGAATACTGTCACAACAAATATGATTGGTGTAAATATTTTTCAAGTAGGCCTGGCACACAGGCTTGGAAGGCAGTAGAAAAGGGCAATTCTAGGGCACGAGCAAACTGAGGATTAAGATCATCAACAATCAAGAATTTTTAAATTGAAATTAGTAACTATACTGTGACCAAAAATTATGATTGTTGTAAATAGTTGGCAAGACGGCCTGGCACAAAAGGATGGCAGGCAGGAGGTAGATGCAATTCAAGGACACTAGGAGACTGATTACTGACAGTCAAAACAGTGATGATTGACAATTTTTGCAATACTGTTAAAAGAAATATGATTGCTGGCAACAAATGGCTAGGTGGGCCTGGCTCACAGCAGGCTGCAAGGCAGGAGGAAAGTGCTATTCAATGGCACCAGCAAACTGAGGATTCACAACAACTATTAACAAAAATTTTAATTTTTAATTATTAAGAATACTGTCACAACAAATATGATTGGTGTAAATATTTTTCAAGTAGGCCTGGCACACAGTCTTGCAAGGAAGTAAAAAAGTGCAATTCTAGGGCACGAGCAAACTGAGGATTAAGATCATCAACAATCAAGAATTATTTAATTTTAATTAGTAACTGTACTGTGACAACAATTATGATTGGTGTAAATAGTTGGCAAGACGGCCTGGCACAAAAGGCTGGCAGGCAGGAGGTAAATGCAATTCAAGGACACTAGGAGACTGATTACTGACAGTCAAAACAGTGATGATTGACAATTTTTGCAATACAGGGAGTGCAGAATTATTAGGCAAGTTGTATTTTTGAGGATTAATTTTATTATTGAACAACAACCATGTTCTCAATGAACCCAAAAAACTCATTAATATCAAAGCTGAATATTTTTGGAAGTAGTTTTTAGTTTGTTTTTAGTTTTAGCTATTTTAGGGGGATATCTGTGTGTGCAGGTGACTATTACTGTGCATAATTATTAGGCAACTTAACAAAAAAAAAATATATACCCATTTCAATTATTTATTTTTACCAGTGAAACCAATATAACATCTCAACATTCACAAATATACATTTCTGACATTCAAAAACAAAACAAAAACAAATCAGTGACCAATATAGCCACCTTTCTTTGCAAGGACACTCAAAAGCCTGCCATCCATGGATTCTGTAAGTGTTTTGATCTGTTCACCATCAACATTGCGTGCAGCAGCAACCACAGCCTCCCAAACACTGTTCAGAGAGGTGTACTGTTTTCCCTCCTTGTAAATCTCACATTTGATGATGGACCACAGGTTCTCAATGGGGTTCAGATCAGGTGAACAAGGAGGCCATGTCATTAGATTTTCTTCTTTTATACCCTTTCTTGCCAGCCACGCTGTGGAGTACTTGGACGCGTGTGATGGAGCATTGTCCTGCATGAAAATCATGTTTTTCTTGAAGGATGCAGACTTCTTCCTGTACCACTGCTTGAAGAAGGTGTCTTCCAGAAACTGGCAGAAGGACTGGGAGTTGAGCTTGACTCCATCCTCAACCCGAAAAGGCCCCACAAGCTTATCTTTGATGATACCAGCCCAAACCAGTACTCCACCTCCACCTTGCTGGTGTCTGAGTCGGACTGGAGCTCTCTGCCCTTTACCAATCCAGCCACGGGCCCATCCATCTGGCCCATCAAGACTCACTCTCATTTCATCAGTCCATAAAACCTTAGAAAAATCAGTCTTGAGATATTTCTTGGCCCAGTCTTGACGTTTCAGCTTGTGTGTCTTGTTCAGTGGTGGTCGTCTTTCAGCCTTTCTTACCTTGGCCATGTCTCTGAGTATTGCACACCTTGTGCTTTTGGGCACTCCAGTGATGTTGCAGCTCTGAAATATGGCCAAACTGGTGGCAAGTGGCATCTTGGCAGCTGCACGCTTGACTTTTCTCAGTTCATGGGCAGTTATTTTGCGCCTTGGTTTTTCCACACGCTTCTTGCGACCCTGTTGACTATTTTGAATGAAACGCTTGATTGTTCGATGATCACGCTTCAGAAGCTTTGCAATTTTAAGAGTGCTGCATCCCTCTGCAAGATATCTCACTTTTTTTGACTTTTCTGAGCCTGTCAAGTCCTTCTTTTGACCCATTTTGCCAAAGGAAAGGAAGTTGCCTAATAATTATGCACACCTGATATAGGGTGTTGATGTCATTAGACCACACCCCTTCTCATTACAGAGATGCACATCACCTAATATGCTTAATTGGTAGTAGGCTTTCGAGCCTATACAGCTTGGAGTAAGACAACATGCATAAAGAGGATGATGTGGTCAAAATACACATTTGCCTAATAATTCTGCACTCCCTGTACTGTTAAAAGAAATATGATTGCTGGCAATAATTGGCTAGGTGGGCCGGGCACACAGCAGGCTGCAAGGCAGGAGGAAAGTGCTATTCACTGGCACCAGCAAACTGAGGATTCACAACAACTATTAACAAAAATTTTAATTTTTAATTACTAAGAATACTGTCACAACAAATATTAAGACACAAAGGAAAATGGGAAGAGTCCCATTCTAGAATACACTTATAGCACTCATTATAGGCATAGGATTGGATAATATTCAAACTTGGAAATGAACAACAAAAGGAGATTCAAGGTCTCAGGTCAAATAAAACATAACTTTTATTAGAAACACATAAAAATGGAGTTTAAAATAAAGGGATGTGCAACTTAAAAACAATTGCTCATACTAGGGTTATATAGTACCTATGTGATACAAATAGTGGTTCCAGAGGTTCAGTTACCTATATGTTAAGTGTGAACCAGTATGGATCTCTAAGTATAGTTGATCCAAATCACGTGTATAAGCTGCACTGAGTAGGCAGTGGTAACACTTATAAACCTCATGGATTGTGAGAGTCTATGGACTATTAGTATAGGTAACTAATATCAAGTAAAATTAGTTCATTCACAACAAATATTTAAAGATCAGTATAAGTATTGGACATACTTGGATATCCTCTTAAGGTAATAGTGATTGGAGTGCTGGCTGAATACTTTGGTATCAAATTGTAGTGTGTTAGTGCATACTTGGATGATCTAACGTGACTTGGCCGTGGGATGCTTATGTAAATACTGTTAACTATGTATCAGGAGTGTTGGCACATTGCTCGATAGTATCCCTGTTAGCAAGTATTATTATGTAATTGCTTGAACACCTGTTAATACCTAGCGGTCAAATATATGCAGAGAGTTTATACACAATGGTATTTGCACAGCTTATGAATCCTATATAGGGTTAATACAATCCTGGGTAGTTAAATGAAAATAAATTGTCTTCCACCCTGCAGTTCAAATCAAATTTAAACACAAAAATATGAAGATCCTAATACCAGTACTCGCTGTATAAAAGCCTAGTCACTTCGTATTGTGTTTATGAAACTTGTATGTTTACGATTGACTATAGGTTTAAAGTGGCAACATTGAGAGTTCTCTTTAGATACTTTGTTTAATTGCAAAGTTAAGGCATCTGGATTTGAATTTGAATGATAGCTGCACGTACGCCAGCAGTTAATGCTTGGTTTGGCTGGTTAGCCTGCAGGCCCAAATTACTGTGAGTCAGCGCATTACCAGGTTATGATAGTATCCCTTCAATTACCCTTAGGGTGTGTGGTTATTTATATACCATTTGAGTATCGTTAAGTCATAGCATATCTGTATATTAGATGACAAAGATAAGTGATACTCTCCCCATATACCCTTAACTTAGTGACCGCAAGTCCAGTCCAGCTTGTTTTAAATTATAGATACCCAAAAGTAATCCTCAACTGATCTGGGATACCATCTGAGGTATCCGAATTCTGAACTAAGGCTGAATGTACCTAGATAGAGCAAGCCCTAACATACACAGGAGCTCCCTGACTCCTCACCAGTACCCTAACATGTTTCGCCGTTCTCACGGCTTTCTCAAAGGGGGGGTGTGTGCGCGCGTCGCGCTTGGATTGGCTTTTTATGTGCAAGGAAGCTGAAAGTACCCTCCCCCATCTCTGATGTCAGAAGGTCATGTGACTTGACGCCGATAATGGTCCTAAATATGTAATCTGATTTAACGAGTACATATTATGTTGGGTTGCATGCAATAAGAGTACTTAAGTTAATATAATTTATAGTTACATATTTGTTCATGTATATATATTATTTTACCCCAATGTGTGTATTGATGTTGAGTAAGTGCAAACATCGTACAGTCATACATGAGAGATGTCTAAATAACCTTGGCAAGCTTGCCACTCATCATGGTGTAGTGAAATATTCAAGAATTCTTGAGAGTGTAATACTGCATCAAAACCTACCTATAATAAGTTCGATGCATATGTATAAGGTGATTTGTGTTAGGGGAAATTTGGGAAACACATTGTGACTGATAATAATAACACATGTGAAATAGGGAAAGAGTGCTCATGGAGATTTTGATTATCATGTATATTATAAATAATAATAATAACACTTGTGAAATAGGGAAAGAGTGCTCATAGAAATATTAGATTATCATATAAGTTTAGATATCTAAATTCTCACAGACATAGTGAGTGATTGGAGGTTTGCTAGTGTGGCCTGACCACGTCAGGTTAAGCCTTAGCAGATAGTGTAAGGTGAAGAATTGTAAAAGTACATGATTGCAATTATTGGATAAAATTTAGTAGAAATTATAAATGTGTGTTTAAATTAACGGTGCACTACTAGTGTAAACTGTGTGATTTGTGCTAAAAAATAATAATTGGTGTGTCAGTTAACTTATCGCTCTTGGAAGTAGATATATATTATCTCATGTATGTACTTTTTCTTTTGGGATATGCACATATTTTCTATATTTATGGCCCTCACACTTAAGGGGCCATTATCTACCCTTGATGTGTTATACACGAACTGGAGATTCATATTAATGTTGTACTCTTGCTCAATCTTGTTTTTGCTAGATTCTCATATTAAATATTATTCATTTTGATGTTTTGTGATTGATCCAAACAATCCCCATGTTATCATAGGATTGGATGCTGATATGTTCAGCATGGCGTGATGTTTGGTGTCATATGACCTTTTGTTCACACATAGTGAACAAAATTATTGTATTCATTTAACCCATATGGATGAACAGAATTAAGCAGAAAAATCCATCTTGTTTCTGCTCTAATGAGTGTCTTTTCTTGGTTTCCTCCTCTTATTCCCAGATTAACTTTCTGTAGTCCAAAGCACTGTAAATCTGATTATTTAGATTTATGTACTTGTAGGAAATGCCTGGCGACTGAGGTAATGGGTTTATCTGCATCTTTGTCTTTTTGGGCATTTTTGATGTTCCTCAGATGTTCTTGTAGTCTGGTTCTGAGCTTTCTGGTGGTCATACCCACATAGAATAAATTACATTTGCATGTCAGAGCATATATAACCCCTTCTGTGTGGCAGTTAATGTGTGCATTAACTTTGTGTATCTTACCAAATCTATCAGTTATTGTGTTTGTTTTTTTCACGAAACTGCAAGTACTGCAAGTACCACATCTAAAGGTTCCCTGTTTTAGTTGTGTTTTTGTTCTTTCTCCAGAGAAATGGCTCGGGCTGATCATATCTTTAAGGTTTCATGCCCTTTTAAACCCTACAGCTGGCTTATCATCCAATATATTTTTCAAAATAGGATCAGCTTTCAGGATGTGCCAATTGTTTTGCAGGATTTTGATCACTTTTTTGGTTTGAGGGTTATGAGTGGTGATGAATCTAACTGTTTCAATAGATTTGCTGTTAGTTTTTTTGTTCAATAGTTCTTGTCGAGGGGTATGTCTTGCTCTGTATTCAGCCTTTTTTAGGGATCTCCTGCTGTAGCCACGCTGTACCAATCTCTCTTTTAATTCTTTAGCTCTGCATCTATAGTTTTCCTCGCTTGAGCAGTTGCGTTTAATTCGCAAAAACTCTCCTGTGGGTAGCGATTTGGTGGTGCTTGGAGCATGGGCACTGGTGTGGTGAAGAATGCTGTTGGTTGCCGTGGGATTTCTGTACAGGTCAGTATTGATGGTTCCTTCCTGGTTTACATTAATTTTTAGATCCAGGAATGTAATTTCAGTCTGGCTAGTTTCATATGTCAATTTAATATTGACATTGTTGGTATTCAAAATACACATGAACTTATCCAGATCCGACTTGTTGCCCTCCCATAGGAAGAGCACGTCGTCTATGTACCGTAACCACATTGGTATCTGTGACATATAGCTGGAGTTCTGGTCTGAAAATACTGTGTTTTGTTCCCACCATCCTAAGAACAGGTTGGCATATGTGGGTGCACATGATGTGCCCATCGCCATGCCTCTGACTTGCAGGTAAAATCCATGATTGAACGTGAAGTAATTATGGTGAAGAACAAAGCTTAGTAGGTTAAGAATAAATTCATCGTGAGAGAGGTCCTCACTTGATCCCATATTTAGAAAACTCTTGATTGCTTTTAATCCCAGATCATGGTTAATGCTTGTATAAAGTGATTCAACATCCGCTGTTACTAGCCAGGTGTTGGGTTTCACATGTAGATGTTCAAGATGTTTTAGTACATCCGGTGTATCCTGGACATATGATGGTAGTTGTGATAGGTATTCTCTCAACCTGTAGTCTACGTATTTACTGGCTTTTTCAGTGATACAGTTGATTCCTGAGACTATAGGGCGGCCAGGTGGATGAGTTTGGTTCTTATGTATTTTTGGGATCAAGTAAAATGTTGCTGTCATTGGGTTTTCCACTTTAAGGAATTTGTATTCTTTCGGGGTGATAATGCAGTTGTATTTGGCAGTTTCGATCAGTGTTGTATATTTTTCCAGATAGATTTGAGTTGGATTAAAATGGAGCTTTTTGTAACACTTGGTATCTCTTAGTTGTTTTTCCGCTTCCATTAAATATAATTCAACTGGCCATATAACCACATTCCCTCCTTTGTCTGAATTTCTTATTATTACATCCTTCCATGTTTGTAATTCAGATAGCGCTTGTTGTTCCTTAAATGAGAGATTATGTTCTGTTTGATGATTGTTTAAATCAATTATTTGTTTACATACCATATTATTAAATACTTCCAGATAGTGATTGTTGCTAATCTTGGGCATGAATTGAGATTGATTCTTTATTTTATCTCTCCAAGTTGGTTGTTGTGGAGATTCGTTGTCTCTTAACAGATCTTCCAAAATTGCCAAACTAGATTTTTCATCTTCAGTCCAGACAATATTATCTTCCTCTGTCGTGTGGATGTTTCTATTGTTATAAATTCTTTTCAGTGCTATTTTTCTCAGGAATAGCTGCACATCCTTGATCACTTCAAATTTGTCGTTTGTTGGAGTTGTTGGAGACTGATTACTGACAGTCAAAACAGTGATGATTGACAATTTTTGCAATACTGTTAAAAGAAATATGATTGCTGGCAATAATTGGCTAGGTGGGCCGGGCACACAGCAGGCTGCAAGGCAGGAGGAAAGTGCTATTCACTGGCACCAGCAAACTGAGGATTCACAACAACTATTAACAAAAATTTTAATTTTTAATTACTAAGAATACTGTCACAACAAATATGATTGGTGTAAATATTTTTCAAGTAGGCCTGGCACACAGGCTTGGAAGGCAGTAGAAAAGTGCAATTCTAGGGCACGAGCAAACTGAGGATTAAGATCATCAACAATCAAGAATTTTTTTAATTTTAATTAGTAACTATACTGTGACAAAAAATTAGGATTGTTGTAAATAGTTGGCAAGACGGCCTGGCACAAAAGGATGGCAGGCAGGAGGTAGATGCTATTCAAGGACACTAGGAGACTGATTACTGACAGTCAAAACAGTGATGATTGACAATTTTTGCAATACTGTTAACAGAAATATGATTGCTGGCAACAATTGGCTAGGTGGGCCTGGCTCACAGCAGGCTGCAAGGCAGCAGGAAAGTGCTATTCAATGGCAAAAGCAAACTGAGGATTCACAACAACTATTAACAAAAAACTTAATTTTTTATTATTAGAATACTGTCACAACAAATATGATTGGTGTAAATATTTTTCAAGTAGGCCTGGCACACAGTCTTGCAAGGAAGTAAAAAAGTGCAATTCTAGGGCATGAGCAAACTGAGGATTAAGATCATCAACAATCAAGAATTTTTTAATTTTAATTAGTAACTATACTGTGACAAAAAATTAGGATTGGTGTAAATAGTTGGCAAGACGGCCTGGCACAAAAGGATGGCAGGCAGGAGGTAGATGCAATTCAAGGACACTAGGAAACTGATTACTGACAGTCAAAACAGTGATGATTGACAATTTTTGCAATACTGTTAACAGAAATATGATTGCTGGCAACAATTGGCTAGGTTTGCCTGGCTCACAGCAGGCTGCAAGGCAGGAGGAAAGTGCTATTCAATGGCACCAGCAAACTGAGGATTCACAACAACTATTACCAAAAATTTTAATTTTTAATTATTAGAATACTGTCACAACAAATATGATTGGTGTAAATATTTTTTAAGTAGGCCTGGCACACAGGCTTGGAAGGCTGTAGAAAAGTGCAATTCTAGGGCACGAGCAAACTGAGGATTAAGATCATCAACAATCAAGATTTTTTTAATTTAATTTGTAACTATACTGTGACAACAATTATGATTGGTGTAAATAGTTGGCAAGACGGCCTGGCACAAAAGGATGGCAGGCAGGAGGTAGATGCAATTCAAGGACACTAGGAGACTGATTACTGACAGTCAAAACAGTGATGATTGACAATTTTTGCAATACTGTTAAAAGAAATATGATTGCTGGCAACAATTGGCTAGGTGAGCTTGGCTCACAGCAGGCTGCAAGGCAGCAGGAAAGTGCTATTCAATGGCACCAGCAAGCTGAGGATTCACAACAACTATTAACAAAAATTTAAATTTTTAATTATTAAGAATACTGTCAGAACAAATATGATTTGTGTAAATATTTTTCAAGTAGGCCTGGCACACAGTCTTGCAAGGAAGTAAAAAAGTGCAATTCTAGGGCACGAGCAAACTGAGGATTAAGATCATCAACAATCAAGAATTTTTAAATTTTAATTAGTAACTATACTGTGACAACAATTATGATTGGTGTAAATAGTTGGCAAGACGGCCTGGCACAAAAGGCTGGCAGGCAGGAGGTAAATGCAATTCAAGGACACTAGGAGACTGATTACTGACAGTCAAAACAGTGATGATTGACAATTTTTGCAATACTGTTAAAAGAAATATGATTGCTGGCAATAATTGGCTAGGTGGGCCGGGCACACAGCAGGCTGCAAGGCAGGAGGAAAGTGCTATTCACTGGCACCAGCAAACTGAGGATTCACAACAACTATTACCAACAATTTTAATTTTTAATTATTAAGAATACTGTCACAACAACTATGATTGGTGTAAATATTTTTCAAGTAGGCCTGGCACACAGGCTTGGAAGGCAGTAGAAAAGTGCAATTCTAGGGCACTGAGGATTAAGATCAACAATAAAAAATTTTTTTATTTAAATTACTAACTATACTGTCTGTGACAACAATTATGATTGGTGTAAATAGTTGGCTAGACGGCCTGGCACAAAAGGCTGGCAGTGGCAGGCAGGAGGTAAAGGAAATTCAATGGCACTAGGAGACTGAATATTTGCAGTCCAAAAAATTATGATTTTTTTTTTTAATTACTGTTACAAGAATTGTGATTGGTGCCACTAATTGGCTACTTGGGCCTGGCACATAGGCTGGCAGATATGAGTCGTGGATGGTAGGTAGGGCAGCAATTTAACACAGTATGCTGTGTAAGTGACAAAACACAGGCCTGATAGAAAATTAAGTTAGATTACACTAGCAAAATATTTTAAAATTTTAGATTTTAATATTAAAATTATGTTAAGAAGTGCAATGCACATATGACTCTATGAGTGGTCACACTGGCTGGCTGCTATGTAGGGCAGCAATTATAACAACAGTATGCTGTGTACGTCAGATAGACAGTTAGACACAGGCCTGATAGAAAATAATGATTTAAAGACTTTTTTTGGGAAATTTTAAGAAAAAGGTTAAGCACATACATATGAGTCGTGGCTGATAGCCTTGGAAGGGCAGCTATTAAAAACAGTAGGCTCTGTAAGTCGGATACACACACGCCTGATAGAAAATACTATTAGATTACACTAGAAAAATGATTGAAATTATTTTTTGGGGTTGGAAATTAAAAAAAGGTTAAACACATATGAGTCGTGGCTCATAGACTAGGGAGGGTAGCAAGTAAACACAGTAGGCTCTCTATGTCAGCAAAACACACAGGCCAGATAGAAAATTATATTAGATTACACTAGCAAACAAATTTAAACTTTTTTTTTTTTATAATAAAATTAAGGTGAAGAAGAATAGATATGAGTGCTGGGTGGCTGCCTGGCACAGACCAATTAACCAAAAGACTGAAAAAATGAGGTATATTAATGCTGAGTGAGCATGACAGACACAGGCATGATAGTAAATGTAATTAGATTACACTAGCAAAATATATATATATTTTTTTTTAATTTAAAATAATGTTATAAACGTATATTAACACTGGTGGCTGCTGGCTGGCACAGAGCAATGAACCAGAGTATATGCTGTGTGACACTGGCCTGATAGAAAATGAAAAAAAATTACACTAGAAAAATAATTAAATTTTTGGGTTAGTTAAACTTAAACTAAAAAAAACGGCACGAAATATAGCCCTAAAAAGGGCTTTTTGGGGTGCTGTGCTTGCAGCAGAGATGAGTGAAGTCCTTCTGGACTGGAAATACACTAGCCTAGCTATGTTTTTCCTATTAATGTCAGGAGCAAAAACACAACACGTCCTCTCATTAAGAAAGCAAGGTCGTTATGAGTCTAAAATGGCAGATTCCGAGTAGCTGTGAGGGTCTGTGAGGGAGTGTCTGATGTTGATTGGCTCTAATGTGTCAGGCGGCTGTGACATAAAGGGTCAAAGTTTCCACAATGATGACACATAGGGGCGGATCGTTGTGTTCACCCACAAACGCGAACAAGCTATGTTCGCTGTGAACCGTTCGCGGGCGAACAGTTCGGGACATCACTATTTATTTGTAGGTATTGTATTTAATTAATTTATTGATAGTGTAGTGTTAGGTTTAATTGTAGATAATTGTAGGTATTGTATTTAATTAATTTAATGATAGTGTAGTGTTAGGTTTAATTGTAACTTAGGTTAGGATTTATTTTACAGGTAACTTTGTAATTATTTTAACTATTTTAGCTATTAAATAGTTATTAACTATTTAATAGCTATTGTACCTGGTTAAAATAATTACAAAGTTGCCTGTAAATCCTAAAATAGCTATAATATAATTATAATTTATATTGTAGCTATATTAGGATTTATTTTACAGGTAAGTATTTAGCTTTAAATAGGAATAAGTTATTTAATAAGAGTTAATTTATTTAGTTAGATTTAAATTATATTTAACTTAGGGGGGTGTTAGGGTTAGACTTAGGTTTAGGGGTTAATACATTTATTATAGTAGCAGTGAGATCCGGTCGGCAGATTAGGGGTTAATAATTGTAGGTAGGTGGAGGCGACGTTGGGGGCGGCAGATTAGGGGTTAATAAATATAATATAGGGGTCGGCGGTGTTAGGGGCAGCAGATTAGGGGTACATAGGGATAATGTAGGTTGCGGCGGTTTACGGAGCGGCAGATTAGGGGTTAATAATATAATGCAGGTGTCAGCGATAGCGGGGGCGGCAGATTAGGGGTTAATAAGTGTAAGGTTAGGGGTGTTTAGACTCGGGGTTCGTGTTAGTTGCAGACTTAGGAAGTGTTTCCCCATAGGAAACAATTGGGCTGCGTTAGAAGCTGAACGCTGCTTTTTTGCAGGTGTTAGGTTTTTTTTCAGCTAAAACAGCCCCATTGTTTTTTATGGGGGAATCGTGCACGAGCACGTTTTTGAAGCTGGCCGCATCCGTAAGCACCGCTGGAATTTAGAGTTGCAGTGGCGGTAAATATGCTCTACGCTCCCTTTTTGGAGCCTAACGCAGCCCTTCTGTGAATTCTAAATACCAGCGGTATTTAAAAGGTGTGGGGGGAAAAAAGCACGCGTAGCTCACGCACCCCTTTGGCCGCAGAACTCTAAATCTAGCCGTAAATTTTTTCACACATAAATATTACAGTTAAATTAGTTTTGTAGTTACATTAGTGGCACTAATTATAGTTTGTTTAAAATATCAATGTTATTTTTTGAGTGTACTGTTTATCTAAATAGATTTAATATCTATCAAAACAAAGTAAAATATAATAATATTTACATATGGTAGTAATGATAGTGAAACAGTAACATATAGAGGTATATTGATTACTCATCTGAAGAATGAAATGACAGCTTCAGTAAAAAGCCCCCAAAGTTTCAAAATCTTTGTGCAAACATTTTAGTAAAAAAAGCATTATGTTGAAATGCCACCATTTGCTAGGAAAATCCTAGGAAAGTAAAAATAGCTGAATAAGACAAAAAGCAATAAAGTATATGGCACATATTCAACAAAATAAATCTAAACTAACCCTACTGTTTAAAGAAAACAAATTGGAAAAAATACTTATTTTAATACCTTGTGGCAATGGGCTCCATGTACTAAAGGCCGTGTGGACAAGGTTCTCAACTTGAGACACAGGAAACAGGCTGCACTCACCGGCTCCTTAAAAAAAATTATGTTTATTCAAACAAGTTTAAAAAAATTTCATGGGAGGGTAATACATCTTACGTGTTTGAGTCACAACAGAGCACTTAGTCTAGATATTTAGCTAAGCGCTCGTTTGTGGCGCAAATCATGTAAGACGAATAACCATCCCATGTCAGATTGAGACGCATGAAATAGCGTTATTGGTCTGTGAGTGAGACACTTATTAACGTGTGCTATATAACATAACAATTCCCACCATCCACATCTGTATTATTTTTGTTAGCCACTTTTTTTTTGCGTGTGCTCTCCCTATGTACTGCCTCTCTCAAAAGCCACCTATGTCCCATTTACAAAACGCTATTGGCCTCCCAGGACACAAGGAGATTTTCTCATGGGCCACAGCATCTGGGGCCAGTTTTCCCCTAATTAAGGGGGTGGTGAGCAGTGTGGCTGTATTTTTTGCAACTTGTGAAGGATAAGTTCACAAGAACCATTAGAAGAGTGGAGTCTACAAATAAGGTTGCAGGCAGTGCGCTTGGATGTAAAAGTGATCTGTGTTAATCTTTTCCCTCTCCCCAAGAAGCAACTTTCATTACTCAAATTAATTTAATTACTCATGTTTTTTCACACACAAACACACACACAAACACATACACACACACACACACAAACACACACACACAAACACACATACACAAGCACACACACACACACACAAACACACACAAACACACACACACAAAAACACACAAACACACACACACACACACACACAAACACACATACACACACAGACACACAAACACACACACACACACAAACACACACACACAAACACACACACACACAAACACACAAACACACACACAAACAAGCACACACACACAGACACACAAACACACACACACACAAGCACACACACAGACACACAAAAACACACACACACAAACACACACACACAAACACACACACACACACACACACACAAACACACATACACACACACACACACAAACACACACAAACACACACACAAACACAAACACACATACACAAACACACACACAAACAAGCACAAGCACACACACACACACACACACACACATATATATATATATGTGTAAATATATAAAATTAATATAATTAGATTGTGGTTGTGACATAAATACCAGCTACAATAACAATAACTTTAATATATTATGAAAAGACACACAAACACACACACACACACAAACACACAAACACACAAACACACACACAAACAAGCACAAGCACACACACACACACACATATATATATATGTGTGTAAATATATAAAATTAATATAATTAGATTGTGGTTGTGACATAAATACCAGCTACAATAACAATAACTTTAATATATTATGAAAAGACACACAAACACACACACACACACAAACACACAAACACAAACACACAAACACACACACAAACAAGCACAAGCACACACACACACACACATATATATATGTGTGTAAATATATAAAATTAATATAATTAGATTGTGGTTGTGACATAAATACCAGCTACAATAACAATAACTTTAATATATTATGAAAAGAAGACTAAACTATTACACACGTAAATATTACAGTTACATTAGTTTTGTAGTTACATTAGTGACACAAATTATTTGGTTTGCTTACTATGTCATTGTGATTATTATTGTCTTTATCTAAACAGATGTAATATCTATCAGAACAAAGTAAAATATAATAATATTCACATATGGTAGTAATGATAGTGAAGCAGTCACATATAGAGGTATTTTGATTACTCATCTGAGGGATGAAATGACAGCTTCAGTAAAAAGCCCCCTAAGTTCCAAAATCTTTTTCTGCAAACATTTTAGTAAAAATAAGCATTATGTTAAAATGTCCCTATTTGCTAGTAAAATCCTAGGAAGGTAAAAATAGTTGAATAAGAAAAAAAGCAATAAAGGATATGGCACATATTCAATGCAATAAATCAAAATCAGTTTTTAGGAATAAATAACAAACCACCATACAGTTTAAAGAAAAAAAATAAAAAAATACTTATTTTAATACAATGTGGCAATGGGCTCCTAAAGGCTTTATGGATAAGGTTCTTAACTTGAGACACAAAAAGCAGCCACACTTCCCAGCTCTTTAAAAACATGAGGTTTTTTTTCTACAAGGTTGGTTAATACACCTTACTCGTTTTGCGCCACAAGCTCGTTTGTGGCACAAAATGCGTAAGTTCTATTACCCTCCTGTGTCACATTTTTAAGCTTGTTTTAATAAACTTTGTGTTTTTAATGAGCTGTGAAGTGCAGCTTGTTTACTGTGTCTTCCAGTTTTCAGTGTTTTTTTTCTGCTGCTATGGTCGGCACCCCTGTGACTATGGTTATCATGGTTCATCCTACTATGAAGATCTGCTGCCAGGACTCTTTGCATTGTTCTTAATTTGAGAACCTGCTCACCCAGCTTTGCTTAGAATGGCAGTGGACTGTGTACCTCTGCTGCCCCGATGTATCATTACACATTTGCTTGAATGTGTGTAATGCCGCCCCCTTCTCTCTTGTAACCAATCAAACAAGATAAGGGCCTTTCAATCACCCTGATCAAGCGTGTTTGGGGTGATTTATATGCACAATCTCAGAGAAGTTTAATGACTGCTGCTTCTTACATTGTTGGATGCAGACACTCATGCGCGATTCTACACCCTGAGGGCTCAAAAGCAGCATACGCTGATTTGTATATTGAGCCCATAGTGTGTAATGTTTTCTGGTCAGTTTGACTTTACTTTTCTTACATCCTTCAGTACATAAACATTTAACACACCTGTAAAGCTTTTCTTAGTTATTTGCACTCATTGCATCTATACAATAAATTCAGCGTTTTTTTTCTACGAGGTATCCGCACAAATCATATCTTGTTTTTACTATCAGACCATGAATTTTAGGAAATAATTTTAGTTTGCAGAAATATGGGGAAATGCATAAAAACTTACATGCTTTGTGATTTTTTTTCCCTATAGTTTACACAAGAAACAAACAGCATCTGAGAAATTGTTTCCAAAATACTTCAAAAAACATAATTTATGTAAGAACTTACCTGATAAATTAATTTCTTTCATATTGGCAAGAGGCCATGAGCTAGTGACGTATGGGATATACATTCCTACCAGGAGGGGCAAAGTTTCCCAAACCTCAAAATGCCTATAAATACACCCCCCACCACACCCACAATTCAGTTTAACGAATAGCCAAGAAGTGGGTTGATAAGAAAGGAGCAAAAGCACCAACAAGGAATTGGAATAATTGTTCTTTATACAAAAAAATCATAACCACCACAAAAAGGGTGGGCCTCATGGACTCTTGCCAATATGAAAGAAATGAATTTATCAGGTGAGTTCTTACATAAATTATGTTTTCTTTCATGTAATTGGCAAGAGTCCATGAGCTAGTGACGTATGGGATAGCAAATACCCAAGATGTGGAACTCCATGCAAGAGTCACTAGAGAAGGAGGGATAAAAATAAAGACAGCCAATTCCGCTGAAAAAATAATCCACAACTCAAATCAAAAGTTTTAATCTTTATAATGAAAAAAACTGAAATTATAAGCAGAAGAATTAAACTGAAACAGCTGCCTGAAGTACTTTTCTACCAAAAACTGCTTCTGAAGAAGAGAAAACATGTATGCAAAGAAGACCAAGTTGCTGCTTTGCAAATCTGATCAACAGAAGCTTCATTCTTAAAAGCCCAGGAAGTAGAAACTGACCTAGTAGAATGAGCTGTAATCCTCTGAGGCGGGGATTTACCCGACTCCAAATAAGCATGATGAATCAAAAGCTTTAACCACGAAGCCAAAGAAAAGGCAGAAGCCTTCTGACCTTTCCTAGAACCAGAAAAGATAACAAATAGACTAGAAGTCTTTCTGAAATCTTTAGTAGCTTCAACATAATATTTCAAAGCTCTAACCACATCCAAAGAATGCAAAGATGTTTCCAAAGAATTCTTAGGATTAGGACACAATGAAGGGACAACAATTTATCTACTAATATTGTTGGAATTCACAACTTTAGGTAAAAATTTAAATGAAGTCCGCAAAACCGCCTTATCCTGATGAAAAATCAGAAAAGGAGATTCACAAGAAAGAGCAGATAATTCAGAAACTCTTCTAGCAGAAGAGATGGCCAAAAGAAACAATACTTTCCAAGAAAGTAATTTAATGTCCAGAGAATGCATAGGCTCAAATGGAGGTGCCTGTAAAGCTCTCAAAACCAAATTAAGACTCCAAGGAGGAGAAATTGACTTAATAACAGGCTTGATACAAACCAAAACCTGTACAAAACAACGAATGTCAGGAAGATTAGCAATCTTTCTGTGAAACAGAATAGAAAGAGCAGAGATTTGTCCTTTCAAGGAACTTGCAGACAAACCCTTATCCAAACCATCCTGAAGAAACTGTAAAATTCTAGGAATTCTAAAAGAATGCCAAGAGAATTTATGAGAAGAACACCATGAAATGTAAGTCTTCCAAACTCGGCAGTAAATCTTTCTAGACACAGATTTGCGAGCCTGCAACATAGTATTAATCACTGAGTCAGAGAAACCTCTATGACTAAGCACTAAGCGTTCAATCTCCATACCTTCAAATTTAATGATTTGAGATCCTGATGGAAAAACGAACCTTGTGAAAGAAGGTCTAGCCTTAACAGAAGTGGCCAAGGTTGGCAACTGGACATCCAAACAAGATCCACATACCAAAACCTGTGTGGCCATGCTGGAGCCACCAGCAGTACAAATGAATGCTCCATCATGATTTTTGAAATCACTCTTGGAAGAAGAACTAGAGGCGGAAAGATATAAGCAGATTGATAATTCCAAGGAAGTGACAATGCATCCACTGCTTCCGCCTGAGGATCCCTGGACCTGGAAAGGTACCTGGGAAGTTTCCTGTTTAGATGAGAAGCCATCAGATCTATTTCTGGAAGCCCCCACATCTGAACAATCTGAAGAAACACATCTTGGTGAAGAGACCATTCTCCCGGATGTAAAGTCTGGCGGCTGAGAAAATCCGCTTCCCAATTGTCTATACCTGGGATATGGACCACAGAGATTAGACAGGAGCTGGATTCCGCCCATGCAAGTATCCGAGATACTTCTTTCATAGCTTGAGGACTGTGAGTCCCACCTTGATGATTGACATACGCCACGGTTGTGACATTGTCTGTCTGAAAACAAATAAATGGTTCTCTCTTCAGAAGAGGCCAGAACTGAAGAGCTCTGAGAATCGCACGGAGTTCCAAAATATTGATTGGTAATCTCGCCTCTTGAGATTTCCAAACCCCCTGCGCTGTCAGAGATCCCCAGACAGCTTCCCAACCTGAAAGACTCGCATCTGTTGAAATCACAGTCCAGGTTGGACGAAGAAAAGAAGCCCCCTGAATCAAACGGTGGTGATCTAACCACCAAGTCAGAGATAGTCGAGTATTGGGATTTAAGGATATTAATTGTGATATCTTTGTATAATCCCTGCACCATTGGTTCAGCATACAAACCTGAAGAGGTCTCATGTAAAAACGAGCAAAAGGGATTGCGTCCGATGCTGCAGTCATGAGACCTAAAACCTCCATGCACATAGCTACTGAAGGGAATCACTGAAACTGAAGGTTCCGACAAGCTGAAATCAATTTCAGACATCTTTTTTCTGTTAAAGACAAAGTCATGGATACTGAATCTATTTGGAATCCTAAAAAGGTTACCCTTGTCTGAGGAATCAAGGAACTCTTTGGTAAATTGATCCTCCAACCATGATTTTGAAGAAACAACACTAGTTGATTTGTGTGAGATTCTGCAGAATGTAAAGACTGAGCAAGTACCAAGATATCGTCCAAATAAGGAAACACTGCAATGCCCCTGATTACAGAGAGTAGGGCACCGAGAACCTTTGAAAAAATCCTTGGAGCTGTCGCTAGGCCAAAAGGAAGAGCAACAAATTGGTAATGCTTGTCTAGAAAAGAGAATCTCAGGAACTGATAGTGATCTGGATGAATCAGAATATGAAGATATGCATCCTGTAAGTCTATTGTGGACATATAATGCCCTTGCTGAACAAAAGGAAGAATAGTCCTTATAGTCACCATTTTGAATGTTGGTATTATTACATAATGATTAAAAAATGTTAGATCCATAACTGGTCTGAAAGAATTCTCTTTCTTTGGAACAATGAACAGATTTGAATAAAACCCCAGACCCCGTTCCAGATATGGAACTGGCACAGTTACCCCAGATGACTCAAGGTCCAAAACACACTTCAGGAAAGCCTGAGCCTTTACTGGGTTTACTGGAATGCATGAGAGAAAGAATCTTCTCACAGGTGGTCTTACCTTGAAACCTATTCTGTACCCTTGAGAAACAATGTTCTGAATCCAATGATTTTGGATTGAATTGATCCAAATATCTTTGAAAAATCGTAGTCTTCCCCCTACCAGCTGTGCTGGAATGAGGGCCGCACCTTCATGCAGACTTGGGGGCTGGTTTAGATTTTCTAAAAGGCTTGGATTAATTCCAGACTGGAGAAGGCTTCCAATTAGAAACCGTTCCTTTAGGGGAAGGGTCAGGCTTCTGCTCCTTATTCTGATGAAAGGAATGAAAACGGTTAGCAGCCCTAAATTTACCCCTAGATTTTTTTATCCTGAGGCAAAAAAGCTCCCTTCCCCCCAGTGACAGTTGAAATTATAGAATCCAAATGAGAACCAAACAATTTATTACCTTGGAAAGAAAGAGATAGCAAAGTTGACTTAGAAGTCATATCCGCATTCCAAGATTTAAGCCATAAAGCTCTTCTAGCTAAAATAGCTAAAGACATGTACCTGACATCAATTCTAATGATATCAAAAATGGCATCACAAATGAAATTATTAGCATGTTGAATTTACTTAACAATGCTATACACATTAGGATCTGGAATTTGTTGCGCTAAAGCCTCCAACCAAAAAGTTGAAGCCGCAGCAACATCAGCCAAAGAAATAGCAGGCCTAAGAAGATGACCTGAATATAAATAAGCCTTCCTTAGATAAGATTCAAGCTTCCTATCTAAAGGATCTTTAAAAGAAGTACTATCTGCCGTAGGAATAGTAGTACGTTTAGCAAGAGTAGAGATAGCCCCATCAACTTTGGGGATTTTTCCCAAAACTCCAATCTATCAGACAGCAAAGGGTACAGTCTCTTAAACCTTGAAGAAGGAGTAAATGAAGTACCCAAACTATCCCATTCCCTTGAAATTACATCTGAAATAGCATCAGGAACTGGAAAAACCTCTGGAATAACTACATGAGGTTTAAAACCGAATTTAAATGTTTACTGGTTTTAATATCAAGAGGACTAGACTCCTCCATATCTAATGCAATCAACACCTCTTTTAATAAAGAACGAATAAACTCCATTTTAAATAATTATGAAGATTCGTCAGTGTCAATATCTGAGGCAGAATCTTCTGAACCAGATAGATCCTCATCAGAGATAGATAAATCAGAATGCTGGAGGTCATTTAAAAATTCATCGAATTTATGAGAAGTTTTAAAAGACCTTTTATGTTTATTAGAAGGTGGTATAACAGACAGGGCCTTCTGAATAGAATTAGAAACAAATTCTCTCACATTAACAGGAATATCCTGAGCATTAGCTGTTGAAGGAAAAACAACAGGTAATGAATTACTACTAATGGAAATATTGTCTGCTTTTGAAAGTTTATCATGACAACTAACACAAACTACAGCCGGAGGAACAGTTACCACAAGTTTACAACAAATGCACTTAGCTTTGGTAGAACCGACATCAGGCAGCAGCATTCCAGAAGTAGATTCTGATACAGGGTCAGACTGAGACATCTTGCAATATGTAATAGAAAAAAACAACATATAAAACAAAATTATCAAATTCCTTATATGACAGTTTCAGGAATGGGAAAAAATGCAAACAGAATAAGCCTCTGGAAACCAGAAGCAACAATAAATAATGACTTAAATAATGTCAAAAAAACTGGCGCCAAATATGACATCCAGAATTGACAAAATATTATTTGGCGCCAAAAACGTCTGCAACAAACACGAGCGTCATAGGAAATTACGACATAACGTCAACAAACATAATTTTCTCGCCAAAACAGTCTTGCGCCAAAAATGACGCAATAAATTATAGCATTTTGTGCTCCCGCAAGTCTAACAGCCTGCAATTTAGAAGAAGAATCAAATTGAAAAATTTTCAGGTAAGAAAAAAATGTATTCATATGCATTTCCCAAAATGAAACTGACAGTCTGTAAGAAGGAAATATACTGATTCGCCTGAATCATGGCAAATATAAGTATAAAACATATATTTAGAACTTTACATATAAAGTGTCAAACCATAGCTGAGAGTGTCATAAATAAGATAAAACATACTTACCAAAAGACACTCATCTACACAAAGTACTGAAACGAGAATCAGCAGAGGTAATGGTATATAAGACTATATCGTCGATCTGAAAAGGGAGGTAGGAGATGAATCTCTACGACCGATAACAGAGAACCTATGAAATAGATTCCCTAGAGGAAGATCATTGCATTCAATAGGTAATACTCCCTTCATATCCCTCTGTCATTCACTGCACTCTGAGAGGAAAACCGGGCTTCAGCCTGCTGCGAAGCGCATATCAATGTAGAATCTAGCACAAACTTACTTCACCACCTCCATAGGAGGCAAAGTTTGTAAAACTGAATTGTGGGTGTGGTGGGGGTGTATTTATAGGCATTTTGAGGTTTGGGAAACTTTGCCCCTCCTGGTAGGAATGTATATCCCATACGTCACTAGCTCATGGACTCTTGCCAATTACATGAAAGAAATACAATTTATGGTTGGGCATTTAGCACCAATACAACTTTCTGGAACACATAGTAATTATCTGATAGCTACATTAAGCATGTAATCCCTCTTTTGAAAGTGATGCCTGTCATCTTTCAAAGGAGAGGTAACTTTTTCACAAAATAAGTACTAATAGTTGTCTTGATCACAATCTATTTGGAGATGCTTTTCTGCCTGTTTTTGGCCTGAAAAGGCTACTTTTCGATTTTGCGCAATCACAACAGTGCTATTTCATCTCTTTCTAGCAAACGGGTTTAAAAAAAAAAATCCTTATCTACTCTATGGAGACGAAAACGTCTGGGCAATCACAATCCATTTTTGACTCCTTTGGCTTATCGAATTCGACACCTCAAGTCACTTAATTAGTCCTTGAAAAGGCTTTTCTTCTGTTAAGTGTGATCAGTCCACGGGTCATCATTACTTCTGGGATATTACTCCTCCCCAACAGGAAGTGCAAGAGGATTCACCCAGCAGAGCTGCATATAGCTCCTCCCCTCTACGTCACTCCCAGTCATTCTCTTGCACCCAACGACTAGATAGGATGTGTGAGAGGACTATGGTGATTATACTTAGTTTTATATCTTCAATCAAAAGTTTGTTATTTTAAAATAGCACCGGAGTGTGTTATTATCTCTCTGGCAGAGTTTGAAGAAGAATCTACCAGAGTTTTTGTTATGATTTTAGCCGGAGTAGTTAAGATCATATTGCTGTTTCTCGGCCATCTGAGGAGAGGTAAACTTCAGATCAGGGGACAGCGGGCAGATGAATCTGCATAGAGGTATGTAGCAGTTTTTATTTTCTGACAATGGAATTGATGAGAAAATCCTGCCATACCGATATAATGTCATGTATGTATACTTTACACTTCAGTATTCTGGGGAATGGTACTTCACTAGAATTACACTGTAAGAAATACATAAAGCTGTTTAATAACTAGAGATTATGTTTAACGTTTTTGCTGGAATGTAAAATCGTTTTCATTTACTGAGGTACTGAGTGAATAAATGTTTGGGCACTATTTTTCCACTTGGCAGTTGCTTAATCTGTTTTCTGACAGTTTCTGTTCTCCCTCACTGCTGTGTGTGAGGGGGAGGGGCCGTTTTTTGGCGCTTTTACTACACATCAAATATTTCAGTCAGCAACTCATTGTATTCCCTGCATGATCCGGTTCATCTCTACAGAGCTCAGGGGTCTTCAAAAGTTATTTTGAGGTAATTTCTCTCAGCAGAGCTGTGAGAATTATAGTTTGACTGAGATAAAAAACGTTTATTCTGTAATTTGTTTCCTGCTTTCAGAATTTGTTATCTTTGCTAATGGGATTAAACCTTTGCTAAAGTTGTGTTATTTACAAGGATTGAGGCTATAACTGTTTCAATTTATTAATTTTCAACTGTCATAGATCTTCTGTGCTTCTTAAAGGCACAGTACGTTTTAATATTATTCTAATTGAATTGTATTTCCAAGTTACAAGTTTATTTGCTAGTGTGTTAAACATGTCTGATTCAGAGGATGATACCTGTGTCATTTGTTGCAATGCCAAAGTGGAGCCCAATAGAAATTTATGTACTAACTGTATTGATGCTACTTTAAATAAAAGTCAATCTGTACAAATTGAACAAATTTCACCAAACAACGAGGGGAGAGTTATGCCGACTAACTCGCCTCACGTGTCAGTACCTACATCTCCCGCTCAGAGGGAGGTGCGTGATATTGTAGCGCCGAGTACATCTGGGCGGCCATTACAAATCACATTACAGGATATGGCTACTGTTATGACTGAGGTTTTGGCTAAATTACCAGAGCTAAGAGGTAAGCGTGATCACTCTGGGGTGAGAACAGAGTGCGCTGATAATATTAGGGCCATGTCAGACACTGCGTCACAGGTGGCAGAACATGAGGACGGAGAGCTTCATTCTGTGGGTGACGGTTCTGATCCAAACAGACTGGATTCAGATATTTCAAATTTTAAATTTAAACTGGAAAACCTCCGTGTATTACTAGGGGAGGTGTTAGCGGCTCTGAATGATTGTAACACAGTTGCAATACCAGAGAAAATGTGTAGGTTGGATAAATATTTTGCGGTACCGACGAGTACTGAGGTTTTTCCTATACCTAAGAGACTTACTGAAATTGTTACTAAGGAGTGGGATAGACCCGGTGTGCCGTTCTCACCCCCTCCGATATTTAGAAAAATGTTTCCAATAGACGCCACCACAAGGGACTTATGGCAAACGGTCCCTAAGGTGGAGGGAGCAGTTTCTACCTTAGCTAAGCGTACCACTATCCCGGTGGAGGATAGCTGTGCTTTTTCAGATCCAATGGATAAAAAATTAGAGGGTTACCTTAAGAAAATGTTTGTTCAACAAGGTTTTATATTGCAACCCCTTGCATGCATTGCGCCGATCACGGCAGCAGCGGCATTCTGGATTGAGTCTCTGGAAGAGAACTTTGGTTCAGCTACTCTGGACGACATTACGGACAGGCTTAGAGTCCTTAAACTAGCTAATTCATTCATTTCGGAAGCCGTAGTACATCTTACTAAACTTACGGCGAAGAATTCAGTATTCGCCATTCAGGCACGCAGGGCGCTGTGGCTAAAATCCTGGTCAGCTGATGTTACTTCTAAGTCTAAATTGCTTAATATACCTTTCAAAGGGCAGACCTTATTCGGGCCCGGGTTGAAAGAGATTATCGCTGACATTACAGGAGGTAAAGGCCATGCCCTGCCTCAGGACAAAGCCAAAGCCAAGACTAGACAGTCTAATTTTCGTTCCTTTCGTAATTTCAAAGCAGGAGCAGCATCAACTTCCTCTGCACCAAAACAGGAAGGAGCTGTTGCTCGCTACAGACAAGGCTGGAAACCTAACCAGTCCTGGAACAAGGGCAAGCAGACTAGGAAACCTGCTGCTGCCCCTAAAACAGCATGAATTGAGGGCCCCCGATCCGGGATCGGATCTAGTGGGGGGCAGACTTTCTCTCTTCGCCCAGGCTTGGGCAAGAGATGTTCAGGATCCCTGGGCGCTAGAGATAATATCTCAGGGATACCTTCTGGACTTCAAATACTCTCCTCCAAGAGAGAGATTTCATCTGTCAAGATTGTCAACAATCCAGACAAAGAAAGAGGCGTTTCTACGCTGCGTACAAGAGCTCTTGTTAATGGGAGTAATCCATCCAGTTCCACGATCGGAACAGGGACAGGGGTTTTACTCAAATCTGTTTGTGGTTCCCAAAAAAGAGGGAACTTTCAGACCAATCCTGGACTTAAAGATCCTAAACAAATTCCTAAGAGTTCCATCGTTCAAGATGGAGACTATCCGGACAATTTTACCTATGATCCAAGAGGGTCAGTACATGACCACTGTAGATTTAAAAGATGCTTACCTTCACATACCGATTCACAAAGATCATTATCGGTACCTAAGGTTTGCCTTCCTAGACAGGCATTACCAGTTTGTGGCTCTTCCATTCGGATTGGCTACAGCTCCAAGAATCTTCACAAAGGTTCTGGGTGCTCTTCTGGCGGTACTAAGACCGCGGGGAATCTCGGTAGCTCCATACCTAGACGACATTCTGATACAAGCTTCAAGCTTTCAAACTGCCAAGTCTCATACAGAGTTAGTGCTGGCATTTCTAAGGTCACATGGATGGAAGGTGAACGAAAAGAAAAGTTCACTCGTTCCACTCACAAGAGTTCCCTTCCTGGGGACTCTTATAGATTCTGTAGAAATGAAGATTTACCTGACAGAGGACAGGCTAACAAGACTTCAAAGTGCTTGCCGCACCCTTCATTCCATTCAACACCCGTCAGTGGCTCAATGCATGGAGGTAATCGGCTTAATGGTAGCGGCAATGGACATAGTACCCTTTGCACGCTTACACCTCAGACCACTGCAACTGTGCATGCTAAGTCAGTGGAATGGGGATTACTCAGACTTATCCCCTTCTCTGAATCTGGATCAAGAGACCAGAAATTCTCTTCTATGGTGGCTTTCTCGGCCACATCTGTCCAGGGGGATGCCATTCAGCAGACCAGACTGGACAATTGTAACAACAGACGCCAGCCTTCTAGGTTGGGGTGCCGTCTGGAATTCTCTGAAGGCTCAGGGACAATGGAGTCAGGAGGAGAGTCTCCTGCCAATAAACATTCTGGAATTGAGAGCAGTTCTCAATGCCCTCCTGGCTTGGCCCCAGTTGACAACTCGGGGGTTCATCAGGTTTCAGTCGGACAACATCACGACTGTAGCTTACATCAACCATCAGGGAGGGACAAGAAGCTCCCTAGCTATGATGGAAGTATCAAAGATAATTCGCTGGGCAGAGTCTCACTCTTGCCACCTGTCAGCAATCCACATCCCGGGAGTGGAGAACTGGGAGGCGGATTTCTTAAGTCGTCAGACTTTTCATCCGGGGGAGTGGGAACTTCATCCGGAGGTCTTTGCCCAAATACTTCGACGTTGGGGCAAACCAGAGATAGATCTCATGGCGTCTCGACAGAACGCCAAGCTTCCTCGTTACGGGTCCAGATCCAGGGATCCAGGAGCAGTCCTGATAGATGCTCTGACAGCACCTTGGGACTTCAGGATGGCTTACGTGTTTCCACCCTTCCCGTTTCTTCCTCGATTGATTGCCAGAATCAAACAAGAGAGAGCATCAGTGATTCTAATAGCACCTGCGTGGCCACGCAGGACTTGGTATGCAGACCTGGTGGACTTGTCATCCTGTCCACCTTGGTCTCTACCTCTGAAACAGGACCTTCTGATACAGGGTCCCTTCAAACATCAAAATCTAACTTCTCTGAAGCTGACTGCTTGGAAATTGAACGCTTGATTTTATCAAGACGTGGGTTTTCTGAGTCAGTTATTGATACCTTAACCCCTTAACGACCGAGGACGTGCAGGGTACGTCCTCAAAAAAAAGGCAGTTAATGCCTAAGAACGTACCCTGCACGTCCTCGGTGTGGAAAGCAGCTGGAAGCGATCCTGCTCGCTTCCAGCTGCTTTCCGGTTATTGCAGTGATGCCTCGATATGGAGGCATCCTGCAATAACCCCCCTTGGCCATCCGATGCAGAGAGAGCCACTCTGTGGCCCTCTCTGCACCGGACATCGGTGGCCGGTATCGTTGGTGGGTGGGAGCAAGTCTGGGAGGCGGGTGGGCGGCCATCGATGTGCCCAGTGGAGTGGAGGGGGGCGGGATCGGGGGCGGGAGGGGCGGGAGCGCGCACGGGAGCGCGCGCGTGCACGGGGGGCGGCGGGCGGGCGCGTGCACGGGGCGGGAGCGGGAGGGAACCGCTACACTACAGAAAAATCAAGTACTTGAATTATCTTTTTGAAAGCTGTAAATAACAGCTAAAAGATGTGGAAGGGGTGGGGGGTTGATCTTGGGGGGGGGGAAGCTACACTGCAGAAAAGGGTTTTTATTTTTAAAAAAAGGCACATTATTCACTAAACTGGGTACTGGCAGACAGCTGCCAGTACCCAAGATGGCGCCCATTAAGGCAGAGGGGGAGGGTTAGAGAGCTCTTTGGTGGGGGATCAGTAAGGCTGGGGGCTAAGGGGGGATCCTACACAGCAGCATATGTAAATATGCTAAAAAAAATAAAAAAAAAAACCCAAATATAGCTTTTATTTTAGTACTGGCAGAGTTTCTGCCAGTACTTAAGATGGCGGGGACAATTGGGGGGTGGGGGAGGGAAGAGAGCTGTTTGGGAGAGATCAGGGGGTCTCATGTTTCAGGTGGGAGGCTGAGCTCTACACTAAATCTAAAATTAACCCTGCAAGCTCCCTACAAGCTACATAATTAACCCCTTCACTGCTAGCCATAATACACGTGTGAAATGCAGCGGCATTTGGCGGCCTTCTAATTACCAAAAAGCAACGCCAAAGCCATATATGTCTGCTATTTCTGAACAAAGGGGATCCCAGAGAAGCATTTACAACCATTTGTGCCATAATTGCACAAGCTGTTTGTAAATGATTTCAGTGAGAAACCTAAAATTGTGAAAAATTTAATGTTTTTTTTAATTTGATCGCATTTGGCGGTGAAATGGTGGCATGAAATATACCAAAATGGGCCTAGATCAATACTTGGGGTTGTCTACTACACTACACTAAATCTAAAATTAACCCTAGAAGCTCCCTACATGCTCCATAATTAACCCCTTCACTGCTGGGCATAATATACGTGTAGTGCGCAGTGGCATTTAGCAGCCTTCTAATTACTAAAAAGCAATGCCAAAGCCATATATGTCTGCTATTTCTGAACAAAGGGGATCCCAGAGAAGAATTTACAACCATTTAAGCCATAATTGCACAAGCTGTTTGTAAATAATTTCAGTGAGAAACCAAAAGTTTGTGAAAAAATTTGTAAAAAAGTGAACGATTTTTTGTATTTAATCGCATTTGGCGGTGAAATGATGGCATGAAATATACCAAAATGGGCCTAGATCAATACTTTGGGATGTCTACTAAAAAAAATTATATACATGTCAATGGATATTCAGAGATTCCTGAAAGATATTAGTGTTCTAATGTAACTAGCGCTAATTTTGAAAAATAATGGTTTGGAAATAGCAAAGTGCAACTTGTATTTATGGCCCTATAACTTACAAAAAAAGCAAAGAAGATGTAAACATTGGGTATTTCTAAACTCAGGACAAAATTTAGAAACTATTTAGCACGGGTGTTTTTTGGTGGTTGTAGATGTGTAACAGATTTTGGGGGTCAAAGTTAGAAAAAGTGTGTTTTTTTCAATTTTTTCCTCATATTTTATAATTTTTTTTATAGTAAATTATAAGATATGATGAAAATAATGGTATCTTTAGAAAGTCCATTTAATGGCGAGAAAAACGGTATATAATATGTGTGGGTACAGTAAATGAGTAAGATGAAAATTACAGCTAAACACAAACACCGCAAAAATGTAAAAATAGCCTTGGTCCCAAACGGACAGAAAATGGAAAAGTGCTGTGGTCATTAAGGGGTTAATACAGGCTAGGAAACCTGTTACCAGAAAGATTTACCATAAGATATGGCGTAAATACCTATATTGGTGTGAATCCAAAGGTTACTCTTGGAGTAAGGTTAGGATTCCTAGGATATTGTCTTTTCTACAAGAAGGTTTAGAAAAGGGTTTATCTGCTAGTTCCTTAAAGGGACAGATCTCAGCTCTGTCCATTCTGTTACACAAACGTCTCTCAGAAGTTCCTGACGTCCAGGCTTTTTGTCAGGCTTTGGCCAGGATTAAGCCTGTGTTTAAAACTGTTGCTCCACCATGGAGTTTAAACCTTGTTCTTAATGTTTTACAGGGCGTTCCGTTTGAACCCCTTCATTCCATTGATATAAAGTTGTTATCTTGGAAAGTTCTATTTTTAATGGCTATTTCCTCGGCTCGAAGAGTCTCTGAATTATCAGCCTTACATTGTGATTCTCCTTATTTGATTTTTCATTCAGATAAGGTAGTCCTGCGTACTAAACCTGGGTTCTTACCTAAGGTAGTTACTAACAGGAATATCAATCAAGAGATTGTTGTTCCTTCTTTATGCCCAAATCCTTCTTCAAAGAAGGAACGTCTACTGCACAACCTGGATGTAGTCCGTGCTCTAAAATTTTACTTACAGGCAACTAAGGAATTTCGACAAACGTCTTCTCTGTTTGTCATTTACTCTGGGCAGAGGAGAGGTCAAAAAGCTTCCGCTACCTCTCTTTCTTTTTGGCTTCGTAGCATAATTCGTTTAGCTTATGAGACTGCTGGACAGCAGCCTCCTGAAAGAATTACAGCTCATTCTACTAGAGCTGTGGCTTCCACTTGGGCCTTCAAGAATGAGGCCTCTGTTGAACAGATTTGCAAGGCTGCAACTTGGTCTTCGCTTCATACTTTTTCCAAATTTTACAAATTTGACACTTTTGCTTCATCGGAGGCTATTTTTGGGAGAAAGGTTCTTCAGGCAGTGGTTCCTTCTGTATAAAGAGCCTGCCTATCCCTCCCGTCATCCGTGTACTTTTGCTTTGGTATTGGTATCCCAGAAGTAATGATGACTGATCACACTTAACAGAAGAAAACATAATTTATGCTTACCTGATAAATTCCTTTCTTCTGTAGTGTGATCAGTCCACGGCCCGCCCTGTTTTTAAGGCAGGTAAATATTTTTTAATTTATACTCCAGTCACCACTTCACCCTTGGCTTTTCCTTTCTCGTTGGTCCTTGGTCGAATGACTGGGAGTGACGTAGAGGGGAGGAGCTATATGCAGCTCTGCTGGGTGAATCCTTTTGCACTTCCTGTTGGGGAGGAGTAATATCCCAGAAGTAATGATGACCCGTGGACTGATCACACTACAGAAGAAAGGAATTTATCAGGTAAGCATAAATTATGTTTTTGGCCACTTGTTTTCATGGCTATTTCAAAACAGTATTTTATATTGCACCTATGTTAAACACTCTGAAAAGGCAACTGGAGACATTCTAGAGGTTTTTAAACATAAAACGGCATCGATTCATTAAACCTCCATTCAACCCTATTGGAGAGGGTGCATGTAGTCAACAGGGTACACATTTACATATGTATAGGGAAATATAGATTTGCAAGTGTGAAGACAATGTGATATCATGTACAACTATGGGGCTCTGCAACAAAACTCACTACAAGACACCTACATCTACAAATTGTGAGATTTCATATTTCATATATGATTGTATTGTCACTGGTGTGATTAACACAAACTTTAAAATCGGGTTTTTTACAGGAGATTGCATAATTGTGGTTTTTAGAGTCAACTATTGCAATCCATTTCCATCTGCCCCACTATTAAACCATTTAAGTGCATCTATTATATTATCTGAATGGGTAGTCTGTGCACTGTTTTTCTATCGCTACATGAGCGTTTAGCAACTTTCACAAATATTCTTTTATACTATATTTATTTCTCTTGTATGTTAAAGGCTTGCTTCCATTTTGACATGAACTGTACACAAAATGGCATATGCAAGTTTCTAAGCAAAACAATTTTAAATCCCCCCTACATTTCTTAACAAAAAATAAATGAATCTTGAACCTCATCCGCCCAGCCTTGAGGCAAGCGGGTAATGCTTCCCCCTTGCTCACTCGCAGCCAATTGTGTGCAAGAGGGGGGTGTCAATCATCCCAATTGAATCTGATCAGGATGATTGAAATCTGCCATACTTTAGTGTTAATGTTGCTGCTGTTTCAGACTAGCTCACACAAACCTGAAATGCCGGACTCCAAAGCTGCTATGGCAGCTTGATAAATGGAGCCCAATGAGACATGTTTCTGGGCCATAACAGAAAAATGTATTATTTTACAAATAAAGACACAAATAATAGGTACTCATTTTGAAAATATTTTTATTTTAATTTTTATAATGGTTTTATGCATAACCCATTTTAATTATTGCTGCAAATTTCCTTACCATGTCCACGGATGGGCTCTCCTCTTATATTTTAGACTTTCTGCAAAGTAAATAGTTAAAGAAAGCCAAGCTATGTATTAAAATACATATAGTATAAATAATTGTGTTAAAAGGGCAGTGATATCAAAATTAAACAATCATGATTAAGATAGAATGTGGAATTTTAAACAACTTTCTACTTCTTTTATCAATTTTGCTTCATTCTCTTGGCATCCTTTAATCCTTTATTGGCATACCTAGGCAAGCTCATGGAAAACAATGCACTACTGTGAGCTATCTGGTGATGGGTGACTGTAGACATAAGACTCTTGTCATTGGCTCATCAGATGTGTTCAGCTAGATCCCAGTAGTGTATTGCTGCTCCTGAGCCTTTTCTCCAACAAAGGATACCAAGAGAACAAAGCAAATTTGATAGAATAATAAAAAAATAAAGTTGTTTAAAATTGCATGCTCTGTTTAAATCATGAGACTTTAATTTTGATTGTACTGTCCCTTTAAAGAAAACACATGCTTACAAATATAACGTTATAATTTAAAATATAAATTCCAGTAAGTGGGATTCCCTTTTCTCTTTATGATCCAGCCACATGTTGGTTCATTTCTCGTACTTAAAGGGACAGTCTACACCTATAACAACCTTATCCCATAGCTACGATCTCTAGCTGACAACTTTATTGAACCCCTGCATCCGTATTTTCACTTTTTCACTCACCCACATTTTCTTAAAAGAAGTTTATATTTTATTATTCAAATATGGCCGCCAAACTCCTCCCAATAGCTTCTCCTCCTAACTTATCGAGTGGTTCTCCTTCCCTATCACACTCGTGCACGGAGCACTAAGTGACGTAATAGGACTCTAATACACATGCGCATAGAGATACAGCTCGAAACCGGAAGTCTGTCAGCGTTATCGGAGCAAACCCAAAAACGCTCCCTTTGTTTGCAGTTGCAGCAATTCTGACACTCCGAAGTTTCTTTTAGGTAATTGTCAACTGCTAATCTAATCAACCTTTGCAGCGATTATCAAACACTCTTAATAAACAAACACATAATAACGGGTATTTATGATATTTGAAAGCAGCAGAAACATTGAGAGAAAGTTTGGTTCCGGATAGTTGGTTCCTAGGGCCGTTGCGCATGCGCGAAGCACTGAAAGCGCGATACAGTATTTTAATCGGTGAGTAATTTTTGATTGGACAGTGGAAAATAAGAGAGTTAGTGATGTATTGGGTAGGCGGAGTGGAGCGGCCATTTCTAACCGTTGGAATATAACTTTTCATTGTAAATAACTCTGGATGTGTAGATGACTCAATATTGCTGCAGGGGTGTGTAATGAAAATCGGAAAATAATCTAACGGATGGACTAAGGTTGTTATAAGTGTAGACTGTCCCTTTAAATTAGCAACATTCAAAGCAAACACACATTGCATCTACTAACCCATAAACTCAAATTCCATCACTACCCTTCTTTAGAAGGATATTGATCTAAAAATTTGATATGGTATGTGGTATCGCCCAACCTCATAATTTCTTGTGGATAGTGCTCTTGTAGTATACCCTAAAAATCTTTGAAGTGATTAACTACTGTTTTTAAGGATACAAATTCTGATGTCATATTCTCCAGTCACATAATTATGATATTATGGTGGGGGTATTTTTAAGTGCCATCCATAACATGACATCTTAAAAAATAATCTATACTATATGTTACTGTATCTTCTATGAAACAACATTCTAAAAGAATCCTAGGTTACAGAACTAGATTTTTGATCCCCTAGTGAACTTAATTTACATTTAGAATTTATTAGCATTGCCATAAATGAGAAACGTATTCTCTTTTCAACGCAATCTACATGTTCTGGCAACATTGTATTTATTTGAATGCAAAAAGATGTTCGTCATGAGGAAAAATGTGATAATCTAATAAACCAAAATTGATACATATTTTCAATCTATACCATAAGTGTGAGGAAAATGAATTAAGCACTTAGGGCCAGATTACAAGTGGAGCGCTAAATATTGCTTGCGAGCAAGCGATATTAGTGCTCCACTTTGTAATACAAGAGCACGATAATGTGCGCTGGTATTACAAGTAAATCGCAATGTGAACGTGAAATCGCATTTGCATTGCTAGGGATAATTGCTCATTGCGCTTCTATAGGCACCTATGGGAGCCTCATTCTAATCAGAACCTTGTGCAGCTAAGGGAGTAAGTTGCGCAGCGATGGGCAGCATTTTTAAATATATATGTATGAATTAATATATACATACATTTGTATGTGTTAATATGTGTATATACACATATTAACACATAAATATATATGTATATAATCATATACATATATATTTACATTGCGGTCTATGGGAACACACAGTTCCCATAGACTGCAATGAGAAGGCATTTTTCAGTGCCAATTTTTGACACCAAAAACTTTCTAGTGCAAACATTTGTCTGTTTGCAGGAGCACAATAATTTAGTGCTCAACTTGTAATCTAGCTCTTATGAAACCCATGTTTTCTTTCATGCTTCAGCTAGAGCATGCAATTTTAAGCAGCTTTCTAATTTACTGCTATTATCAATTTTGTTTTGTTCTCTTGGTATCTTTATTTAAAAAGCAGGAATGTAAGCTGCCATTGGTCCTCATCTGGGTAGTGCCTGCTGATTGAATGCTAAATGTAGCCCACAATCAGCAAGCGCTACCCAGGGTTCTGAGTAAAATTGATAATGAGTAAATTTTAAATTGCATGCTCTATCTAATTCATGAAAGAAAGGAAAAATTGTTTCATATCCCTTTAAAATATTCATCAATCAGATAAGCAGCGTCACAATAAATTCAATAAATGTATATTTTTAATACAGAATATATAAAAAAACAAAACTCCCAATACCCAGACATTGTAAATACTAAGGCCTAGATTTAGAGTTGGGCGGTAGCCGTCAAAACCAGCGTTAGAGGCTCCTAACGCTGGTTTTTACTGCCCTCTGGTATTTGGAGCCAGTCATTAAAGGGTCTAACGCTCACTTTCCAGCCGCGAATTTTCCATACTGCAGATCCCTTTACGTCAATTGCGTATCCTGGCCTAGATTTAGAGTTGGGCGGTAGCCGTCAAAACCAGCGTTAGAGGCTCCTAACGCTGGTTTTTTACCGCCCTCTGGTATTTGGAGCCAGTCATTAAAGGGTCTAACGCTCACTTTCCAGCCGCGACTTTTCCATACCGCAGATCCCCTTACGTCAATTGCGTATCCTATCTTTTCAATGGGATCTTTCTAACGCTGGTATTTAGAGTGAGCGTTAGAAATCTAACGACAAAACTCCAGCCGCAGAAAAAAGTCAGTAGTTAAGAGCTTTCTGGGCTAACGCCGGTTTATAAAGCTCTTAACTACTGTGCTCTAAAGTACACCAACACCCATAAACTACCTATGTACCCGTAAACCGAGGTCCCCCCACATCGCCGCAACTCTATTAAATTGTTTAACCCCTAATCTGCCTCTCCGTACACCGCCGCCAGCTAAATTATCCCTGTGTACCCCTAATCTGCTGCCCCTAATACCGCCGACCCCTATATTATATTTATTAACCCCTAATCTGCCCCCCTCAACGTCGCCTCCACCTGCCTACACTTATTAACTCCTAATCCGCCTCACTCCCGCCTCAATAACCCTATAATAAATAGTATTAACCCCTAATCTGCCCTCCCTAACATCGCCGACACCTAACTTCAAACATTAACCCCTAATCTGCCGACTGGAGCTCACCGCTATTCTAATAAATGTATTAACCCCTAAAGCTAATTCTAACCCTAACCCTAACAACCCCCTAAGTTAAATATAATTTTTATCTAACAAAATAAATTAACTCTTATTAAATAAATTATTCCTATTTAAAGCTAAATACTTACCTGTAAAATAAACCCTAATATAGCTACAATATAAATTATAATTATATTATAGCTATTTTAGGATTAATATTTATTTTACAGGCAACTTTGTATTTATTTTAACCAGGTAAAATAGCTATTAAATAGTTAAGAACTATTTAATAGCTAAAATAGTTAAAATAATTACAAAATTACCTGTAAAATAAATTCTTACCTAAGTTACAATTAAACCTAACACTACACTATCAATAAATTAATTAAATAAAATACCTACAATTATTTACAATTAAATAAACTAACTAAAGTACAAAAAATAAAAAAGAACTAAGTTACAAAAAATAAAAAAATATTTACAAACATTAGAAAAATATTACAACAATTTTAAACTAATTACACCTACTCTAAGACCCCTAATAAAATAACAAAGCCCCCCAAAATAAAAAAAATGCGCTACCCTATTCTAAATTAAAAAAGTTCAAAGCTCTTTTACCTTACCAGCCCTGAAAAGGGCCCTTTGCAGGGCATGCCCCAAAGAATTCAGCTCTTTTGCCTGTAAAAAAAAACATACAATACCCCCCCCCCAACATTACAACCTACCACCCACATACCCCTAATCTAACCCAAACCCCCATTAAATAAACCTAACACTAAGCCCCTGAAGATCTCCCTATCTTGTCTTCACCTCACCGGGTCCCGATCTCTCCAGAAGAGGGTCCGAAGTCTTGATCCAAGCCCAAGCGGGGGACTTCATCCCGATGATGGACTTCCGACTTCAGCCCGATGATGGATTTCTTCAGCCGCCGCTTGGATCCAGACTTCAGCCCGAGGATGGACGTCACTCTTCAGCCCCCCGCTTGGGTTTGGATCAAGACTTCGGACCCTCTTCTGGACAGATCGGGACCCGGTGAGGTGAAGACAAGGTAGGGAGATCTTCAGGGGCTTAGTGCTAGGTTTATTTAAGGGGGGTTTGGGTTAGATTAGGGGCATGTGGGTGGTGGGTTGTAATGTTGGGGGGGTATTGTATGTTTTTTTTTACAGGCAAAAGAGCTGAATTCTTTGGGGCATGCCCTGCAAAGGGCCCTTTTCAGGGCTGGTAAGGTAAAAGAGCTTTGAACTTTTTAAATCTAGAATAGGGTAGGGCATTTTTTTATTTTGGGGGGCTTTGTTATTTTATTAGGGGGCTTAGAGTAGGTGTAATTAGTTTAAAATTGTTGTAATATTTTTCTAATGTTTGTAAATATTTTTTTATTTTTTGTAACTTAGTTCTTTTTTATTTTTTGTACTTTAGTTAGTTTATTTAATTGTATTTATTTGTAGGTATTTTATTTAATTAATTTATTGATAGTGTAGTGTTAGGTTTAATTGTAGATAATTGTAGGTATTTTATTTAATTAATTTATTGATAGTGTAGTGTTAGGTTTAATTGTAACTTAGGTTAGGATTTATTTTACAGGTAATTTTGTAATTATTTTAACTATTTTAGCTATTAAATAGTTCTTAACTATTTAATAGCTATTGTACCTGGTTAAAATAAATACAAAGTTGCCTGTAAAATAAATATTAATCCTAAAATAGCTATAATATAATTATAATTTATATTGTAGCTATATTAGGGTTTATTTTACAGGTAAGTATTTAGCTTTAAATAGGAATAATTTATTTAATAAGAGTTAATTTATTTCGTTAGATTAAAATTATATTTAATTTAGGGGGTTGTTAGTGTTAGGGTTAGACTTAGCTTTAGGGGTTAATCCATTTATTACAGTAGCGGCAAGATTCAGTCGGCAGATTAGGGGTTAATAATTGAAGTTAGGTGTCGGCGATGTTAGGGAGGGCAGATTAGGGGTTAATACTATTTATTATAGGGTTATTGAGGCGGGAGTGAGGCGGATTAGGGGTTAATAACTTTATTATAGTAGCGGTGAGGTCCGCTCGGCAGATTAGGGGTTAATAAGTGTAGGCAGGTGCAGGCGACGTTGTGGGGGGCAGATTAGGGGTTAATAAATATAATATAGGTCGGCGGTGTTAGGGGCAGCAGATTAGGGGTACATAGGGATAATGTAGGTAGCGGCGGTTTACGGAGCGGCAGCTTAGGGGTTAAAAAAAATATGCAGGGGTCAGCGATAGCGGGGGCGGCAGAATAGGGGTTAATAAGTGTAAGGTTAGGGGTGTTTAGACTCAGGGTACATGTTAGAGTGTTAGGTGCAGACATAGGAAGTGTTTCCCCATAGAAAACAATGGGGCTGCGTTAGGAGCTGAACGCTGCTTTTTTGCAGGTGTTAGGTTTTTTTCAGCTCAAACTGCCCCATTGTTTTCTATGGGGATATCGTGCACGAGCGCGTTTTTGAAGCTGGCCGCGTCCGTAAGCACCGCTGGTATCTAAAGATGCAGTGGCGTTAAATTATGCTCTACGCTCCCTTTTTGGAGCCTAACGCACTGAAAACCCAGCCATTCTGTGAACTCTAAATACCAGCAGTATTTAAAAGGTGCGGGGGAAAAAAAGCACGCATAGCTAACGCACCCCTTTGGCCGCCAAACTCTAAATCTAGCCGCCTATCTTTTCAATGGGATCTTTCTAACGCTGGTATTTAGAGTCTTGGCTGAAGTGAGCGTTAGAAATCTAACGACAAAACTCCAGCCGCAGAAAAAAGTCAGTAGTTAAGAGCTTTCTGGGCTAACGCTGGTTTATAAAGCTCTTAACTACTGTGCTCTAAAGTACACTAACACCCATAAACTACCTATGCACCCCTAAACCGAGGTCCCCCCACATCGCCGCCACTCTATTAAAAATTTTCAACCCCTAATCTGCCGACCGCACGCCACTGCCACCTACTTTATCCCTATGAACCCCTAATCTGCTGCCCCTAACACCCCTAATCTGCTGACCCCTATATTATATTTATTAACCCCTAATCTGCCACCCCCGCTATCGCTGACCCCTGCATATTATTATTAACCCCTAATCTGCCGCTCCGTACACCGCTGCCACCTACATTATAGCTATGTACCCCTAATCTGCTGCGCCTAATCTGCTGCGCCTAACACCGCCGACCCCTATATTATATTTATTAACCCCTAATCTGCCCCCCTCACCGTCGCCTCCACCTGCCTACACTTATTAACCCCTAATCTGCCGAGCGGACCGCACTGCTACTATAATAAAGTTATTAACCCCTAATCCGCCTCACTCCAGCCTCAATAACCCTATAATAAATAGTATTAACCCCTAATCTGCCCTCCCTAACATCGCCGACACCTAACTTCAAGTATTAACCCCTAATCTGCCGATCGGAGCTCACCGCTACTCTAATAAATTTTTTAACCCCTAAAGCTAAGTCTAACCCTAACCCTAACACCCCCCTAAATTAAATATAATTTTTATCTAATGAAATAAATTAACTCTTATTAAATAAATTATTCCTATTTAAAGCTAAATACTTACCTGTAAAATAAACCCTAATATAGCTACAATATAAATTATAATTATATTGTAGCTATTTTAGGATTAATATTTATTTTACAGGCAACTTTGTATTTATTTTAACCAGGTACAATAGCTATTAAATAGTTAATAACTATTTAATAGCTAAAATAGTTAAAATAATTACAAAAATACCTACAATTATCTACAATTAAACCTAACACTACACTATCAATAAATTAAATACAATACCTACAAATAAATACAATTAAATAAACTAAGTTACAAAAAATAAAAAAATATTTACAAACATTAGAAAAATATTACAACAATTTTAAACTAATTACACCTACTCTAAGCCCCCTAATAAAATACAAAGCCCCCCAAAATAAAAAAATGCCCTACCCTATTCTAAAATAAAAAAGTTCAAAGCTCTTTTACCTTACTAGCCCTGAAAAGGGCCCTTTGCGGGGCATGCCCCAAAGAATTCAGCTCTTTTGCCTGTAAAAAAACACATACAATACCCCCCCCCCAACATTACAAACCACCACCCACATACCCCTAATCTAACTCAAACCCCCCTTAAATAAACCTAACACTAAGCCCCTGAAGATCTCCCTACCTTGTCTTCACCTCACCGGGTCCCGATCTGTCCAGAAGAGGGTCCGAAGTCTTGATCCAAGCCCAAGCGGGGGGCTGAAGAGTGACGTCCATTCTCGGGCTGAAGTCTGGATCCAAGCGGCGGCTGAAGAACTCCATCATCGGGCTGAAGTCGGAAGTCCATCATCGGGATGAAGTCTTCTATCAAGCCGCATCTTCAATCTTCTTTCTTCCGGAGCGGAGCCATCTTCTTCCAAGCCGACGCGGAACATCCTCTTCAACCGACGCCTACTCACCGAATGACGGTTCCTTTAAATGACCTCATCCAAGATGGCGTCCCTCAAATTCCGATTGGCTGATAGGATTCTATCAGCCAATCGGAATTAAGGTAGGAATATTCTGATTGGCTGATGGAATCAACCAATCAGATTCAAGTTCAATCCGATTGGCTGATTGGATCAGCCAATCAGATTGAGCTTGCATTCTATTGGCTGTTCCGATCGATTTTTACAGGCAAAAGAGCTGAATTCTTTGGGGCATGCCCCGCAAAGGGCCCTTTTCAGGGCTGGTAAGGTAAAAGAGCTTTGAACTTTTTTAATTTAGAATAGGGTAGGGCATTTTTTTATTTTGGGGGGCTTTGTTATTTTATTAGGGGTCTTAGAGTAGGTGTAATTAGTTTAAAATTGTTGTAATATTTTTCTAATGTTTGTAAATATGTTTTTATTTTTTGTAACTTAGTTCTTTTTTATTTTTTGTACTTTAGTTAGTTTATTTAATTGTATTTATTTGTAGGTATTTTATTTAATTAATTTATTGATAGTGTAGTGTTAGGTTTAATTGTAGATAATTGTAGGTATTTTAATTAATTTATTGATAGTGTAGTGTTAGGTTTAATTGTAACTTAGGTTAGGATTTATTTTACAGGTAATTTTGTAATTATTTTAACTATTTTAGCTATTAAATAGTTATTGTACCTGGTTAAAATAAATACAAATTTGCCTGTAAAATAAATATTAATCCTAAAATAGCTATAATATAATTATAATTTATATTGTAGCTATATTAGGGTTTATTTTACAGGTAAGTATTTAGCTTTAAATAGGAATAATTTATTTAATAAGAGTTAATTTATTTCGTTAGATTAAAATTATATTTAATTTAGGGGGGTGTTAGTGTTAGGGTTAGACTTAGCTTTAGGGGTTAATCCATTTATTACAGTAGCGGCGAGATTCGGTCGGCAAATTAGGGGTTAATAATTGAAGTTAGGTGTCGGCGATGTTAGGGAGGGCAGATTAGGGGTTAATACTATTTATTATAGGGTTATTGAGGCGGGAGTGAGGCGGATTAGGGGTTAGTAACTTTTTTATAGTAGCGGTGCGGTCCGCTCGGCAGATTAGGGGTTAATAAGTGTAGGCAGGTGGAGGCGACGTTGTGGGGGGCAGATTAGGGGTTAATAAATATAATATAGTGGTCGGCGGTGTTAGGGACAGCAGATTAGGGGTACATAGGGACAATGTAGGTAGCGGCAGTTTACGGAGCGGCAGATTAGGGGTTAAAAAAAATATGCAGGTGTCAGCGATAGCGGGGGCGGCAGATTAGGGGTTAATAAGTGTAAGGTTAGGGGTGTTTAGACTCGGGGTACATGTTAGAGTGTTAGGTGCAGACGTAGGAAGTGTTTCCCCATAGAAAACAATGGGGCTGCGTTAAGAGCTGAACGCTGCTTTTTTGCAGGTGTTAGGTTTTTTTTTCAGCTCAAAATGCCCCAATGTTTTCTATGGGGATATCGTGCACGAGCACGTTTTTTAAGCTGGCCGCGTCCGTAAGCACCGCTGGTATCTAGAGTTGCAGTGGCGTTAAATTATGCTTAACGCTCCCTTTTTGGAGCCTAACGCAGTGAAAACCCAGCCATTCTGTGAACTCTAAATACCAGCAGTATTTAAAAGGTGCGGGAGAAAAAAAGCATGCGTAGCTAACGCACCCCTTTGGCCGCCAAACTCTAAATCTAGCCGTAATAAAGTAAGAAAAACAGAGCTTAAAAATTGTGCAGTTGGGCAAATTTAGTATTTTTTTTTTTTTTCAAAAAAAGTACACAACTTAGGCCAAAACAATTTATTTTTCAGGTATATTAAACATTTCTTAAACACATAATAAAGGTTTTATCCAGTAACTGCTCATTTTTATCTGAGATTTTATATTTTGGCAAAGCACTGCAGTTTTGTTGGCAATACATAAAACAGAATGGAATTTGTGTTTAGTAAATTATATTACTCAACAACACAATTTTAACCGGATAGGTATATTAAGTATTAATCTATATTTTTTATCCTCTATCAATATTTATTATACTGTTTAATAGGCTGTTTGTGACTATGTACCATCTTACAGCGTATTTGTGATGTACTTATTATCCTTAAAATAATTTGGTCTTGCAATATTGCATAAACTGTTGAGTGTTTGCTGAATGCAAAATTAACATTAATGTCAAGAGCATTTTATTTTTTAGTTTATTCATCATGTAAAATACATCTGTTTTCCATTTAAAGCAAAGTCAAATAGGACAACCAAAGGGATCAATAAAGCTTTCTTATTCATGTTAACATTTTATATATTGTACTATTCTGAAGTACCATATGAGAAGAACAGGGCAAAAAGGAAGCACGGATCTATATTGCTGACTGAGAAAAAATATTTATATAATATGATTTATACAACAGCAAGGATAAAAATAAATAATTTCTGACAACAAATATTTTTTTTGTGATTAGAAATTTAAAAGCAAAATAAAAAAAATGTAAAACAGCAAATCTGTGGAGAATCAGTTCAAACTCAATTCAGCTGCAGTTGGAAATGACCAATTTTAATTTAAGCTTAACCGTGGAGCTAAAATGTAGTTTTTGTGGTGTGAATTTCTGAGGTAACCATGTAATTTGATAAAACTTAATGTTCCTCCATATTTCATTGAAGGCTTTTTAAAAGTCATATCTTAATAAAAAAAAAATAAAAAAAATATTAAATTATTTAGGGTACAATTGACTGAATTTGCATAGTGTAGTGATGTACAATGGTCCACATAACTTGACTGAAGAATCTATACATGTAGCATTAAATCTATTTTTAAATATTGTGTAGCAAACCATCTTTTATTGATTAATTATCTGTTATACACTTTATTTAAACACATCTGCATACATGCAAATGCATTTTGCATTTTTAAATACCCTCTTGAAAACCAAATTAGTTAAATGTTTATGATATCCATTCTAAGCATATTCTCTATACTATAGTATGTTGAAGGATTAAGTAAGCCAGTCTACACCAGAATTTTCAAAAAAGATAGATAATCCCTTTATTACCCATTCCCTAGTTTTGCATAACCAACAAGGTTATATAAATACACTTTTTACCTCTGTGATTAGCTTGTATCTAAGCCTCTGCAAACTGCCCCCTTATTTCAGTTCTTTTGACAGACATCCATTTTAGCCAATCAGCGCTGGCTCCCCTAAACTTCACGTGCGTGAGCACAGTGTTATCTATATGACACACATGAACTAACACCCTCTAGTGGTGAAAAAACTGTCAAAATGCCCTGAGAGAAGAGGCGGCATTCAAGGGTTTAGAAATTAGCTTATGAACCTCCTAGGTTTAGCTTTCAACTAAGAATACCAAGAGAACAAAGCAAAATTGGTGATAAAAGTAAACTGGAAAATTGCTTAAAATGACATTCTCTATCTGAATCATGAAAGTTTATTTTGGACTAGACTGTCCCTTTAACCCCTTAGTGACCAGAGCACTTTTCCATTTTCTGTCCGTTTGGGACCAAGGCTATTTTTACATTTTTGCGGTGTTTGTGTTTAGCTGTAATTTTCTTCTTACTCATTTACTGTACCCACACATATTATATACCGTTTTTCTCGCCATTAAATGGACTTTCTAAAGATACCATTATTTTCATCATATCTTATAATTTACTATAAAAAAAATGATAAAATATGAGGAAAAATGGAAACAAACACACTTTTTCTAACTTTGACCCCCAAAATCTGTTACATATCTAAAACCACCAAAAAACACCCATGCTAAATAGTTTCTAAATTTTGTCCTGAGTTTAGAAATACCCAATGTTTACATGTTCTTTGCTTTTTTTGCAAGTTATAGGGCCATAAATATAAGTAGCACTTTGCTATTTCCAAACCATTTTTTTCCAAAATTAGCGCTAGTTACATTAGAACACTGATATCTTTCAGGAATCCCTGAATATCCCTTGACATGTATATATTTTTTTTTTGTAGACATCCCAAAGTATTGATCTAGGCCAATTTTGGTATATTTCATACCACCATTTCACCGCCAAATGCGATCAAATACAAAAAATTGTTCACTTTTTCACAAATTTTTTCACAAACTTTAGGTTTCTCATTGAAATCATTTACAAACAGCTTGTGCAATTATGGCATAAATGGTTGTAAATTCTTCTCTGGGATCCCCTTTGTTCAGAAATAGCACACATATATGGCTTTGGCGTTGCTTTTTGGTAATTAGAAGGCCGCTAAATGCCACTGCGCACCACAAGTGTATCATGCCCAGCAGTTAAGGGGTTAATTAGGGAGCTTTTAGGGAGCTTGTAGGGTTAATTTTAGCTTTAGTGTAGTGTAGTAGACAACCCCAAGTATTGATCTAGGCACATTTTGGTATATTTCATGCCACCATTTCACCGCCAAATGCGATCAAATTAAAAAAAACGTAAAATTTTTCACAATTTTAGGTTTCTCACTGAAATCATTTACAAACAGCTTGTGCAATTATGGCACAAATGGTTGTAAATGCTTGTCTGGGATCCCCTTTGTTCAGAAATAGCAGACATATATGACTTTGGCGTTGCTTTCTGGTAATTAGAAGGCCACTAAATCCTGTTGCGCCTCACACGTGTATTATGGCTAGCAGTGAAAGGGTTAATTAGGGAGTTTGTAGTGAGCTTGCAGGGTTAATTTTAGCTTTAGTGTAGAGATCAGCCTCCCATCTGACACATCCCACCCCCTGATCCCTCCCAAACAGCTCCCTTCCCTCCCCCACCCCACAATTGTCCCCGCCATCTTAAGTACTGGCAGAAAGTCTGCCAGTACTAAAATAAAAGGGTTTTTAAAAAAAAATGAATTTTTTTTTAGCATATTTACATATGCTACTGTGTAGGATCCCCCCCTTAGCCCCCAACCTCCCTGATCCCCCCCAAAACCGCTCTCTAACCCTCCCCTCTGCCTTATTGGGGGCCATCTTGGGTACTGGCAGCTGTCTGCCAGTACCCAGTTTACAATAAAAAATGCTTTTTTTTTTGGTTTTTTTTGGTTTTTTTCTGTAGTGTAGCTTCCCCCCCCCCCACCCCCCACAGACTAACCCCCACCACCTTGCTTATTGTATAAAATTTTATTTTTGATATATTTTTTATTTCCCATTTTCTGTAGTGTAGCGGTTCCCACCCGCTCCCTCCCCGTGCACGCGCCCCCCCCCCACCCTCCCGTGCACGCGCGCGCGCGCCCGTGCGCGCCCCCAGCCACCCCCGCCCACGATCCCGCCCCCCTTCACATCCACATGGACATCGATGGCCGCCACCCGCCTCCCGGTCCGGCTCCCACCCACCAACGCAGGTAGCCACCGATCTCCGGTGCAGAGAGGGCCACAGAGTGGCTCTCTCTGCACCGGATGACTTAAAAACGTTATTGCAGGATGCCTCCATATCGAGGCATCACTGCAATAACCGGAAAGCAGCTGGAAGCGAGCAGGATCGCTTCCAGCTGCTTTCCACACTGAGGACGTGCAGGGTACGTTCTCAGGCATTAACTGCCTTTTTTCTGAGGACGTACCCTGCACGTCCTCAGTCGTTAAGGGGTTAATGTAGATTTTTCCAATTAAGTATTGATTAACAAAAAATTTAAATATTTAACTGTTGCAGAGATTGCAGAGTTAGGATACAGTGCTCCAAACCATATCACAATTTGCAGGAATTAATCCCTTTTGCCAAATGAATGTAGATACTATGCCACACAGTACTTTACCCAGTGTACTGTGTTGACGTAGTACCTATGTCCAACCCTTTGGCGCTTGCTGCGGTCCCTACTTTCAGCTTAGACAGCGGAGACTGCAGCTGGGGGTAAAAGTAAGTTACCAGGGTATCGATCCGATAAAAATCGTCGCCCGCAAAAGCCGGCGACGCCAATATTTGCGCGGGTTTGGTATCACATATACGGCGTAACCTAGAAGTTACGCCCGTATATTTCTGCCGTCGCCCGTAGTTTTTTGGGCCATAGGCAGGTATACCAAACCCGCGCAGTTTGGTATCCAATATGCAGCGTAAGGACTTACGTGGCGAAAATGGAGAAAACTTACTCCATTTTCACCTTGCCACAAAAAGCAGCCATAAGAAGCCTTACGCTGACTATTGGAGACCCGTAACTTCCTAAACTGGCTGCTAAAATAAACCTAACACCTAACGCATGCGCAATGTCTATCTACCTGTCACCCGCGATCTGCTAAAATAAACCTAACACCTAACGCATGCGCAATGTCTATCTCCCTGTCAACCGCGATCTGCTAAAATAAACCTAACACCTAACGCATGCGCAATGTCTATCTACCTGTCAACCGCGATCCCCCCCCCCCGAAATCCCTAATAAAGTTATTAACCCCTAAACCGCCGCTCCCGGACCCCGCCGCCATCTACATAAACTAACCCCCTACTGTGAGCCCCTAAAACCGCCGCTATCTACCTTATCTATCCCCTAATCTGACCCCTTACACCGCCGCCACCTATATAAAAATTATTAACCCCTAATCTAATCCCCCTATACCGCCGCCAGCTATATTAATATTATTAACCCCTAATGTAAGCCCCTTACACCGCCGCCATCTCTATTAAAATGATTAACCCCTAATTTAATCTACCTACCCCGCCGCCAGCTATATTATCTATATTAACCCTAAGTATATTATAGTTAATATAGTTATTACATTATATATATTAACTATATTAACCCTAATTATATTAGGGTTAATATAGTTACTATAGTATTTATATTAACTATATTAACTCTATCTAACCCTAACACCCCTAACTAAATTTATATTAAATTAATCTAATTCATTTATAAACTAAAATATTCCTATTTAAATCTAAATACTTACCTATAAAATAAACCCTAAGATAGCTACAATATAATTAATAATTACATTGTAGCTATGTTAGGGTTAATATTTATTTTACAGGTAAATTGTTAATTATTTTAACTAGGTATAATTGATATTAAATAGTTATTAACTATTTAATATCTACCTAGTTAAAATAATTACCCAATTACCTGTAAAATAAATCCTAACCTAAGTTACAAATACACCTACACTATCAATAAATTTAATAAACTACAAACATCTATCTAAAAATACAATTAAATTAACTAAACTAAATTACAAAAAAAAACAAACACTAAATTACAAAAAATAAAAAAAAGATTAAAAGATTTTTAAGCTAATTACACCTATTCTAAGCCCCCTAATAAAATAATAAACCCCCAAAATAAAAAAAATTCCCTGCCCTATTCTAAATTAAACAAATTTCAAAGCTCTTTACCTTACCAGCCCTTAAAAGGGCCTTTTGTGGGGCATGCCCCAAAGAATTCAGCTCTTTTGCATACAACAAATACAATCCCCCCCCCCCCATTACAACCCACCACCCACATACCCCTATTCTAAAACCACCCAAACCCCCCTTAAAAAAGCCTAACACTACCCCCCTGAAGATCTCCCTACCTTGTCTTCACCACACCGGGCCGAACTCCTGATCCGATCCGTGCGATGTCTTCCTCCAAGCGGCAAAGAAGAATTCTTCCTCCGGCGATGTCTTCCTCCAAGCGGCAAAGAAGAATTCTTCCTCCGGCGACGTCTTCCTCCAAGCGGCAGCAAAGTCTTCATTCTTCCGGCGGCATCTTCAATCTTCTTTCTTCGCTCCGCCGCCACGGAGCATCCATCCCGGCCGACTGCTGTACTACGAATGAGGTACCTTTAAATGACGTCATCCAAGATGGCGTCCGCCGAATTCTGATTGGCTGATAGGATTCTATCAGCCAATCGGAATTAAGTTAGAAAAATCTGATTGGCTGATTGAATCAGCCAATCAGATTCAAGTTCAATCCGATTGGCTGATCCAATCAGCCAATCAGATTGAGCTCGCATTCTATTGGCTGTTCCGATCAGCCAATAGAATGCGAGCTCAATCTGATTGGCTGTTCGGATCAACCAATCGGATTGAACTTGAATCTGATTGGCTGATTGAATCAGCCAATCAGATTTTTCTAACTTAATTCCGATTGGCTGATAGAATCCTATCAGCCAATCGGAATTCGGCGGACGCCATCTTGGATGACGTCATTTAAAGGTACCTCATTCGTAGTACAGCAGTCGGCCGGGATGGATGCTCCGCGGCGGCGGAGCGAAGAAAGAAGATTGAAGATGCCGCCGGAAGAATGAAGACTTTGCTGCCGCTTGGAGGAAGACGTCGCCGGAGGAAGAATTCTTCTTTGCCGCTTGGAGGAAGACATCGCCCGGATCGGATCAGGAGTTCGGCCGGGTGTGGTGAAGACAAGGTAGGGAGATCTTCAGGGGGGTAGTGTTAGGCTTTTTAAGGGGGGTTTGGGTGGTTTTAGAATAGGGGTATGTGGGTGGTGGGTTGTAATGGGGGGGGGGATTGTATTTGTTGTATGCAAAAGAGCTGAATTCTTTGGGGCATGCCCCACAAAAGGCCCTTTTAAGGGCTGGTAAGGTAAAGAGCTTTGAAATTTGTTTAATTTAGAATAGGGCAGGGAATTTTTTTTATTTTGGGGGTTTATTATTTTATTAGGGGGCTTAGAATAGGTGTAATTAGCTTAAAAATCTTTTAATCTTTTTTTTATTATTTGTAATTTAGTGTTTGTTTTTTTTTGTAATTTAGTTTAGTTAATTTAATTGTATTTTTAGATAGATGTTTGTAGTTTATTAAATTTATTGATAGTGTAGGTGTATTTGTAACTTAGGTTAGGATTTATTTTACAGGTAATTGGGTAATTATTTTAACTAGGTAGATATTAAATAGTTAATAACTATTTAATATCTATTATACCTAGTTAAAATAATTAACAATTTACCTGTAAAATAAATATTAACCCTAACATAGCTACAATGTAATTATTAATTATATTGTAGCTATCTTAGGGTTTATTTTATAGGTAAGTATTTAGATTTAAATAGGAATATTTTAGTTTATAAATGAATTAGATTAATTTAATATAAATTTAGTTAGGGGTGTTAGGGTTAGATAGAGTTAATATAGTTAATATAAATACTATAGTAACTATATTAACCCTAATATAATTAGGGTTAATATAGTTAATATATATAATGTAATAACTATATTAACTATAATATACTTAGGGTTAATATAGATAATATAGCTGGCGGCGGGGTAGGTAGATTAAATTAGGGGTTAATCATTTTAATAGAGATGGCGGCGGTGTAAGGGGCTTACATTAGGGGTTAATAATTTTAATATAGATGGCGGCGGTGTTAGGGGCTCACTTTAGGGGGTTATAGATATAATATAGCTGGCGGCGGGGTACGGGAGCGGCGGTTTAGGGGTTAATAACTTTATTAGGTTGAAGCGGGGTACGGGAGCGGCGGTTTAGGGGTTAATAGCTTTTTTATTGTTAGGATAGTGAGGGGGGATAGCGGATAGAGGGTTAGACGTGTCGGGCTATGTTAGGGAGGCGTGTTAGACAGTGCGGGCTATGTTAGGGAGGCGTGTTAGACAGTGCGGGTGTTTTAGACTTTAGTCAGGTTTTATAGGCGCCGGCAGATTCTAACGTGGCGCAAGTCACTGGCGACGCCAGAAATTTGTACTTGCGCAGATTTCTGGACATCGCTGGTTTGTCAGACTTACGGCACGTTAGCATCTGACGGCGACATATATGGGATAGCTCGAGTTGCGAGCTGAAACTGCGGGCGACGCCGGTTCCCTCGCTTGCACCGCAAACTGCGATCTATATCGGATCGCGCCCCTGATCGCCTAAACAGACAGTGACATAGACAGTGTCTGTATCGGGTTTTGTGGTGCCATGGGAGATTTGGGAGGGAAGGAGGGAGTTGGTTGGGCAGTCCATCGCTGGAGAAAAGGAGGGAAGGGAGAGGAGGAGGGGGAGATTTTCATATGTTACAAAAATATTTTTGGAAGGGGAGAGGGAGGTATGGGTCCTTACACTACAGAAAAGGGGATAATGAGAGGGGTGATGGGGCCTCACAGGTAATCGGCGCTTAAAAGGGGAGGTGGGATGGTGAGGGGGGATCACTACATTACGGAAAAATTAAAAATAAATAAATAACCGCAATCTCTCCACCCACAGCCTGCACACTGGCATATTGCCAGTAACAAATATGGCAGTGCAGTAGGGGGGAGAGGGAAGAAAGCTATTTCTGAGTTATCAGGAAGGTGGGAGGGTGAGGGGTTCCCCTACACTACAGAAAATAAATAAATAAATAACAATATTAAAAATGATTTAAAGTATATATTAAAAAAAAAAATAATAATCGATTAAAGGTAGACTGCTGCCAGTACCTAAGAAGGTGGAAGATAAGAGTGACCAGTGGGAAGGGGGAGGGAAGACAGCTGTTTGGGAAGGATCAGGGAGATAGTAGGTGTCAGAAGGGAGGGTAATTACTACAATACATTTTACCTTTAACAGCTAACTGATTAACCCCTTCACTCCCAAGAATTTCAAAGGTGTTGTGTGCAGCTGCAATTAGCGGCCTTCTAATTACCAAAAATGAATGGCAAAGCCATGCATTTCTGCAATTTCTGAGCAAAGGAGATTCTAGAAAAACTTTTACAACCATTTGTCTTATAACTACAGCAGTTGCGTGTAAATAATTTGAGTTTGAAACTGAAAATTTGTGAAAAATATAACTTTTTTTTTTATATGATGGCATTTGGCGGTCAACTGGTGGCATGAAATATACTAAAATGAGCCTAGATCAACACATTGGATTGTTTAGTTTAAAAATATATATATTTGTGTGTGTGTGTGGGGGGGCAATTTTGAGAGTTTGGGCAATTCTGCTGTACAAAATTAGTTACCCCATTGCATCATTTTAGACATAGTTGCAGATTAAGACCTTAAAATAATCAAAAATATCATCAAAACTATATCTGTCTTTGGTCTTAGCAAAATCAGAGGATGCCAATGAACAAATTTTGAGATTTTTTTCACAGTTAGAAAACTACAGGTTTTTGTGGAATATGATATATATTTTTTTTATTATTCTTTTTTTATTGATGATTATCATTACAAAAGAACAGGCATAATATCTTACAATGAGCAAAGAAAGTGAGAAAAACAAATTGACTGTACAACATAGGGATAAGAAAACAAAGGGACATATCTATAACAAAGAGTATAAGGAGGCATAAATAATGAAAGCCACTCATGGACCTTTCTTCTAAAATAATTATATATATATCTCCAAGAAAACAGCAACATTACAGGATTTTCACCAAGCTTGTGCCAATTTTATTTGACATTTCGGGGAACAAACAATCCCCTTCCTCAGAACAAACAAACAGTGCTCAAACATTGCTTCTGTAGTATAACATTAAATTGGTTAACAAGTTACCTCATCCGATTCCTAACATACAGGCACTAAGATTCAATAACGTCTGGAATGCCAAACATTATATTTTGCCTTGTTACCGGAAGTGGCTAACCCTCATACTTCTGGTATACAGTCATATCAAGACACACATAAATCGTGGTAGAGATATTCACATCATACAAAATAATAAATAATACCATGTGCAATAATCCACTTATTTTTGTGACATTACCAATATCATTATTTCATCTCTCCAACCGTGTATATAGCATATATTGCTAAACCGGATGTTTATTATATTATAATATTTCTCGCGTAACCAGAAGTGGATAATCCTCCCACTTGTGGTTCACGATTATGATAATATTCAAATAATACATTCTTAAGACTTTGACTTCGTGATCACATATACTTCCATAGTGATATAAACAACTTCTCAAACTGTGACTCTGTATCATACACCCAGATGTTTACAAACACACCACTTATGGTTTTGGTCAATACAAAATAATACATAATACCACATGCAATAATCCACATCACCCTAAAGAAACATAACAATCTGGTCTACAAAATGTCTTAAGGTGCTAGTGTAACAGTGAATAATGTGTCTGCATTACATACCAAGATATATAAGAATATAAAAAATAAAATATAATCATGCCCAAATAACGCTCAAATATCTATTTGTTGTTATACCATAAGGTTGCATCAATGGGATATGATTTCCCCAAAGGGACTTAATTGCATGACTGATTTAGGATGCTTTATATGACAGTTATCTTTCTGTGGAGTTTAATGTAATCAATAGATAGCTAGTTGAAACTGTCTTCCACTGAAAGATCTTCCCAAAAAATATATAGTTTTCATAGATAACAACAAAATAAACAAAGGCTCTATTTCTGTGTAATTGGAGTTCTAGCAAAATACTAAGGGCCCGATCCGATATGCAGCGTCGCATGGCAAAAGCCGGCGACGCCAAATATTGCGCTGGTTTGGTATCCTATATACGGCGTAACCTAGAAGTTACGCTCGTATATTTCTGCCTTCGGCCGTAGTTTTTTGACCCATAGACAGGTATACCAAACCAGCGCAGTTTGGTATCCAATATACAGCGTAAGGACTTACGTGGCAAAAATGGAGAAATCTTACTCCATTTTCACCTCGCCACAAAATGCAGGCGTATTAAGCCTTACGCTGAGTATTGGAGCCCCGTAGCTCCCTAACCTGGCTGCAAAATAAAACCTAACACCTAACGCATGCGCAATGTCTATCTACCTATCAACCACAATCCCCCGCCGCAATCCCTAATAAAGTGTTTAACCTCTAAACCGCCGCTCCCGGATCCCGCCGCCACCTATTTTAACTATATTACCCCCTAATCTAATCCCCCTACACCGCCGCCACCTATATTAAAATTATTAACTGCTAATCTAATCCCCCTACACCGCCGCCACCTATAATACATTTATAACTCCCTAAAATACTAAAATGTCCGTACCCTAAACTAAATTACTAATAGCCCTGAAAAGGGCTTTTTGCGTGGCATTGCCCAAAAGTAACCAGCTCTATTACCAGCCCTTAAAAGGGCCTTTTGCGGGGCATTGTCACAAAGTAATCAGCTCTTTTACCTGTATTCTGACCCCCCTACACCGCCGCCACCTATATTAAATATATTAACCCCTAATCTAATCCCCCTACACCGCCGCCACCTATTTTAACTATATTAACCCCTAATCTGACCCCCCTACACCGCCGCCACGTATATTAACTATATTAACCCTAATTATATTAGGGTTAATACAGTTAATATAGTTATTATATTATATATATTATGAATATAGTTAATAATTAATATAGTTATTATATTAGCAATAAATCTAAATAATATTAATCTTATTAACTAAAATATTCCTATTTAAAACTAAATACTTACCTATAAAATAAACCTTGATAGCTACAATATAATTAAAAATTACATTGTAGCTATTTTAGGGTTTATATTTATTTTACAGGTAACTTGGTATTTATTTTAACTAGGTACAATAGCTATTAAATAGCTAATAACTATTTAATAGCTACCTAGATAAAATAATTACCAATTTACCTGTAAAATAAATCCTAACCTAAGTTACAAATACACCTACACTACTAATAAATTAATTAAACAAACTACAATTATCTAAACTAAAATATAATTAAATACACTAAACTAAATTACAAAAACAAACAAACACTAAATTACAAAAAATAAAAAAAGATTACAAGAATTTTAAGCTAATTACACCTAATCTAAGCCCCCTAATAAAATAACAAAGCCCCCCAAAATAAAAAAATGTCCCTACCCTAAACTAAATTACAAAAAGTAATCAGCTCTATTACCAGCCCTTAAAAGGGCCTTTTGTGGGGCATTGCCCCAAAGTAATCAGCTCTTATACCTGTGAAAAAAAGAACAACCCCCCCATTACAACCCACCACCCACACACCCCTTCTCTAAAACCCACCCTATCCCCCTTAAAAAAATCTAAGTTTAACCAACAAGTGCTCCTTACCTGTCCTGAAGACCGGCGGAGAAGGTCCTGTTCCAGGCGGAGAAGTCTTCTTCCAGGCACCGACCTCTTCTTCTTCCAAGAACCAGCCGGCGAGGAGCGGAGGAGTTGAAGACCAATGACCGATTAGGGGAGTGAGAGTGGGGATTGCGGATAGAGGGATATACGTGTCGGGCTAGTTTTGGGAGGCGTGTTAGACAGTTACGGGTGATTTAATATTTTAGTAAGTTTTTGTAGGCGGCGGCAGTTTCTAAAGTGCTTGCGCCAAAACCTGCGCTGTATATCGGATCGCGCCCTAAATATTCTTTGATACTTTGGGCAAGATTTGCTCTGAAATTCAGGGTATTGAACGGGTTAAATATTTGAGGAGTTTGTACTGCTGTCCCTCATTCTGCCTCACATACATTAGTTAAAGTACATTATGGTAGCAAAAAACATTATTGAGTCAGATACTTCTATTATCAAATATACTTTGATTTTCCAACATTTTTTGTTGAAACATAAGCCTAAGTGTCTTTAGCAGTCCATAGGCTAGATTGCAAGTGGAGCGGAAGTTTGTGCTCCAACTCGCACGTTAACTCTGCTACACTTAGTTTTTTTGCGTGCGTTCGGCATTGCATGTTTTACAAGTTGAAAGTAAAATGTTTTCACTCGCCCGCTAACCCGATGTGTGCAAAAGACTGAACTTTAAATATCATGACCGCATTAAAGTATTCCGCCTAAACTTCAATGGAGAGCTTCAATCTGATTGACTGATTCAATCAGTCAATCAGATTTTTCCTACCTTAATTCCGATTGGCTGATAGAATCCTATCAGCCAATCGGAATTGAAGGGACGCCATCTTGGATGACGTCCCTTAAAGGAATATCCATTCATCGGTAGTCGTCGGGAAGAAGAGGATGGCTCCACGTCCTCTCGTCTGAAGATGGCTCCGCTCCGCATGGATGAAGATTGAAGACGCCGCTTGGAAGATGACATCACCCGGATGGAAGACTTCTTCAGCGCCGCCTGGATGATGACTTCATCGGATGGAAAATTTCTTCAGCGCCCCTTGGATGATGACTTCTGCCGCTCCGGATCTCCTCTTCGGTTCCATCGATGGTCGGCTGGCTGAAGACAACTCAAGGTAGGATGATCTTCAGGGGGGTAGTGTTAGGTTTTTTTAAGGGGGGTTTGGGTTAGATTAGGGGTATGTGGGTGGTGGGTTTTAATGTTGGGGGGGGTTGTATTTTTCTTTTACAGGCAAAAGAGCAGTTTTTGGGGGGCATTCCCCGCAAAAGGCCCTTTTAAGGGCTGGTAAGGTAAAAGAGCTTTGAACTTTTTAATTTAGAATAGGGTAGGGAATTTTTTTATTTTGGGGGGCTTTGTTAGTTTATTAGGGGGCTTAGATTAGGTGTAAGTAGCTTAAAATTGTTGTAATATTTTTTAAATCTTTGTAACTTATTTTTTTATTTTTTGTAACTTAGCTTTTTTTATTTTTTGTACTTTATTTAGTTTATTTAATTGTAGGTATTTGTAGGTAATTTATTTAATTAATTTAATGATAGTGTAGTGTTAGGTTTAATTGTAACTTAGGTTAGGATTTATTTTACAGGTAATTTTGAATTTCTTTTAGCTAGGTAGTTATTAAATAGTTAATAACTATTTAATAACTATTCTAACTAGCTAAAATAAATACAAAGTTACCTGTAAAATAAATATAAATCCTAAAATAGCTACAATGTAATTATTAATTACATTGTAGCTATCTTAGGGTTTATTTTACAGGTAAGTATTTAGTTTTAAATAGGAATAATTTATAAAAGTATAGTGTAGTGTTAGGTGTAATTGTAACTTAGGTTAGTTTTTATTTTACAGGTTAATTTCTCTTTATTTTAGCTAGGTAGCTATTAAATAGTTAATAACTATTTAATAGCTATTGTACCTAGTTAAAATAAATTGAAAGTTGCCTGTAAAATAAAAATAAATCCTAAGATAGCTACAATATAATTATTATTTATATTGTAGCTATATTAGAGTTTATTTAAAGGTAAGTATTTAGTTTTAAATAGGATTAACTTAGTTAATAAGAGAAATATTATTTAGATTTATTTAATTAATATTTAAGTTAGGGGGGTGTTAGGGTTAGTGTTAGACTTAGGTTTAGGGGTTAATAATTTTATTACAGTGGCGGCGGTGTAGGGGGGCAGGATAGGGGTTAATATTTTTATTATAGGTGGCAACGGTGTAGGGGGGGCAGATTAGGGGTTAATAAGTTTAATACAGGTTGCGGCGGGGTCCCGGAGCGGCGGTTTAGGGGTTAAACTATTTATTTAGTTGCGGCGAGGTCCAGGATCGGCAGGATAGGGGTTAATAACTTTATTATAGGTGGCAACGGTATAGGGGGGCAGGATAGGGGTTACTAGGTATATTGTATGTGGCAGCGGGGTCTGGGAGCGGCGGTTTAGGGGTTAATACATTTATAAGATTTGCGGCGGGGTCTAGGAGCGGCGGTTTAGGGGTTAATAACTTTATTTAGTTGCGGGGGGCTCCGAGTGCGCCGGTATAGGGGGTAGAACAGTGTAGTTAGTATGGGTGTTTAGTGACAGGCTAGCAATAAAGCTGTAAAAAAGCCGAAGAGCAGCGAGATTGGATGAGTTATAACTATCACAGTCCACTGCTCATCGCCCCGTACTTGGTGCGCAGCTTTTTAACAGCTTTATTGATAACTTAGGCGAAATTTTGCAGGTCCGCGGCGATGGTAGGCGAGCTTAGGCGGGCGTATTGAACCGGCGAAGGCAGGTAAAGTAGACGGCTTGATAACTACCCCCCTTAGTATCACATCCTCTGGTCCTTAACAAATATAAGTCAAATTCAATTAGCCCTCGGCTTGTAAGGGCTTAGTTTACTGCTAATAATCCACGGACTGAGGATAGCTGAATACTATAGTTTACTCTCCTATGTTAGTACTCATTGCGATTGTGCAATCCACTAAGTTTAAGTGTTTTTAATCTTTAGCCTTGCTACTGAATGTGTGCTTGTTTCTAGTTGATAACATTTTTTAACATTTATATCATCTCTGTTTCAGCAGAGTTTTTCAGTATTACACTATTGTGGTAACTGGTTCTATCTATAAACTGGATTGTATCTTCTGTTACAATTAGTTTAACTAGTTGTTATTGTTCCTGACTCTGCTGTTCTCCTTGTTCCTGATGCCAGCTCGTCTGACTACTCGCTTTGGCTCCTGACTCGGCTCGTCTGACTACCAGCTCTGGTTTGGATTCTGGGTTGTTATTTGACTTGTGGACTTTTTAGTTGAAATCTTTTTATTAGTAAGAGAACGGAGTACAGCACAATAGTTCAAAACATATCCATACATTAAGTAAGTTACAAGTCGTGTACGGTCCTACATCCTCCAACATCCATTTCTTTTCATTTTGAGTAAACAAAAGGGTCTATGGCTAAACAAGATAACAAGGTCATAAAAAAAATTAAAAATATAGGGACAATTAAACAATTTATATTAAAGTTTTTCCAACAAAATAAAAAGGGAGAAAAATACGTAATAATAAAATTATAAGAGTGTCCAGTCTCGGAGTAACCAGCCTAAAGTGGGGTAGAATGATGTACAATGTCGCTATCTTATCTTTTAAACGTCTATCATGGTACCAAGAGACAAAATTATCCTTGAGGAGAGTCATTTACATTTCTTTTATAATCATCCCAAATAGCGTGTAGTGCAATAAAATTGTCAGTAGTACCTGTCTTATAGGCGGAGTATTCCTCAAGCTCTAATAGCTCGGAGACTTTATCACGCCAGTTGTGCAATGTGGGGATATCTTTGGTCTTCCATATTCTAGCTATTAACACTTTTGCACTGTTCGTAAAAATGCGAAATAGAGGGAATAGGGATCTGCAGGGCAATTTAGTAGACTTATTTAGTAGCCAAAACAAGGGATCTGGGGGGATCGAGACCTGGAAAATTGTTTCAACCTCGTGTATGACCTCATACCAGTAGTGGTTCAGCCGGGAGCACCACCACCACATGTGGCCCATTCCACTACCTACATGGCCGCACCTCCAGCACCTTTCACTGGTGGAGGGGAACAGGCGATGAAGCCTACGGGGGGTTAAATACCAGCAGTGTAGGATTTTATAGTTGGTCTCCAATATGGAAGCTGAGGTAGAGGATCTTTTCGTGTTCGAAAATATGTTGGAAGCCATCTGTGGAAGAATTATTTTCCCCAATTCTCTCTTCCACATCTCGATAGAGTAGGGTAGATTACCTGGGGGGGGGGTTGGAGTAACATTTTGTATATAGTAGATAGGGAGTGTCTTATTGGTATATTGTTCAGATATAATTTCTCTAGGTTTGTGGGAGAGCGAGTTATGTTGTTCTTGTGAGTGTAGATATAGTTGTGTAAACGTCTATAGGAGTACCAGTTATTTGCCCAATCAAATCCCCTCTCTATCAGCTGTTCTTGTGTGCACATAATTTCATTGGCAGTTATGTTATACATAAATATGTCATCTACTGTCTTGGCCTCAAGAGGCAAGTCGGGTAGACACGTCAGAGAGAATTCTGGGTTATGTATTAAGGATGTCAGGGGGCCCGGGGTGGACGAGAGGTATGAATGACGCGTAGTGGTTAGATTCCATATTCGAGCAGTCTCCCTAATGATAGGATTGATGAGCCGTTTAAGGGACTCGGCAAAGTCCGGGCGCCAATATAAGCTTGAAAGAGGGGTGTCGGGGTTCAAGTGACCTTCTAGTTGAACCCACCTTCTCTGTGACGCCCCCACCCTCCAATCAAGGAGCCTTTGAAGGAAAATGGAATTTCTATATTCTTCTAGATTAGGTAAACCCAACCCCCCATGTTGCTTCAATAGGCACATTGTGTTTTTATTTATTCTTGGCGGTTTATTATTCCAAATAAACGTGGTGAATAGATTCTGAACCTGGGATAAATATTTCGGGGGAATAGGAATTGGGAGAGCCCCCATGATATAAAGCAGTCTAGGGAAAATGTAGATCTTTATAGTATTTATCCGGCCCCACCAAGATAGCTTTTTTGCCTTCCAAGAAGACAAGTCGCGCATGATTATGGTCTTGATTGGGAGAAAGTTATCAAGAAATAGCGAGTCGAACGAGCGAGTGAGATATATACCCAGGTATTTCATGGTGCTCTTACACCATCTCAGCGGGCATCCCCTTTTAATAAGTGCCACCGAGCCTGGCGGGAGCCCGATGTCCAGGATCTCAGATTTACTTTGGTTTATAAGGAAGTCCGCGAGGGTTTGAAAAGTTGAAAGTTCTGATAGAAGCGCGGGGATCGAGGTCTCTGGATTGGTGAGGGTAAATAGGACGTCATCCGCAAATAAGGACAGTTTGTATGTATCCTGTCCTAAAGAGATTCCGGAGATGTCTGCGTTATATCTAATTTTGGAGGCTAGTGTTTCGATATAAAGCGCGAATAGTAAGGGGGAGAGTGAGCAACCCTGGCGCGTACCGTTCTTGATTTCTATCGGGGGGATAAGGATCCGTTAAGACTGATGCTAGCGCTCGGGGACTTGTATAGCGTGAATATTCTCTTTAGTGTAGCTGAGCCAAAGCCGAAGGCCTCGAGGGACTCTCTAAGGAAAGACCAGTTGACACGGTCGAAGGCCTTTTCCGCGTCCGTAGAGACCAACACCGCAGGGGTTTTGCTGTTGGAGATATGCCAAATTAACTGTATGTTGCGGACAGTTTTGTCTCTTGCTTCGCGGCCTGGGACAAAGCCCACTTGGTCATTATGTATGAGATGAGGGAGGAGACGATTAATTCGATTGGCAATTATTTTTGCGAAGATCTTTAAGTCCGAATTTATTAGTGAGATTGGGCGATAGTTAGCTATCAGCTAAGCGGTCTTGCCAGGCTTGGGAATGACCGAAATGTGGGCCCAAAGAGAAGTCGGGGGGAAGTCTTTATTTTCATCTATACTACTGAAATATCTAAGAAGATATGGGGACAACAGTTCTTTGAATTGAATATAGTATGAGTTCCCAAAACCATCAGGGCCCGGGGCCTTACCGGTAGGGAGAGAGGAAATAACTCCAAGGATCTCCTCTTCAGTGAACGGGTTATCTAATTTGTCTCTTTGTTCGTCCGAAAGTCTGGGAAGATTTTGTTTGGAGAGGTAGTCATTAATATCTTCTTTGGAAGGGGGATCTTTGTCACGTCTGATATTATATAGGTTGTCGTAGTAATATTTAAAAGCTAGGGAGATGTCATTGGTCGTAAACTTGGTAGTCCCATCTGTACCCTGAATGCCCATTATGTATTGTCTATTAGTCCTTTTTTTAAGTTGGCGAGCGAGCATTCTACCTTGTTTGTTCGCCCCTTCATAGTATATCTTTCTCAGAAATAACGCTTTCTCTTTTGCTTGGGTGCCCAGGAAAAGACTAAGCTGCTGGCGTTTGTGTATGATACTGTCCAGTAGGGAGGTGCTTGATTGGAATGCCTTATGTGTCTCTTGGAGTTTGGCTAGGTCTACTAGTAATGAATTAAGGTAGGTTTGTTGCTGTTTCAACTTAGCTGCCTTGATTGCTATTAGCTCACCTCTAAGGACACATTTATGTGCATTCCAGATGCTATGAATGTCTACGTCAGCAGTGTCGTTATTCGTGAAATAGTCCACTAGTGACTTTTGTATTTGAGCGTAGTGCAATGGGTCTCTGAGCAGGGAGTCATCAAATCTCCAATTAGATGAGGGTGGAGAAGAGGGGGACCATTTAAACTGACAACTAACCATGGCGTGGTCTGACTAGGTTATTGGGTGGATATCTGTACTAGAAATACGGGATAAATTGGTTACATCTGTAAATATATAGTCAATTCTGGTATATAGCTGGTGTGGGTTAGAATAGAACGTGTAGTCCCTCACGTCAGGATGATGGAGGCGCCAAGCATCGTGTAGTGTTAGTTGCAAGAGGGATTGTTTAATATGTCTCAAGGTTTTGTTAGGTACTGAGGATGTACCGGTGGAACAGTCAAGAGGTGGGTGAAGTGCAAGATTGAAGTCACCCCCTAGGATCAAATTACCTCTAGCCACTTCCAGTATTTTCTTACTAAGCGCGTTGAAGAATGGAGTAGGGTTAACATTAGGGGCATATATATTCACTAGTGTTATGGGTTTATGATAGAGGAAACCGACTACAATAATGTATCTCCCCTCTCCATCTTTATATGTGGATGCTGCCTGAAAAAGGAAGACGTCTACTCAGCAAGATCCCTACCCCATTGTGTTTTGTGACGTGAGAAGAGAGATATATCTCACCAAATTTCTGGAGGCTGGCCTTAGGCTCATGGCCCTTTTTAAAATGAGTCTCCTGAATAAAAAGAATATCTCCCCTGTTCCGCTTATAATCTCTTAGGGCCATTGATCTTTTTTGAGGGCTGTTAAAACCTTTAACATTATGGGAGATAAGCCGAAATTGAGCTTGTTTGCTATCCATTAAGTTAGGGATAAGAATGTGCTAGCTAAAGGCATTACCCCTAACGCATTACTGGTAAAATAATAGGATACTTTATCCGAGACTGGACAAAAAAAAATAAAAAAAAATAAACAAGCATAACAATTAAACTTTGTGAACATTGCATGTAAAAACAAGCAATATAGAACGTAAACATAATTAACTTCGTCAAGTGTATTAAAACTATTAAACACCTTGCTTAGGGGGGAAAGAGTGTCACCTATCAGAGTCTCAGGTTCAAAGTGTATGATGATTAGCAGGACTAGTGCACATGGAAAGCGATGTAAGCTTCACTATTAGGAGGAGGTTTTTATTCAATAAGTGTGTATTGGGAGTGTTGAGGATGTATCGACTAAGCTTGGTCCATTTTTGTGTGGGCACTTGTGGTATATAAGCAGGGATGCGTACTAGCCATGTTTCATGATAAGAGACCAGTTGTGAGTAAAGTTGCCAAATGATGTGTTTAGAGTGTGATTCAAACTAGAACAATAATGTAACAGCAGATTACCCGGGGATTCGGGTAGGTATACAACATAAGGGGAATTAAGCTCCATAGTAGCATACCTACGTTCATTAGGATGTGAGGGGAGCTCCAATGTGTAAAGAATGGGCTATTATGTTGTTTGCGGTAAGGTATGTAGGAACCTTCCAGTGGCCCACTAAAGCTAAAGTGACTATGTACATGGATAAACAGATATTACTCAGTGGTGCCATACATTGAATAAATACATGTGGGGCCTCCCTCCTATATTACCGTTACTTTATAAACCTTGAAGAATGCATGGAGAGCCCTCAGTTTCAAAACCAATGATTATCTTTAAAACTTGTCTTGATAGTCTATAGTGTCCTTGTCAAGGTTAAAGTTAACAGAGGTCTAAATATATAGGTAAACAAAACCAGCAAACTTCATAGCTTTTCAATAAACACACAATTCAAGTCCATACATTACCACAGTATGTACTGTCCTCAGGATATCGTCACTGGTTAAATAGCAATGGCAGCAAAACAAGGGCATTAGCCCAACAGGTCCAGGAAGGTTTGCTTGAGAAAGCCAGGTATTATAAAGTGCCATAAGGGGTGTATTATTTTGCGGTGGATCTGGGTGGGTGGGCAACTAATATTGATCCATGTTTGTGTGAGCACTTGTGGTATATAAGCACGGATGCGTGCTAGCCACGTTTCGTGATAAGAGACCAGTTGTGAGTAAGGTTGCCAAATGGTGTGCTTAAAGTGTGATTCAAACTAGAACGATAACGTAACAGCAGAATACCCGGGGGTTCGGGTAGGTATGCAACATAAGGGGAATTAAGCTCCATGGTAGCATACCCACGTTCATTAGGGTGTGAGGGGAACTCCAATGTGTAAAGAATGGGCTATTACGTTGTTTGCGGTAGGGTACTTTGGAACCTTCCTGTGGCCTACTAAAACAAAAGAGACTATGTACATGGATAAACAATTATTACCCGGTAATGTCATACATTGAGTAAATACATATGGGGCCTCCCTCCTATATTACCGTTACTTCATAAGCCATGAAGAGTGCATGGAGAGCCCTCAGTATCAAAACCAATGGGCATCTTTAAAACTTTTCTTGATAGTCTATGGTGTCTTTGTCAAGGTTAAAGTTAACAGAGGTCTAAATGCATAGGAAAACAAAACCAGCAAACATCATAACTTTTCAATAAACACACAATTCAAGTCCATACATTACCACAGTATGAACTGTCCTCAGGATATCGCCACTGTTGAAATAGCAATGACGAAAAAAAAAAAAAAAAAAAAAAGGTCATTAGCCCAACAAGTCCAGGAGGGTAAAATAAAGTTTGTTTGAGCAAGCCAGGTATTATAAAGTGCCATAAGGGGTGTATTATTTTGCAGTGGATCTAGGTGGATTGGCATCAGTCTTTCTCCTTTTGGGTTGAACTCTAAGCCACTGAGGTCTTTGTTCTCCTAGACCGGATGGCCCTGGTTCCAGTGTCGCTGGGGGAGCAGTTATCATAGTTTCTTTGGGCGGGTTGAAAGTTATGTTCAATGATATTGAAAGATGATCAATGTCATTGTAGTCCTTGTAGATGAGTTGAGAGCCATTATGGTTTATTATCAGGCTAAAAGGAAAGCCTCATCTATATTTTATATGGTGTTCTTGTAAGGTGCTGGTTATGAATTTAATTTCTTTACGCCTTTGTATTGTGTATGGGCTGAGATCTTGGTAAACCTGTAGTGAGTGGCCCTGAAAGGTTATGGACTGACGTGTTCTTGCAGCTTGCCAAATGGACTCCTTCGCTGTGAAGCATAGAAATCTAATTATAACATCTCTTGGCGGTGGAGGAGGCTTAGGCACGGGTCATAGCGCCCTGTGGGCCCTGTCAATGTCTTCAGTGAGCAGCAGGGTGGAGTTAGGTAGTAGGTTGTGGAATAGTTCTTTAAGATATTCTTTTAGCTGGTCGGGAGGCACTTCCTCGGGTATTCCACGGATCCGCAGGTTGTTCCTGCATCCCCGATTATCCAGATCCTCTACTTTATCCTGTAGGGATTGTACCATGGAGTCTTGAATAGACAATTATTGTGTATTGGAGCTGACCAAGCTGTTTAGGGTGTCTTGCCCCTCCTCTAGGTAGTCGATCCTGGCCCCCATCTCGTTCAGGTCCCTTTTTAAGTCACGCATTTCATCCTTTATGAAGGATTTAAGAGATTCTAGGTCAGATTTAGATGGAAGGGATGCAAGCTTGGCCTGTATGGCCTGTAGCGAATCTTGCTGACTGTTAGAGTTCTCGGGGGGTCTTGGTGTATCCATAAATTCAGGGGTGTCGGTAGATGCTGCAGACGGGGTGTCAGAAGTATGAAAAAATGATGACACTGAAGGGGTTTGGGAGTGCGGTTTCCCTGGTTTTTCTGCTTTATTCCCTTTTTTGGGGGTCATCATGGGGCCCTTTAACATGTGGAAGAGTATTATGGAATATTGAAAATCCCCACTAGTGAGTACTGCTTTTTGCTGGCAGGGTAAGGTGACAGAGTATTAGGTAGAAATCTATCCTCCCCAAGAATGGATGTGTTGCTGAACCTTGGAGCAAAATTCAGGCCCCTTTCTGACAGGGCACCGGAAATTATCTATGCGTGGGAGATTATCAGAGTGTTTCTGGCCCAGTTAGATTATAAAAGTCTGCAAGTAACAGGATCGGCCAGATCTCATATCCTTTGTGCGCTGTTAATTGCCTTGTGCAAACCACACTAAGGCCTAGATTTGGAGTTCATCGGTAGCCGTCAAAACCAGTGTTAGAGGCTCCTAACGCTGGTTTTAGGCTACCGCCGGTATTTGGAGTCAGTGATTAAAGGGTCTAACGCTCACTTTTCAGCCGCGACTTTTCCATACCGCAGATCCCCCTACGCCATTTGCGTATCCTATCTTTTCAATGGGATCTTTCTAACGCCGGTATTTAGAGTCGTTTCTGAAGTGAGCGTTAGAGCTCTAACGACAAAATTCCAGCCGCCTGAAAATAGCAGGAGTTAAGAGCTTTCTGGCTAACGCCGGTTCATAAAGCTCTTAACTACTGTACCCTAAAGTACACTAACACCCATAAACTACCTATGTACCCCTAAACCGAGCTCCCCCCACATCGCCGCCACTCGATTTAAATTTTTAACCCCTAATCTGCCGACCGCCACCTACGTTATACTTATGTACCCCTAATCTGCTGCCCCTAACCCCGCCGACCCCTGTATTACATTTATTAACCTCTAACCTGCCCCCCACAACGTCGCCGCCAGCTACTTAAAATAATTAACCCCTAATCTTCCGACCGCAAAGCGCCGCCACCTACGTTATCCTTATGTACCCCTAATCTGCTACCCCTAACACCGCCGACCCCTATATTATATTTATTAACCCCTAATCTGCCCCCCTCAACGTCGCCGACACCTGCCTACACTTATTAACCCCTAATCTGCCGAGCGGACCTGAGCGCTACTATAATAAAGTTATTAACCCCTAATCCGCCTCACTAACCCTATCATAAATAGTATTAACCCCTAATCTGCCCTCCCTAACATCGCCGACACCTAACTTCAATTATTAACCCCTAATCTGACGACCGGAGCTCACCGCTATTCTAATAAATGTATTAACCCCTAAAGCTAAGTCTAACCCTAACACTAACACCCCCCTAAATTAAATATAATTTAAATCTAACGAAATTAATTAACTCTTATTAAATAAATGATTCCTATTTAAAGCTAAATACCTGTAAAATAAACCCTAATATAGCTATAATATAAATTATAATTATATTATAGCTATTTTAGGATTAATATTTATTTTACAGGCAACTTGGTATTTATTTTAACTAGGTACAATAGCTATTAAATAGTTAAGAACTATTTAATAGTTACCTAGTTAAAATAATAACAAAATTACTTGTAAAATAAGTCCTAACCTAAGATATAATTAAACCTAACACTACCCTATCAATAAATTAATTAAATAAACTACCTACAATTACCTACAATTAACCTAACACTACACTATCAATAAATTAATTAAACACAATTGCTACAAATAAATACAATTAAATAAACTAGCTAAAGTACAAAAAATAAAAAAGAACTAAGTTACAAAAAATAATAAAATATTTACAAACATAAGAAAAATATTACAACAATTTTAAACTAATTACACCTACTCTAAGCCCCCTAATAAAATAACAAAGCCCCCCAAAATAAAAAATTCCCTACCCTATTCTAAATTAAAAAAGTTACAAGCTCTTTTACCTTACCAGCCCTGAACAGGGCCCTTTGCGGGGCATGCCCCAAGAAGTTCAGCTCTTTTGCCTGTAAAAAAAAACATACCATACCCCCCCCCAACAGTACAACCCACCACCCACATACCCCTAATCTAACCCAAACCCCCCTTAAATAAACCTAACACTAAGCCCCTGAAGATCTTCCTACCTTGTCTTCACCATACCAGGTTCACCGATCCGTCCTGGCTCCAACATCTTCATCCAACCCAAGCGGGGGTTGGCGATCCATCATCCGGTGCTGAAGAGGTCCAGAAGAGGCTCCAAAGTCTTCCTCCTATCCGGCAAGAAGAGGACATCCGGACCGGCAAACATCTTCTCCAAGCGGCATCTTCAATCATCTTCCATCCGGTGCGGAGCGGGTCCATCTTGAAGCAGGCGACGCGGATCCATCCTCTTCTTCCGTTGTCTCCCGACGAATGACGGTTCCTTTAAGGGACGTCATCCAAGATGGCGTCCCTCAAATTCCGATCAGCCAATAGAATGCGAGCTCAATCTGATAGGCTGATTGGATCAGCCAATCGGATTGAACTTGATTCTGATTGGCTGATTCCATCAGCCAATCAGAAAATTCCTACCTTAATTCCGATTGGCTGATAGAATCCTATCAGCCAATCGGAATTTGAGGGACGCCATCTTGGATGACGTCCCTTAAAGGAACCGTCATTCGTCGGGAGACAACGGAAGAAGAGGATGGATCCGCGTCGCCTGCTTCAAGATGGACCCGCTCCGCACCGGATGGAAGAAGATTGAAGATGCCGCTTGGAGAAGATGTTTGCCGGTCCGGATGTCCTCTTCTTGCCGGATAGGAGGAAGACTTTGGAGCCTCTTCTGGACCTCTTCAGCACCGGATGATGGATCGCCAACCCCCGCTTGGGTTGGATGAAGATGTTGGAGCCAGGACGGATCGGTGAACCTGGTATGGTGAAGACAAGGTAGGAAGATCTTCAGGGGCTTAGTGTTAGGTTTATTTAAGGGGGGTTTGGGTTAGATTAGGGGTATGTGGGTGGTGGGTTGTAATGTTGGGGGGGGGGTATGGTATGTTTTTTTTTACAGGCAAAAGAGCTGAAATCCTTGGGGCATGCCCCGCAAAGGGCCCTGTTCAGGGCTGGTAAGGTAAAAGAGCTTGTAACTTTTTTAATTTAGAATAGGGTAGGGAATTTTTTATTTTGGGGGGCTTTGTTATTTTATTAGGGGGCTTAGAGTAGGTGTAATTAGTTTAAAATTGTTGTAATATTTTTCTTATGTTTGTAAATATTTTATTATTTTTTGTAACTTAGTTCTTTTTTATTTTTTGTACTTTAGCTAGTTTATTTAATTGTATTTATTTGTAGCAATTGTGTTTAATTAATTTATTGATAGTGTAGTGTTAGGTTAATTGTAGGTAATTGTAGGTAGTTTATTTAATTAATTTATTGATAGGGTAGTGTTAGGTTTAATTATATCTTAGGTTAGGAATTATTTTACAGGTAAATTTGTTATTATTTTAACTAGGTAACTATTAAATAGTTCTTAACTATTTAATAGCTATTGTACCTGGTTAAAATAATTACAAAGTTGCCTGTAAAATAAATATTAATCCTAAAATAGCTATAATATAATTATAATTTATATTGTAGCTATATTAGGATTTATTTTACATGTAAGTATTTAGCTTTAAATAGGACTAAGTTATTTAATAAGAGTTAATTTCGTTAGATGTAAATTATATTTAAGTTAGGGGGGTGTTAGTATTAGGGTTAGACTTAGCTTTAGGGGTTAATACATTTATTAGAGTAGCGGTGAGCTCCGGTCGTCAGATTAGGGGTTAATAATTGAAGGTAGGTGTCGGCGATGTTAGGGAGGGCAGATTAGGGGTTAATACTATTTATGATAGGGTTAGTGAGGCGGATTAGGGGTTAATAACTTTATTATAGTAGCGCTCAGGTCCGCTCGGCAGATTAGGAGTTAATAAGTGTAGGCAGGTGTCGGCGACGTTGAGTGGGGCAGATTAGGGGTTAATAAATATAATATAGGGGTCGGCGATGTTAGGGCAGCAGATTAGGGGTACATAGGGATAACGTAGGTTGCGGCGGTTTACGGAGCGGCAGATTAGGGGTTAAAAAAAATATGCAGGGGTCAGCGATAGCGGGGGCGGCAGATTAGGGGTTAATAAGTGTAAGGTTAGGGGTGTTTAGACTCGGGGTACATGTTAGAGTGTTAGGTGCAGACGTAGGAAGTGTTTCCCCATAGGAAACAATGGGGCTGCGTTAGGAGCTGAACGCTGCTTTTTTGCAGGTGTTAGGTTTTTTTTCAGCTCAAACAGCCCCATTGTTTCCTATGGGAGAATCGTGCACAAGCACGTTTTTGAGGCCGGCCGCGTCCGTAAGCAACTCTGGTATCGAGAGTTGCATTTGCGGTAAAAATGCTCTACGCTCCTTTTTTGGAGCCTAACGCAGCATTTGTTTAAACTCTCGATACCAGAGTTAAATTTATGGTGCGGCCAGAAAAAAGCCCGCGGAGCGTTAACAGCCCTTTTACCGCCGAACTCCAAATCTAGGCCTAAGTGTGTTCCGCCATCTTGCCCACCCGAATTGTGTATATTTATGAAAGGACCACTTATAGTGCCTGGGGTCCGGGTTGTAAGTGGACCCTCAGATCCAGTGCCTCATCTGTCTTCTACCGTTGTTCCTGATAGCTGTGTTACGTAGCCGCTCTGTGGAGGATGCGTTCCGGCTCAACCACGTGGGGTAAAGGCCTTCCAGGTGACCGCAAGTTAATCAGGACCGGAGCGGCGTTACCTCGCCCGGCCTGCACCAATGTCTCTATTACAGGCGGTAGGACAACGTTGGCAGGATCGGGTGTGTGGGTCAGCCCAGCTGAGATACAAGGAGACTCTGAAGCTGGTAAGCAGGGAAACTGCAGCGGAGGTGCCGCAATCAGACCGTTAGTGCGCGGGTCTCAAAAACAGGTATTAGCACCTCAGATGGCTTTATGAGTAAACGGGTTACTATCTCATCTCCTCCGGTAGGCTGTTGAATCTATTTAAATTATGGTCCTGCCATTTAAATAGGGCTGAGAGAGTAGGTGACTACGGAGCAAATTTAGAGTGCAGCCATGTTCCTGCACTGCTTGGCTCCGCCCCCGACTTGTGGACTTTTTATTATTTTTTGCTATTAATAAAGGTGTGATTATTTTTGCACTTCTCGTTTCAGTCTGATTCCTGGCACCCTGACATTACGCAAGGGCCATGAATCCTGATGGTGCTAATAATCCACCTTTACCTGCCATAATTTCCAAGATGGATGAACAGGATCATCGCTTGGATCAATATGCACTAGCTCTGCAAAACCTGCTGACTCGCACTTCACATTTGGACCAAAAGTGTCCAGCAAGTTATAGCTGCTCCTGTTTTCGCTGCTGCACCTAGTACTACCAGGAGCATGTCCGGTTCTGCACCTCTACCTCAGCGTTATGGAGGCGATCCTAATAAGTGCAGAGGGTTTTTGAACCAGGTGGGCATTTACTTTGAGATGTTACCTCAGGCGTTTCCCTCTGACAGAGCTAAGGTGGGATTTCTCATCTCGTTACTCTCTGACACAGCTCTTGTCTGGGCTAATCCCTTGTGGGAGACTAATAAACCTGTGATTTCAAATTACCCTCAATTTGTGGCCTTCTTTCGAAAGGTATTTGATGTTCCGGCTCGCTCCTCCTCTGCTGCTAAATGACTCATGTCCATTCAGCAAGGTACAAGATCTGTTGCTCATTATGCCATTGAGTTCCGTACGCTTGCCGCAGAGGTAGGTTGGAACAATGAAGCCCTTGTTGCCGCCTTCTTTCATGGGCTCTCTGATGCGATTAAAGATGAAGTTGCTGCAAGAGATTTACCAGAAGATCTCGGGGTATTGGTGTCTTTTTTATCCTAATTGACATCAGACTAAGTGAGAGGCTGTCTTTCAAGGAGCACTTGCGGAAGCCTCCTGTTCCGTTGTCTCCTATGTGTTCGTTCCCACCCATGCCTCCCTCTCCTCCCATGCCTCCTGGTCCTGAGTTACCAGGTACTGCTGAGTCGATGCAGTTGGGATTCACGCGTCTCTCTGCGGCGGAGAGGGCCATTAGGAGGAGGTAGGGTTTCTGCCTCTATTGTGGGTTACAGGGCCACCTTTTGAAGTCTTGTCCTACACGGCCGGGAAACGATCACACCTAAGGTCCTGTTGGGGGCAGACCTTGGGTGGTTTATCCTCGTCCCCGGAACTGCTAAAGGAGAAACCTTTGGTCACGGTTGTTCTTTCCTGGGTGGACTCCTCCATAGTCACCCAGGCTCTTGTTGACTCCGGTGCTGCAGGCTATTTCATTGACAGTGCTTTTGTATCAAAGCACTCCATTCCTGTTTTGCCTCGGTCCGTTCCGCTTGCTATTGAGGCCATTGATGGCAGGCCCCTTCAGCCCGCACTTGTTACTCACGAAACTGTTCCGTTATCCATGGCTGTTGGGGCTCTTCATTTTGAAACCCTCCAGTTCCAGGTGATAAACTCTCCGCATTTTCCGGTCGTTCTGATTTATCCCTGGCTCCAAAAGCACAATCCCAGTCTCGATTGTGGTCTCCGCAATGTATTTCCACTTGTCTTCGGAAACCAGTTAAAGTCTTGTGCACTTCTTCGGTATCTCAATTGCCAGAGGAGTACCAAGAGTTCCTAGACGTTTTTGACAAGGTGCGTGCCGGTACGTTGCCTCCTCACTGGTCTTACAATTGTGCCATAGACCTGCAACCCGGAGCCATTCCTCCTCGGGGCCGGGTTTACCCTCTGTCTGTTGCAGAGAATTGTGCTATGGAGGAGTATGTTGCTGATGCTCTGTCGCGGAGGATCATCTGCAAATCCTGCTCTCCTGCAGGGGCTGGCTTCTTCTTTGTGAAGAAAAAGGGTGGCGAGTTAAGACCATGCATCAATTATAGGGGTCTTAATCATCTTACCATTAAGAATGCTTACCCTATTCCACTCATTATGGAACTCTTTGACCGCCTCAAGGGAGCTATGGTCTTTACTAAACTTGATTTGAGAGGAGCGTACAATCTCGTTAGGATTAAGGAGGGCCACGAATGGAAAACAGCATTTAACACCAGGAGCGGGCATTATGAGTATCTTGTAATGCCCTTTGGCCTATGTAATGCTCCTGCTGTTTTCCAGGAATTTATTAATGATGCCCTACGAGATATATTGCAACAGTGTGTTGTGGTGTACTTGGACGACATCCTCATACACTCACCCACACTTGAGGCTCATTGTTCTGATGTTACACGGGTTCTTCAGAGACTACGTGAGAACGGTCTGTTTTGTAAACTCGAGAAATGTGAGTTCCATCAGACTCAAGTAACCTTCCTAGGTTATGTTATCTCCGTTGCAGGGTTCTCCATGGATATTGACAAGTTATCTGCAGTTCTGCAGTGGCCTCGCCCAGTTGATCTTCGGTCTATTCAACATTTTTTGGGGTTTGCCAATTACTATAGAAAGTTTATTAAAAACTTTTCTTCCGGGGGGCGGAGCCAGCTATCGTGGAGACCAGACGTGTTTTCTTATAGCTCTTGGTTTTGGGACTAAAAATCCATGCATTAACCAGCTAAGATAAGCCCTAACATTTATTTACTCTCTTCGTTAACCAGCTAAATACCCTATAGATCTGCTTGATACTTTACAAGAAATGGAAACTCCCCAACTCTGAAGATAGACGGGTAACACATATTCTCTCGTGAAGGCATATGGGGTAAGGCACCATCTTGGACTCTCAATACACCACCATTATAAGCCAGTTTAATCGACCAAACCCTGTCAGCACCCATACCCCATCATGGAGGATTTTTATAGAGATCTGGGAGATCTATTGGAGGACCTTGACCGCCGGATGACAAGTCAATTCAAGGACCTGAGATCTATTATCCGGAGTAGTGATGAGCGTGAGGAGGTACCTGCTGCGGCAGTAGCCGAACGTGTGGAGACCCAAGCTCAAATACAGATACCTCCACATGCTATTACTGTGCAGCGCGATGTTGTAATAACACCATTAACTCAGGCGCAGGAAGCCCTCCTCTTACCTCAGGGGATAAGGACTATACAGGGGAAAACACAGGCCGTCAGCTTACGAGCAAGAAGTTATCCGCTCATGTATGCAGCCAATCAACAGGAACCTCAGCTCTGTTGGGAACTGACCTAAGTGCAGAATCCAACGGGAACCTTAGCGACCACAGCTACATCCCTAACCCTTATTGGTATCCTCGATATGCGACCAGGCCCCTGAGTGTGATCGAGAGCCGGAAGGGGAATCTACACATGCCTATGTCACTGATAGTCACCGGACCCGGCTCGCTAATCCTAAGGGCTCTTTATCGCTGTTGCAATACAGCATATTGGCGGATCTCCCCAACAACTAGTGTGCTGATGAAATCAAGAGTTGGAGTGGGGTAAATTTATGTCTACAGCCCCGATATCTTAGGCACCCAGCTCTTACTCACTTGCCACTGAACGTGTCTTCACAGGTTGGAAACTTATGGGACTTATGATAGTTGTATGTGTGGGGCTTTTTCTCTTTTCTCTTTTTATTATTCAGCCGTACTTTTAGATTATGTTTCTTCCTGCAACGCAGCTCTTGACGTTTATCTGCAAGATCTATATGGCCGCCATTTTGTGTAGCATATAGCTCCCGGACTGATGAGTAGGATTAGACACCACCTAACATATGCCTTCAGTAAGTAGGAGCAATTTAGGGAGCCCACTTCTCCTTAACTCATCATCGGATAAAAGAGAGGGACATATTACAGAAACTGTGGGACTTTAGCTCTTAACATGTTGGAGTTCTTTGTTTTTCATATACAGTTATAGTTTTATTTATTTTTTCTGATAAGACTTCTTGCTACCCCTTTAGTCCAAGGTTCAGGTATTTAATATTGGTGCCTACAGTAGTGTTTCCCTAAACTTTCTGTGACCTTGCTAGTTTCCACTTGGAGCACCATGTGGTCCCCCTCTAAGTGTTTAATTTGGCGCAGAATTCTGGAAATGTCTCTGTCACATAAGTTCTCTAGATATTTTATACCTGTCATGTATAATAGCCACATGGTATATTAAATTTCAAAGCAGTGAGACACTAACAGACCATATATAGCACCTTTCTGAATGAGGAAAACTATATCTGCCAGCTATAACCCTTAGACCCAAGCTTCATTGCCAATTGTGCAAAGTACATTCTTATTACTCCATTTATACATTATAAACATACACATTTAAAAGGCAATTACAACCCAAGATTCCCTGTTAGAGGCCGAGACAGGCAACGTGCCTGTACCAATTTAGATTCTTGATCTTGGCTTTGTGATTGCCTTAACATCCCTCTTGCTTTATATTATGGCATTTTAAGGGAGGTCTAATAATTGAATAGAATGAGTATGTGTTTTATGAGCTATCTATAGTGTTATCATACCTAAACTACTTTCATATACTAATATTGTTATTTACTATCGTTATACATATGTCACATAAGTTATTATAACCTTCATTTGCCACGAGGTTCACTACATGTCTGTTGTATATGTCTAGGGCTGATTTATACTATACTATATTCAGCATGCCATGTATTTTCTTTATGGCTTATATCTGCTGTACAATGTTTCATGATAAGAAGCTCTTAGGTTTATTTAGAGGAGCTCCACCTGCAGCGGTCTTAACCTTTTTTATTATAGCCTTCGGGTAAATTGTTCAGGCCAATTAAATACTGCATAGGCTACTATAATTATTAATTGTTATGATAACATTTATATACCCCTCCAATATGTAGGTATCGCTTGTATGTAGTAACTAGTTTTATATAGTGCCCTCTAGGATACAAGTACGGATTGTATATAACAACATGTCTAATGCAGTGTCTCTAGTATATTGGTACATGCCATGTATTTTCTTAATGGTTAATATCTGCTGTACAATGTTTCATAATAAGAAGCTCTTAGGTTTATTTAGAGGAGCCCCACCTGCAGCGGCCTTAATTTTTTTTTTTCTATTATAGCCTTCGGGTAAATTGTTCGGACCAATTAAACTTACTTTTACATACCCTAGCTTAAGGTTACTCATGGGGTAAATAGAGGATATTCCCCCTAAGGTGAACCTGAAAACCCTGAGATCCAATTGCATTTACAAACTTGCTGACTTGCTGGTTGGCTCCGCCCTCCACCCCCCCTATTCTATTTTAAGCGGCTCTCGCCCGCTGCATTCCCCCTCCCCATAAAATTATAGAGCTCACTCCTCCCTGGACCTAATTTTATCTGAATGGATATCCTAATTCACTTTTTATATGGCACTGAGAGGACCATTTATGTTTATATTACATGTATGTTACTCTATTATAAAACTGAAGTCTCCCTATAGATAGCCCAAATTTTGTAATAACACTTGAGATATATAGATACATAATGCTTTCTCTACATGGTTATCTTTACCATACTTTCTAATTATGCTATGTATACACTTATCTGTAAATGATTTTGGGCATACCTTAAATGTTGTATTTATTTTTGACTTCAATAAAAATCGTTTAAAAAAAAAAAACAAAAAAAAAAAAAAAACTTTTCTTCCTTGGTCAAACCTATCACAGACATGACTCGTAAAGAGAATGATCCACTCCATTGGTCACCTACTACCATTAAGGCCTTTAATAGTCTTAAGACTGCCTTTGCTACTGCTCCAGTTCTGGCTCATCCTAACCATGTCCTGCCTTTCATTCTTGAGGTTGATGTGTCTGAGACTGGAGTAGGTGCCCTCTTGTCTCAACGTCCTAAGCCTGACTGTTCCTTGCATCCATGTAGTTTCTTCTCTAAGAAATTGTCTCCAGAGGAGTGCAATTATGAAATTGGCGACAGGGAATTACTGGCCATAATTTTGGCACTCAAGGAATGGAGGCATCTTCTCGAGGGTACTAGCGTGCCAGTGCTCATTCTTACTGACCACAAGAATTTAACTTATCTATCTGAAGGAAAACGTTTGTCGCCCAGACAGGCCAGATTGGCGCTATTTTGGTCTCAGTTTAATTATGTGGTCTCCTACCTGCCTGGTAGTAGGAATGTTAGGGCTGATGCTCTCTCTCGACAATTTTCCCCTCTGTCCAAGGAGGAGTATGTACCTACTCCAGTTATACCTCCTGACCATATTTTGGCTACCATACGTACTAATTTGACTTCTCCCTTGGGGGAGGAGATCCTGGCTGCACAAACCAATGCACCTCCTGAGAAACCTAGTGGTAAGTGCTTTGTTCCTGAGAATCTTCGAACTAAACTTTTGTACACCACTATCCTAAAGCCGCAGGTAACCCAGGCAAGAACCAAATGATTTGGTCTGTCACTCGACAATTCTGGTTGCCAGGTCTTCGTTCTGATGTTGCTGCGTATGTTGTCTCCTGCTCAGTTTGTGCACAGAATAAGACTCCTCAATGTCTTCCTGTGGGTCATCTTCAACCTATTGCTAATGGTGAGTGTTCTTGGACACATCTTTCCATGGACTTCATTGTCAAGCTCCCTGTTTCGAATGGCAATACTGTTATCCTTATGGTGGTTGACCATTTTTCTAAAATGTCACATTGCATTTCCTTGAAGAAGTTGCCTACCGCTCAGGAGCTTGCTTCAATTTTTGCCCGGTAGGTCTTCCATTTACATGGGTTACCCAAGGAGATAGTGTCGGACCGGGGTAGCCAGATTTTCTGCAGATTTTGGAGTTCTTTTTGTGCTCAAATGGGGATCCAGCTTTTTTTCTCCTCTGCATATCACCCTCAATCCATTGGGGCTGCGGAACAGTCTGATCAAGCTCTGGAACAGTTCCTCCATTGCTATGTCTCAGATCACCACAATAATTAGTCTGAACTGTTACCTTGGGCAGAGTTTGCTCGTAATAGTGCTATTAAAACTTCCTCCAAGTTATTCCCGTTCATGGCGAATTATGGGTTTCAACCATCCTTGTTGCCCGATTCATTCATGTCTCAGGGTATTCCGGCTTTGGAGGAGCATCTCCAGCAATTCCGTTCCATGTGGGTGCAGATACAGGATTGCATTCATCATTCTATGCAGCACAAAAAGTTCCAGGCTGATCGTAGGTGTCTGCCCGCACCTTCCTACCAGGTTGGTGAGAGAGTTTGGCTGTCCTCCTGCAACTTGAATCTTCATGTGCCTTCCAATAAACTGGCTCCCTGTTATGTTGGTCCTTTTCAAATACTCCTACGGGTCAATCCTGTGGCCTACGCTCTTGACCTTCCTCCTGCAATGCGCATCTCCAATGTTTTTCATGTCTCCCTCTTGAAACCATTTGTTTGTAATTGGTTTACCACTGTGTTGCCTCATCCCCATCCTATCTTTGTTGACAACCATGAGGAGTATGAGGTCAGCAGCATTATTGACTCTCATATGTCCAGGGGCCGTGTACAGTATTTGGTTCACTGGAGGGGCTACGGTCCGGAGGAGCATTCATGGGTTCCCTCCTCTGATTTTCATGCTCCCGCCCTCCTCCGTGCCTTCCATACCCGTTTCACCAATAAGCCTTTTGTCCTCCCGCGGTGGAGGGGTTGTTGAGGGGAGGGTACTGTCAGGGTTTTTTCCCTGTTTTGTTTGCCATGTGCTGCTGGCAGCCATTTTACTCACCTCTCTTGCTTACTCTATTGCACACTGTGTGATGCTGCTCATTTTCTGCAGTTCCTTTTATGGCCAAACTGGTGTACATCATCCGTGTGATGCAGTCTCAGAATTGTGATGTCATCACTTATTATTTAAAGGGCCTCTGTTCAGTATGCTTTGCCCTTGTGTTGTCTCAGACCTGTTTGTGAGCGCTCCTGTGTATTACCTGGCTGTCTGACGTCCCTCCTTGTTCCTGATCCCAGGCTTGTTTCTGACTCTGCTGTTCTCCTTGTTCCTGATTCCGGCTCGTCTGACTACCAGCTCTGGTTTTGATTCCTGGCTTATTTGACTTGTGAACTTTTTATTATTTTTTGCTATTAATAAAGTTGTAATTATTTTTGCACTTCTCGTCTCTGTCTGAAACCTGGCACCCTGACACTACACTACACTAAAGCTAAAATTAACCCTAGAAGCTCCCTAAAAGCATCCTAATTAACCCCTTAACTGCTGGACATAATACAAGTGTGCTGCACAGCGGCATTTAGCGGCCTTCTAATTACCAAAAAATAATGCCAAAGCCATATATGTCTGCTATTTGTAAACATTTGTGCCATAATTGCACAAGCTGTTTGTAAATAATTTCAGTGAGAAACCTAAAGTTTGTGAAAAAGTTTGTGAAAAAGTGAACAATTTTTTTTTATTTGATCACATTTTGCGGTAAAATGGTTGAATGAAATATACCAAAATGGGCCTAGATCAATAGTTTGGGTTTTCTATTAAAAAAAATATATTCATTTATTCAGTTATTCAGGGATTCCTGATAGATATCAGTGTTACAATGTAACTAGGGCTAATTTGAAAAAATATAAAAAATGATTTGAAAATAGCAAAGTGCTACTTGTACCTATTGCCCTATAACTTGCAAAAAATAGCAAAGAACATGTAAACATTGGGTATTTCTAAACACAGGACAACATTTAGTGGCTTCCTTAACATGTCATGTAAGTCACAGAAATGCTCCAGTCCAGCTCAGGCACTCACACCCTCCCATGTTTTGCAGTCACCTGGTTCTGGAGCTATTACGGAGTCTAGCAGATGCCGAAGGAGGAGATCTTTATCTTACCGTGGCCATCGAAGGCACGCTCTCCTATTAGGCCAGTGGAGGTCCACTCTCCCATGTGGGCAAGGGTTGAGAGGTTGGAAGGAGGGAGAGAGATCGATCCCCACCTAGGAGGACGAGTAGTGGACACAGGCCAGTTCAGGTGGAAGCAAGTCAAAAAAGCAGAGATGGGAAGGTGGCTCAATCAGGGCCTAGTGGAGGAGCAGCCAATCTGGAAGGATCGTGGATGATGCCTCAGCCGGCAGGGGAGAAGGCTGGGGGTGCTGAGGGAGCTGGGGTTGGCTTGGCGAGTGTGAGAAGTTGTTGAATGGTTTGAAGGCATTAATGGCTTGTCTGGAGGCTCCGAAGGGTGGGGATTCGGTTGTGAAGAATTGGGTGTCGGTTAGTGGTGTAATTCCCTCAGGATCGGAAGCTTCTGTGAGTAGTGCTAGTGCGGTTTAGGTGGGGGTTAAGTATTCACCTCACAACGGAGGTGAGGGAAAAAATCTGGAAAGTGAGTTTCTGGAAATTTTCTCCTTGTTGCCTATAGATCAGGTTTTGGAAATCAAGGAGGACGTCAAGACAGATAAGGGGAAGAAGAAGGAAGAGGAACATAAGAAGAGGTACAGGAAACTTCCAAAAACATTGGGAAACTGGTCTAAGGCATTCTGTATCTTGGCCAGCGTGGCAACAAAGAAATTCCCTGAGTAGGGGGGTCCTGTTTTGTTATTTTGATGAATTTTCGGGAGCGTACCAGTCTTACGGGGGCATGGCGTGGTAGAGGTAAGACGAAAAGTTTCGTCAACGTATGGCGGCAAGGCCGGAAATGAGGTGGGATGACCGTGATATGGGGATATGGAGATTATGACTCCCTTAAGGGGCTAGCCCTTTCGTGGGTCAGGGGTCGGGTCAGCAGGTCCTGTGTCAGGAAACAGCTCAGCTGTGGCCATGCGTAAAGGACTTGGTTTCCAGTTTAATGACGGGGTGTGTCGGTTCAGCGGTAGTTGCAAATTCAAACATGAATGTTCTGGGTGTGGGGGAAACCACAGCTTTGCTAGATGTTTCAAGAAGGGTTAGTTTGGAGGAAAAGCGGGTGATGCCGCTTCTGTGAGTTCGGACTCCAGTGAGGGTAGAAAAGATGGTGGTGTGGCTAGTAGGAGGGGTAAAAGTGAGGATGCGGAGCTGCTTTTAACAGGGTTTAGCTTTGGTTTTGTCATCCCTTTGAGGATCAGGGGTGTGGGAGGTTTTCGGGTAATCTAAAATCGGCCAGGAAATTTACTGGGATGGTGTATGAAAAATTGCAGAAGGAGGTTTCTTCAGAACAAATGGCTGGGTCATTTTTTGCCCCTCCACTGCAAAATTTGAGGATATTCCCTTTGGGGTGGTCTTTAAGAGAACATATTGTCAGTTCCGTATGATCCATCACCTCTCGTACCCAAAATGTTTGTTAGTCAATGACGGCATTGAGCCGGAGTTGGTTTCTGTTAGATACGCTTCTTTTGACAAGGCGGATTACTTGGTGAGAGTAGCAGGTCTTTTGGCTTTGATGGCTAAGGTGGATGTGGAGGCAGCCTTTCGTTTGCTTCCTGTTCACCCGCATTGTCCCCATTTACTGGGATGTCAGTTTGGGAGTTTTTTGTGGACCTTTGTTTACCTATGGGGTGCTCGATATCGTGTTCTTACTTTGAGAAGTTTAGCATGTTCATTGAGTGGGTCGCGAAGAAGCAGTCGGGTTTGTCGTCGATGGTTCAGTACCTCATCGACTACCTGTTTATGGGGCCAGCAGGGTCTTTGGTCTGTCATGCCTGGTAGACATGTTTGGGTTAGTGGGGGCAGAGTTTGGAATCCCTGTGGCTGAGAAAAAATCTGAGGGACTGGTGACGTCTCTTATCTTTCTGGTAATAGAGGTGGACTGTGGGTTAATGGAGTGTTGGCTCCCGTGGGATAAGGTGGAAGATTTGAGGGAATTGATTCAGATTGCTTTGGGTTCTGAAAAGATTAAGCTTCGGCAGCTTCAGTCTTTACTCGGGAAGCTGAATTTTGCATGCCGTATTTTCCCAGTGGGCAGGGTATTCTTTCAGAGACTGTCTTTGGCTACTGTGGGGGTTACAGCACCTTATCACCACATTCGGATGACTAAGGAGTTGAAGGAGGATATGAAGGTCTGGTCAGTATTCTTGAGGGACTTTAATGCTCGGTTATTGATGCAAGAGGTTGGTTGGTCGGATGAAATTTTTTTCTTTTCACAGATGCAGTGGGGGCTCATGGCTTTGGAGCTTACCTCAATGGGAAATGGTGTGTGGAGGCTTGGCCAGCCAGATGGGAGAATGATGGGTTGACAAAGAACTTGACCTTTTTGGAATTTTTCCAACTTGTGGTGGCTTTGCGAGTGTGTTTTCATTCGGATAACATGGTTTATGCAATTAACAACCTGACTGCCAATTCCCCTCCTGAAGTACGGCTGTTGTGGGTGTTTGTGCTGGATTGTTTGAGGCTCAATGTGTCTTTTTGGGCTGTACATGTACCGGGCAAATTGAATAAGATCGCTGATGCTTTGTCCCATTGTCAGTGGGAGCGTTTCCAGCTGGAGTCTCCGGAAGCAGAGATGGAGGGTGTGGCTTTCCCAAAGGATTTGTAGCTGCTGGGTTTTCAGTAGTTTTAGATTTGGTAAAGGGGGCCTTAGCTCAGTCTAAATGGATGGCTTACGCCCAGGTGTGGCAATTGTAGGATTCAGTAGCTGGGGGCTGGGATTGGTTAAAATCCAGTGAGGTCTGCTTGGAAATTCTTCTTGGATGTATAATGCAATGGGGGTGGAAAGTCTGTCCTCGGCGGAAGTACGTAGGAGTATGGCAGCTATTGCCTTTTTGTTTCAATTGGGGGGTTTTTGCGATATGTCAAAACATTTTGTGGTCTTGATGGCTGTTAGGGGTTGGTATTTTCTCTATTGAAAAGGGTTGTTGGTCGGTTACTGGAGGTTTATTGGTCAAAATATGAGGTGGTATTGTTTAGTGCAGCTTTTGACCGCTTTTCAGAACTGGTGGGTAAGAATAGGAAAGTTGCTAGTGGACTTTGGTTTCAGGGTGTCTTGTTGCATGAGGGAGTTGTGGAGTTGTGGTTGTGACTTTCAAAAACTGATCACCTGGGGAAAGGCAAACTGATACGCTTGAGTGAGGTTGGGGGGGCTTTGTTGTCCAGTTAGGGTGGTTATTTGAAAGTAAGGCTGGTGGGGGCTTTCCTCATTCATGAGGATGGTTCGGTGTTATCTAGGTTTCAGTTTGTAGCAGTTTTTAACAAAGTTTTGGGGCTGTTGGGGGTGGAAGAAAAGGAGTTTGGGTCGCATTCTTTTTGAATTGGGGCAGCGACAGATGCACAAAGTTTGGGGTTGGAATCTTTGGTCATAAAAAAAATTGGAAGGTGGGGATCAGAGTGTTTTAGGGTGTATTTGAGGCCGGCGTTAGTAGTGTGATGGGAGGTTTTATATATGCTTTTCTTCTACAGGTCCGGGGAGGTGCTGGCTGGTCAGACATTCCGATATGTATTGGGAAAGAAGGGCAGCTGTGGTAAAGGAGAATGGGGTCCAACTGGGATTTTCCTGTGAGGAGGTGTCTTTGAGGTGGTTTGGGGTCAGGGGAATGAGGTGGGACCAGTTGGTAGAGACGGTCATGAATGATGCCAGGCTTTTTCCCCCTCCTCATATTCTGGTGGTCCATTTAGGAGGAAATGATCATCTTTGCATTACTTTCAGTGTCACTGCATCCTGTGCTACAGTATATAAATTACCTTGTAGCATGGTTATATAGTCTATTCTATTGGTGGGTTACATCTGTGATATAATCTCAGCAACCAGGACTACCAATTAAGTGATGATAAAGGTGTTGTAATTGTGGTGTATGGGTCTTATATTATGTAAATTTAGATGGGAATCTACAAATGGGGATGTGTTAAAGCAGGTTAAGGGGGGTTGGGATAGTCTTGATTAGAATAGTTGAATAGCAGGTCAGCCATTATGGTTTATATGTAGTGGGGGAAGTCACTATTGGGGTTAACAGTGCTAGCAAATTGGGCCAGTTCTTTGTTTTATTTGAGCTGTAGGAGGTCTTAGTTAGGGTTAATAAGAATGGAGATTACAGGAAAGTATGGTTATATTATCTGTTGGGGAGTTTTAGTGTTAATCGCAGTTGGGTTAGCGTTGTAGCCGGAAGTTTATCGTTTGTGGTAGATGCAGAGGGGGAGACTAGGTGATTGGGGAAGGTTTAATAAATGTGGCTGATAATTTATCAATCTCCATATTGACTTTTCTCTACCTGAAAGTAGTTGTACGACAGCTAAAAGCAATTGTACAACTGTTATTAGGCGTTGCTTTTTATTTTTATTTTTTAATTGGTTTTTATTAAGGAAATATCACATATACAATACACAAAGTGGTACAGTATTCCTTATTTTACAATTCTGAATGAAACAAAAAAATAAACATCATAACAATATGAAACTGATGTATTATACCAAGATAGGGGCGGCTAAAGAAAGAAGCCGCCACCTCTGGGGGAAAAAATCATGACAAAGAAGCATTGTGGTCTAAGTGGAAAGAGAGACTAAGAGGGAGAAAGGGAATAAGAAGAGTGAGGAATAGAAGGGGGAAGAAAGAAAAAAAAAGGGAAAAAGGAAGGCGTTCGGTGGCACAGGGTAAGGAGGGGGTATACACTATCCTATAAGGTTCAAGTAGGATTTCTATACTGAAACCATGTATCCCAGATTGCCCAATAATTCTCCATATGGTCAATCCCGTTAAAAAAGTCCTTCTCCATGGAAGCTAGATAATCAGTCAGGTGAATAATCTGATCAAAATTTGGGGCCTCCATCTGTTACCAAGATCTGGCTATGCACACCTTAACTGCTGTCAGAATAGTAACTCCTAGAGCTTTTTGGGGTTTCTGAAGGTCTTGAAGACCAATGTGTAGGAGAGCTTGAACTGGGGTTGAAGGCAATGTCATGTCTAAGTCCGAGAGTAGGGAAAAGGCCCTGCTCCAAAGGGCGAACATCTTTGGACATGTAAACCATATATGGAAATCCGAACCAGGTTGTCTGCATTCTCTCCAACTGAGTGGAGAGGCCGTTGGATATATCCTGGTCAGTTTTTGTGGAGTCAGATACCATTTTAGAAGGACCTTGAAGTACATCTCTAGGTATGTATTGCAGTGTATAGAGTGTTTGGTCACTATAGTTGCGTGTTCTACATCAGTCGAGATCGAAATATTCATCTCTCAGCTCCAGGCTTTAATTTGCCACGGTATATCTTCACTATAGTCGTTGAGCAGGGCCAAATAGTAGCTTGTGAGAGACTTAATTAATTTGCTTCCCATTTTCCAACACGTTTCCCTGTTAGTACAGTCCCTCAAGTTTCTTTTAGGTAATCCCCATGCCCGACAAAAATCCAGTAGTCTATAACTTTCAAATGGAAGCCATTTGGGGGCCGGGGTCACTAGGTCTACAATTTGGGTGGAGAAAAGTAGCTTATTTTGTTTATAGAGATTGCGTACTTCTATAATATTCCAAGAAGTCAGCTCAGGTATGTGAATGTCTGGAAGGCATGTCAATAGCCCCTTAAGGCCATGGATAGGGGAAGGGTGTGGAGCAATTCCCTTGTGGTGTCTAAGGCGATGCCAGGCTTGACAGTTATCTACGAGTACCATTTGTTATGGAGAAGGCTCTAGAACGAAAGCCAACACCCTTGATCATTGCAAATGTGGCTGAATACAGGGCTTGGACCATCATAATAAACTGTGGGGGGAAGCTAAATGACTTCAAGACTTGCCAGAGATAGTTCCACCGCACCCTGTCGAACACCTTTTCAGCGTCGAGTGACAGGGTTATGGTGGGGACTCGTGATTTGGCAGATTCAGCAAATACCTGAGGCAGTTTGCGGCTGTTATCGGGGCCTTGTCTACCATAGGTGAAATATGATTGGGGGGGATGTAGAGAGGCCGCACAGACCGGGCCTTAAAGTTATATGTAGTTAGATATATAAGAAACAAACAGCTAGATTACGAGTTTTGCGTTAAGGTGAAAAAGCAGCGTTAGGTTATAACGCTGCTTTTTCACTACCGCTGGTATTACGAGTCTTGCAGGTTTAGGGGCACCGCACACTTTTTTGGCCTTAACGCAAATCAACTTACGCAAATTGCGTAAAGTCTTTTTCAATGGGACTTCCATAGCGCCGGTATTACAAGCTTGTCCTGGGAGGCCAAAAAGTGAGCGGTACAGTCTATCCCGTCAAGATTCGTAACGCATTCAAAAGTCAGTAGTTATGAGTTTTACACTACAAAGCTGTAGCATAAAACTCAAAACTAAAGTGCTAAAAAGTACACTAACACCCATAAACTACCTATTAACCCCTAAACCGAGGCCCTCCCGTATCGCAAACACTGAAATAAAAACCCCTAATCTCCCGCTTCGGACATCGCCATAAACTATAATAAACGTATTAACCCCTAAACCGCCGCACTCCTGCCTCGCAAACACTAGTTAAATATTATTAACCCCTAAACTGCCGCCACTAACATTGCTGCCACCTACCTTAATTTATTAACCCCTAATCTACCGCCCCCAACGTCGCCGCCACTATACAAAATGTATTAACCACTAAACCTAACCCTAAGTCTAACCCTAACACCCCCTAACTTTAATATAAATAAAATAAATCTAAATCAAACCTTCTATTAATAACTAAATAATTCCTATTTAAAACTAAATACTTACCTATAAAATACACCCTAAGCTAGCTACAATATAACTAATAGTTACATGGTATCTAGCTTAGGGTTTATTTTTATTTTACAGGCAAGTTTGTATTTATTTTAACTAGGTAGAATAGTTACTAAATAGTTATTAACTATTTAATAACTACCTAGCTAAAATAAATACAAATTGACCTGTAAAATAAAACCTAAGCTACCTTACCCTACAATTAAATACATTACCAAAATTAAATACAATAAACTAAATTCAATACAATTAGCTAAATTACAAAAAAACAAACAAACACTAAATTGCAGAAAATAAAAAACAAATTACAAGATCTTTAAACTAATTACACCTAATCTAATAGCCCTATCAAAATAAAAAAAGCCCACCCAAAATAAAAAAAACCTAGCCTAAACTAAACTACCAATAGCCCTTAAAAGGGCCTTTTGCTGGGTATTTCCCCAAATAAATCAGCTCTTTTGCCTGTAAAAAAAATACAAACAACCCCTCCAACAGTAAAACCCACCACCCACACAACCAACCCCCCAAATAAAAGCCTAACTAAAAAAACCTAAGCTCCCCATTGCCCTGAAAAGGGCATTTGGATGGGCATTGCCCTTAAAAGGGCATTTAACTCTATTGCAGCCCAAACCCTAATCTAAAAATAAAACCCACCCAATACACCCTTAAAAAATCCTAACACTAATCCCCGAAGATCCCCTTACAGTTTTGAAGAGCCGACATCCATCGTCAACGAAGCCGGGAGAAGTCTACATCCAAGCGGCAAGATGTCCTCAATGAAGCAGGCAGAAGTGGTCCTCCAGACGGGCAGAAGTCCTCATCCAGACGGCATCTTCTATCTTCATCCATCCGGCCTGGTCCATCTTCAAGACATCCGATGCGGAGCATCCTCTTCAATTGATGGCTTCTTCGACATTAAAAGGTTCCTTTAAATGACGTCATCCAAGATGGCATAAATTAGAATCCGATTGGCTGATAGAATTCTATCAGCCAATCGGAATTAAGGTTGAAAAAATCCTATTTGCTGATGCAATCAGCCAGTAGCACTGAGGTCGCATTCTATTGGCTGTTCCAATCAGCCAATAGAATGCAAGCTCAATCCTATTGGCTGATTGGATCAGCCAATAGGATTTTTTCAACCTTAATTCCGATTGGCTGATAGAATTCTCTCAGCTAATCGGAATCTAAGGGACGCCATCTTGGATGACGTCATTTAAAGGAACCTTTTAATGTCGAAGAAGCCATCAATTGAAGAGGATGCTCCGCATCGGATGTCTTGAAGATGGACCCGCTCCGTGCCGGATGGATGAAGATAGAAGATGCCGTCTGATGACTTCTGCCAGTCTGGAGGACCACTTCTGCCGGGTTCATTAAGGACATCTTGCCACTTGGATGAAGACTTCTCCCGGCTTTGTTGATGATTGATGTCGGCTCTTCAAAACTGTGGATCTTCTAACTGTGGTTAGTTTTAGGATTTTTTAAGGGTGTATTGGGTGGGTTTTATTTTTGGGTGGGTTTTAATTTTAGATTAGGGTTTGGGCTGCAAAAGAGCTAAATGCCCTTTTAAGGGCAATGCCCATCCAAATGCCCTTTTCAGGGCAATGGGGAACTTAGTTTTTTTTTAGTTAGGGTTTTATTTGGGTGGTTGGTTGTGTGGGTGATGGGTTCTACTGTTGGGGGGTTGTTTGTATTTTGTTTTTACAGGTAAAAGAGCTGATTTCTTTGGGGCAATGCCCCACAAATGGCCCTTTTAAGGGCTATTGGTAGTTTAGTTTAGGCTAGGTTTTTTTTTATTTTGGTTGGGCTTTTATATTTTGATAGGGCTATTAGATTAGGTGTAATTAGTTTAATGATCTTGTAATTTGTTCTTTATTTTCTATAATTTAGTGGGGTTTTTTGTAATTTAGCTAATTGTATTTAATTTTGGTAATGTATTTCATTGTAGGGTAAGGTTAGGTGTTAGTGTAAGGCAGGTTAGGTTTTATTTTATAGGTAAATTTGTATTTATTTTAGCTAGGTAGTTAGTAAATAGTTAAATAAATATTTAGTAACTATTCTACCTAGTTAAAATAAATACAAACTTGCCTGTAAAATAAAAATAAACCCTAAGCTAGATACAATGTAACTATTAGTTATATTGTAGCTATTTTAGGGTTTATTTTATAGGTAAGTATTTCATTTTAAATAGGAATTATTTAGTTATTAATAGTAGGTTTGATTTAGATTTATTTTAATTATATTTAAGTTAGGGGGTGTTAGGGTTAGGGTTAGTCTTAGGGGTTAATAACTTTAGTATAGTTACGGCGATGTTAGGGGTGGCAGTTTAGGGGTTAATAAATGTAGGTAGGTGGCGGCGATGTTAGGGACAGCAGATTTGGGGTTAATTCTATTTAACTAGTGTTTGCGAGGCGGGAGTACGGCGGTTTAGGGGTTTATATTATTATAGTGGCGGCGATGTCAGGAGCGGAAGATTAGGGATTGATAATTATAATGTAGATGTCGGCGATGTCGGGGGCGGCAGATTAGAGGTTAATAAGTGTAAGATTAGGGATGTTTAGACTCGGGGTTCATGTTAGGGTGTTAGGTGTAAACATAAAATATGTTTCCCCATAGGAATTAATGGGGCTGTGTTACTGAGCTTTACGCTGCTTTATTGCAACTGTTAGACTTTTTCTCAGCCGGCTCTCCCCATTGATGTCTATGGGGAAATCGTGCATGAGCACGTACAACCAGCTCACCGCTGACTTAAGCAGCGCTGGTATTAGAGTGCGGTATGGAGCTCAATTTTGCTCTACGCTCACTTCTTGTCTTTTAAAGCCGGGTTTATAAAAACCTGTAATACCAGCGCTGTAGGTAAGTGAGCGGTGACAATAATACCGCACCCCCCTTACCGCAAAACTCATAATCTGGCCGTATGTTTGAGTCAGATTAGTGGAGAAACATCAATAAGGGATAGAAGAGGCTCTTTATAGAGAGCAAGTTTGTTAATATGTCAGTTGCAGTGACATAAAGTCTAAAGATGTCAAACAAAGGCAAGAGTGAGGTCCAGAAAGTATATTCATGGGAGGATTTGTAGTTACAAGGACCTTTGGCCTGTGAGCAAATCTCCCTCTATTTGGTACTCAACACAACCTAGACAAGTGTACATAACTAACTAACTTGCCCTAAACATATAGCTAACTGTAGTAAAGAATGAGGAGAAACTCCCTGGGGCCCATATAGGGCTTTGCAGGTATATACCTTATATTAGTTGGGGGAAGGAATGGCAATACAACATTGTAAACTAATGTAACAACATCTCACGCTCGGCAAGGGAACCAAAAAAAAAAAAATATCTTTACTTAAAACATTTCACCTGTGGAAAACTCTCCCCCTAATTGGGGGGTTTAACGCCATTATATTGTCTCAATAAGTGCAAGTAGATAGATAACAGGCATAACAGCTTAGAACCCAGGAGAGGTCCATAACTAGCCCTACCTAAACAAGGGAACACAATAAACATTTTGTAAATGAATGGCTTACTGTAGTAGATAGTATTGAGGAACTCTATAGCGTCCATACACATCCTAGCCATTGTATACATTACATTTGTCAAGTAGACATGTGCGTTTCGATTAGTTCCGAATCGAAATTTGGACGAATTTGTTAAAGTCGGAGATTCGGATCAATTCAAATTTCCGAATTACGGTAGTACCGAATCTACTGAATAAATCCGAATTAGTTTGGATTTATTCGTTACATTTGGATGGTCATGGATTACACTAGTATTGTACAGTATATTAGGTTATATCACTTTGCTATGGGCTACACCTAATATACAGAACATAATACTAGTCTAATACACAGGACATCCCACCTAACACATATCGAAATTCCGAATTTCTGAATCGAACTGAACCGAATCCAGCCGAATTTATTTGAATCCAAATGAATCCAAAACGAATCCGAAACAAATTCATTCAAATTTTTCCGAAAACGAATCGATCCAAACAGAAATTCGAAAACATCCGAATCGTTCCGAACCAAACTGAAACAAATTTTCCGGCCATGCACAAGTCTATTGTCAAGAAGAATCTTGGCATTACATCAGTATGAGCCTATTTCCAGGTGGGACCCAACGATAACATGCAGTCAGCTAAGAAGCCAAAGAGTTGCATATTAATGGTGTACCATTCTGTCTCACAAAGAAAGATACTAAATGACATAATAGGGCAATATACTTATCAGGAGGAACAATGTCATAACGGCATTATGAACAAATTTATGAACATATTTCCAGGCAGGACACATTGACACCTCACACTCAGCTAAGCAGCCAAAAGGGAGAGTGGATATGGTAGCACCTTGCCGACCTATCCTGCAAGAAAAGTTAAGGCCAACGAAAACAACACAGAGCATATTAGAAAAATAAGTACATAAAACATAACAAGAAAAGAATTAGCAAATTTGAGGGCAACACTTGCAATCATGAACTTAATGTGGTATTTGAGTAGGCAGCAGACGTCTCCAATGGCAAAAAGCCGTCAGAGAGTTCCTTGTGCAGTTGTTAAAATATAGTCCACATTAAGCGTTCGATATCAAGGTCTATAGAAAACTCGTAGCAGGGAGATCTCATTCCCCAGTATAAGAGGAACATTGATAAAGTCAGGGGACAAAAAGATATGTCAACAGTCGCCACAACAGGATATGATTTATCAACTATATACTTATCAGATTAACCAAGAGAGGAGTCTCTGGAGGTTGTATTCCTTTTGCCTGCAGAAAGACGCTGTGGAAGAGGATTCCAGTTTTCTGCCGTGGGTCTCAGACGAGAAGAATCAGGAGGGCACTAATCTCTGTGAACTTCAGACTGATCCCACTTCTTGAGGAGCTCTTCGCCCCTGGCTGGGGAGTCAACTGTGAATAGGGTACCCTCTCTGTGAATAATGAGTTTAGTTGGGTAGCCCCATCTGTATTTTAATCCACAAAATCGAAGAGATTGGGTAAATTGACGGAAGGTGCTTCTCTTCTGGAGGGTGAATTGAGACAAATCGGGAAATATCTGTATATGCTGGATGGTCTCAGGGAGTTGAGGTTTAGCAAAGGCTGCTCTCATCAGTTGCTCTTTGTAGGTAAAGAAATGAAACCTATTACATCCCTGGGTTTGTCCTTAGGAGCATTCCTCCCTCTGGGGAGCCTGTGCACCTATCTATCAGCATATCAGTGGGAGTTGAAGGTGGAGCCAAGGAGACACAGACATTTTTAATGTAGGTCTCAAGTTCAGCTTGTAGAATCTCTTCAGAAATTCCTCTAAACCTAACAATGTTGTGGCGTGACCTGTCCTCCAGGTCCGCCACCTTCTGCTCAAGCTCAGAGACATAATCTGCCAGGTTATGGGAATGTGCAATTATATTCTGTTGCTCAATTGCGAGGTCTTCTTGCTTGCGTTCAAGCGCTTCAGTCCTCTCTCCCATTTCTACCAATTCTTTTTTGAGATCTGCTACTAAGCATTTAATTGTGGAGGTCAGATTATCTTGTAGGTAATTTAGTCTCTTGGTGAGAGTATCAACAATATCTGACCCCGCAGACAATTCCATCTCGTCTTCAATTGGTTGGGATAGAGACAATTTGTTCCTGTCAGGTCTATCCTGGTATAAGTGTGGGGATAATGAGCCTTTAGGAGCAGTGGAATCTCTGGGTTTAAAATGATCCGCAACAGAGTTCTTGGACCTAGAAGATGATTTGTTTTTTTTGAGGACTGTGACATTATACAACTGAAAGAGTCTCAATGTGCCTAGGTAACAGTTTAGTTCCTCAAAGGGGATTGCAGCACAGATCCCTACAGAGTAAAAACATGGTTTGTCTAGAAAAAAGAAAGCAGGTATATGGATCTTAACCGGATACTAGTGCTAGCATATGATGGAAGGAGGACACCTAATCCCAATCACTTTTACGCCATCATAGGGGTTGCGGCTTGTTTATGGGAAAAAGCTATGTAACAACCTATGAGGGAACAGTGAAATAAGTCCCAGCATTAATATGGTGTCAAGCTCAGTGCCTAAGCAAGTTAATTCTCACTCACAAAGGTTAAGTGTATAAGGCCTTAGCCAGTCAAGTGCAGACAGTCTATGAGAAGACCACACTGGCTGCCAGTACCTGGGCTGGGTATGCAGAAAGAAAGAAATACAAGTTCAGGATTTCTCACCCCAAAAAGCTGCTGCGTGAGGCTATCAATCTGTATATGTTACTGGAGGTAATCACCGCTATATCTGTATAGCGTGGCAGAAGGATGCAAAGGCCTCAGGGAATGTCAGTAGCGTGGCTGTTACTAAAACGGCAATTCAGGGCCAGTGGTGGTGCTACTGCTTCACAGAATAGAAGGTAAGCCTCTGCGGTCACCCAGAGAGCCTGATATAGTGTGACCCACACCTCCGGAGTGGAGCCCCAGCCCTCTGGAGTACTGTAATGGTGGCACGGGACCGCTGCAAAACTCAGAGGCAGCCTCTTGGGGAAAGGCCTATGGAAACCCCCTTGGAGCTCCGATGCCGACCGGGAGTGCTGTGGAGAGTCAGTACAAAGGAACACAAAATGGAGCCCCAACCCACCAGAGTTGCGTGCTGTCGATCAGAGCCCGCTGCAGAACTCCAAGAAGGCCTTGACAGAGCGCACCCTAGCTTGCACTCACGATGTTCTAGCGCAACTCCGGGCCGATGCAGACAGAATAAATGGGCTTGATCACTCCCCAGAAGTAATCATCACAATCTCCGGCAAATCTGGTGCCGTTAGCTTGAATAATACTGGGTCAATAAATTTAGCAGACACAAAGCTCTTGTCTGGTGCGACCGATCAGAATGGCGGTTAGCTCCGCCCCCCATTAGGCGTCGCTTTTATTATTGTTTCATTTGGACCATTTAAAAACAAGTAGGTAAAAGCAACAGTGATTGTTATTGTGCTCTAGAAAATCCAATCGAAATTAATAGCTATCACCTTTTCTTTGGAGCTGCCGCACTGTTTGATCCACTTAACTTTTGAGTGCTTGGTAGATTTGTTTCTAGCTTTAGCAGCTTTAAAAGGATCTAGGCCTATGCTAGTGAATTGAATGTTATCGTTAAATGATTATTTTTATTTTATTTTACGTATTGATGTTATATTAGTGATGATTAATAGCTTTGTGTTTACAGTGAGGCAATAACTGCTTAACAATCATAAATTGATAAACACTCAAGACCACATTCAACAAAAACAACCATGTGTACATTATTATTCTTATAGTACTTGTTTTACCTAACATCTGTCAGCAATACATAGCCTACTTTCATAAATTTTATTAAAAGGATAAAATGCGTCATTTTCAGAAAATGACTTGGAAATCACTGCTTTTTATATGTGAATTTATCATTTATTTCTGTAAGCTGTTACTCAATGACTATAGCAGATGGCATACATGTATAGTACATGTACAAAAACAATGGATGTCTTTTACATTAATGGTTGAGAGACATTTAAAACATTTGTAACTCACTCAAAGGTACAATTGGCACACACGTGCTATAAAGTCGCTGTGTGATTATGAGGTTTTAGGGGACACAAAAAACAACCTAAATCCTTATTCCAGTCCATCAACTTACAAAAAGTACCAACAACTATGAGTTTGCCTGCTAAATATTTTTTTTAATATAAAGTACTATGCACTTCTGAAGCCCAATATTTTATAACCCTGCACCCCAGAACAGGCAACAAACTAGACATATGTATTTGACGATTCATGATATAAACACATATCAAATATGGCGGTGATCAGGAACATTTGGGTATTTTCGGCACCAGATATATTTGTGTGAGGGTACAAAACCAGATATTTATGTAACAAATCGCTGAATGCACGTGTCTATTAGAAATAGAAGAAACATTGAGCAACACAATTGTAAGAGGGACATAAAAGGGACATAATTTTATTTCTTTAGCTTTAAAGGAGCACACCATTATTTTTCCTTTTTTACACCTAAATGAGGGCATTTTAAAATGAATTACAGTTTTGTTCTGTTAAATGGGTGTTCTTGCACAGGGAAAATAAATTATATAACTGTGAGGTATTAGGGCAAGAAGGAGAGGCCTTTTCTGGCCTAATAAACTGCTGCACTTGCAAGGTGTAAGAACGAGATTATAAGAATTAGTGGAAGGGATCTGCAAAATGCATCATCTTATTCCTGCACTTTACAGTCACCTGGGAGGTAGCACAAATTACAATTTTATTCTCAGCATCAAAACAACAAAGTAAACATATCAATTAATAAGGTGGTTCATATATTTATATAGTTTTATACAATTTATAAAAATATATAAATATATATAATATATATATACAGTATGTATATACAGTCAGCTAGATTTAGAGTTCTGCGGCCAAAGGGGTGCGTTAGCTACGCATGCTTTTTTTCCCCCGCACCTTTTAAATACCGCTGGTATTTAGAGTTCACAGAAGGGCTGGGTTTTCAGTGCGTTAGGCTCCAAAAAGGGAGCGTAGAGCATAATTTATCGCCACTGCAACTCTAGATACCAGCGGTGCTTACGGACGCGGCCAGCTTCAAAAACGTGCTTGTGCACAATATCCCCATAGGAAACAATGGGGCTGTTTGAGCTGAAAAAAAAACCTAACACCTGCAAAAAAGCAGCGTTCAGCTCCTAACGCAGCCCATTGTTTCCTATGGGGAAACACTTCCTACGTCTGCACCTAACACTCTAACATGAACCCCGAGTCTAAACACCCCTAACCTTACACTTATTAACCCCTAATCTGCCGCCCCCGCTATCGCTGACACCTGCATATTATTTTTAACCCCTAATCTGCCGCTCCGTACACCGCTGCAACCTACATTATACCTATGTACACCTAATCTGCTGCCCCTAACACCGCCGAACCCTATATTATATTTATTAACTCCTAATCTGCCGCCCCCAACGTCGCCTCCACCTACCTACAATTATTAACCCCTAATCTGCCAACCGGACCACACCGCTACTATAATAAATGTAATAACCCCTAAAGCTAAGTCTAACCCTAACACTAACACCCCCCTAAGTTAAATATAATTTAAATCTAACGAAATAAATTAACTCTTATTAAATAAATTATTCCTATTTAAAGCTAAATACTTACCTGTAAAATAAACCCTAATATAGCTACAATATAAATTATAATTATATTGTAGCTATTTTAGGATTAATATTTATTTTACAGGCAACTTTGTAATTATTTTAACCAGGTACAATAGCTATTAAATAGTTATTAACTATTTAATAGCTACCTAGTTAAAATAATTACAAAATTACCTGTAAAATAAATCCTAACCTAAGTTACAATTAAACCTAACACTACACTATCAATAAATAAATTAAATAAAATACCTACAATTACCTACAATTAAACCTAACACTACACTATCAATAAATTATTTAAATACAATACCTGCAAATAAATACAATGAAATAAACTAACTAAAGTACAAAAAATAAAAAAGAACTAAGTTACAAAAAATAATAAAATATTTTCAAACATTAGAAAAATATTACAACAATTTTAAACTAATTACACCTACTCTAAGCCCCCTAATAAAATAACAAAGCCCCCCAAAATAAAAAAATGCTCTACCCTATTCTAAAATTAAAATAGAAAAGCTCTTTTACCTTACCAGCCCTGAAAAGGGCCCTTTGCGGGGCATGCCCCAAAGAATTCAGCTCTTTTGTCTGTAAAAAAAACCCCATACAATACCCCCCCCAACATTACAACCCACCACCCACATACCCCTAATCTAACCCAAACCCCCCTTAAATAAACCTAACACTAAGCCCCTGAAGATCTTCCTACCTTGTCTTCACCATGCCAGGTATCACCGATCGCTCCAGGCTCCGAAGTCTTCATCCAAGCCCAAGCGGGGGCTGGCGATCCATCATCCGGCTGAAGTCTTCTATCAAGCGACAGCTGAAGAGGTCCAGAAGAGGCTCCAAAGTCTTTATGCTATCCGGGCAGAAGAGTAGATCCGGACCGGCAACCATCTTCTTCAAAGCGGTTACAAGCGGCTCCATCTTAAAGACCTCCGGCGCGGATCCATCCTCTTCTTGCGACGTCCTAAGTCCGAATGAAGGTTCCTTTAAATGACGTCATCCAAGATGGCGTCCCTCGAATTCCGATTGGCTGATAGGATTCTATCAGCCAATCGGAATTAAGGTAGGAAAATACTGATTGGCTGATTGAATCAGCCAATCAGATTCAAGTTCAATCCGATTGGCTGATCCAATCAGCCAATCAGATTGAGCTCGCATTCTATTGGCTGATCGGAACAGCCAATAGAATGCGAGCTCAATCTGATTGGCTGATTCAATCAGCCAATCAGATTTTCCCTACCTTAATTCCGATTGGCTGATAGAATCCTATCAGCCAATCGGAATTCGAGGGACGCCATCTTGGATGACGTCATTTAAAGGAACCTTCATTCGGACTTAGGACGTCGCAAGAAGAGGATGGATCCGCGCCGGAGCTCTTCATCATGGAGCCGCTTGTGACCGCTTTGAAGAAGATGGTTGCCGGTCCGGATCTACTCTTCTGCCCGGATAGGAGGAAGACTTTGGAGCCTCTTCTGGACCTCTTCAGCCGTTGCTTGATAGAAGACTTCAGCCGGATGATGGATCTCCAGCCCCCGCTTGGGCTTGGATGAAGATTTCGGATCCTGGAGCGATCGGTGAACCCGGCGTGGTGAAGATAAGGTAGGAAGATCTTCAGGGGCTTAGTGTTAGGTTTATTTAAGGGGGGTTTGGGTTAGATTAGGGGTATGTGGGTGGTGGGTTGTAATGTTGGGGGGTATTGTATGTTTTTTTTTACAGGCAAAAGAGCTGAATTCTTTGGGGCATTCCCCGCAAAGGGCCCTTTTAAGGGCTGGTAAGGTAAAAGAGCTTTTCTATTTTAATTTTAGAATAGGGTAGGGCATTTTTTTATTTTGGGGGGCTTTGTTATTTTATTAGGGGGCTTAGAGTAGGTGTAATTAGCTTAACATTGTTGTAATATTTTTATTATGTTTGTAATTCATTTTTTTATTTTTTGTAACTTAGCTTTTTTTATTTTTTGTACTTTAGTTAGTTTATTCAATTGTATTTATTTGTAGGTATTTTATTTAATTTATTTATTGATAGTGTAGTGTTAGGTTTAATTGTAGATAATTGTAGGTATTTTATTTAATTTATTTATTGATAGTGTAGTGTTAGGTTTAATTGTAACTTAGGTTAGGATTTATTTTACAGGTAATTTTGTAATTATTTTAACTAGGTAACTATTAAATAGTTATTAACTATTTAATAGCTATTGTACCTGGTTAAAATAATTACAAAGTTGCCTGTAAAATAAATATTAATCCTAAAATAGCTACAATATAATTATAATTTATATTGTAGCTATATTAGGGTTTATTTTACAGGTAAGTATTTAGCTTTAAATAGGATTAATTTATTTAATAAGAATTATTTCGTTAGATTTAAATTATATTTAACTTAGGGGGGTGTTAGTGTTAGGGTTAGACTTAGCTTTAGGGGTTAATATATTTATTATAGTAGCGGTGTGGTCCAGTCGGCAGATTAGGGGTTAATAATTGTAGGTAAGTGGAGGCGACGTTGGGGGTGGCAGATTAGGGGTTAATAAATATAATATAGGGGTCAGCGGTGTTAGGGGCAGCAGATTAGGGGTACATAGGTATAATGTAGGTTGCGGCTGTGTACGGAGCAGCAGATTAGGGGTTAAAAAAATATTCAGGTGTCAGCGATAGCGGGGGTTGCAGATTAGGGGTTAATAAATATAATATAGGGGTCGGCGGTATTAGGGGCAGCAAATTAGGGGTACATAGGGATAACGTAGGTGGCGGCGGTGTGCGGTCGGCAGATTAGGGTTAATTAGGGTTAAAAAATGTTAATAGATTGGCGGCGATGTGGGTGGACCTCGGTTTAGGGGTACATAGGTAGTTTATGGGTGTTAGTGTACTTTAGAGCACAGTAGTTAAGAGCTTTATAAACCAGCGTTAGCCCAGAAAGCTCTTAACTACTGACTTTTTTCTGCGGCTGGAGTTTTGTCTTTAGATTTCTAACGCTCACTTCAGCCACGACTCTAAATACCAGCGTTAGAAAGATCCCATTGAAAAGATAGGATACGCAAATGGCGTAGGGGGATCTGCGGTATGGAAAAGTCGCGGCTGCAAAGTGAGCGTTAGACCCTTTCCTGACTGACTCTAAATACCAGCGGTAGCCCAAAACCAGCGTTAGGAGCCTCTAACGCTGGTTTTGACAGCTACCGCCAAACTCTAAATCTAGCCGAGTATATATATATATATATATATATATATATATATACACTGTGGGGTAGATTTATCAACCAGTGGATACTGCAATCTACCCCCGAAGTTTCAGGTCCACCTGAGACTTAAAGGGACATGAAACCCAACATTTTTCTTTCATGGTTCAGATCGAGAATACAATTTTAAACAACTTTACAATTTACTTATATTATTTAATTTGCTTCCTTCTCTTGTTATTATTTGCTGAAAGGTTTATCTAGGAAAGCTCAGGAGCAGTAGAGAACATAGATTCTAGCTGTTGATTGGTGGCTGCATATATATATTGATTGTGATTGGCTCACTCATGTGTTCAGTTAGAAATCATTAGTGCATTGCTGCTACTTCAACAAATGATACCCAGAGAATGAAACAAATTAGATAATAGGAGTAAATTAGAAAATTGTTTAAAATTTTATTCTCTATCTGAATCATGAAAGAAATTTTTTGGATTTCATGTCCCTTTAAGTTAAGAAGCAGTGGTCTTAAGACCGCTGCTTCTTAACTCATCCGCCACCTCTGAAGTGGCGGACAGCAATCATCCCGATCGAATATGGATATTTTGCTAGTTGCCGATAGGCGGCGAATGTGCATAGGGGCGGCATTGCACAAGCTTTTATCGATGTTGGGCATTTATCGATGTTGGGCGGACATGATCCGCTACAGCAGATAATGTCCGCATGACATTTGACAAATCTACTCCTATGTTTCAATGTAGATTGATATAGTATGGAATACAATAAGGTAAAATACAAAACAAAATAACAGATAAACCATAAATGCAACACACAAGTAAATGCAGTCAAATTCAATGATAAAAAGTGCAGTAATGTCAGAGTTATTGCAATCTGGAGGTAAATGAACGTAGGGATGAGTGGTGCCCCAATGGGAATAAACTTATTAGAATTGATCTCAATCATATATGAGGTTAGTGTTGCATGCACTCAGGGGTCTCCTGTGTCTCCTTCTGTAGCAGATGTCTCTTGCTTCCTCCTCAGGGAGAAGGGTAGAGGTGAAACATCCATTGTTCCCGGATGGATATTTTGTAATGTTGAAAGAGAGAAACAGAGACTCTGAGATTGAGTAGTATCTTTTAATACACGGAACCCTAAAGCTATCAAAGAGTCACACTTACAAATTCAGACTTCAAAAATAGTGTGAGGTATTTTAACAGCAGCGGTGCAACATCTTGTTAGGTACAAGCATAAGCTCCAATCGTAGATACAGAACCGGAGCAGTCCGTTGGATAAAAAAGTCAGCCTAGTACAAAACTACTCTAGGATTGAGCTAAAGTCTATATTGGGTCAATAAACCAAGTCCTTAAAATGTTACAGTATAGGGCAGATTCTATTAAACAAACAAATGTACCGTGTCATGTGGCCCCACAAAAATTTAACGGTTGTGTAAAACAACCATAATATTTCTAGTTAAATTTCGTGAGGCCACATGACGCTGTACATAAATTTGTTTAATAGAATCCGCCCTATACTGTAAAATGTGAAAATTTGAGATTCACATATTTTATTATATTTGTAAAATTTGTATGTTGATTTATTTTTCCCAATTCCCATTTTATGCTGCGCACACATGCGCACTGAAGGCAACTCACCTGCAGAAATCATGGACCCTCTGATGCACCTTATTAAGCTGATCGTTAGGAGTCTGGCCGTTTGCCCATGTGCAGTATTTTGCGCGCATGCGCAATGCAGTCTAATGGCCATAGAATTCCTTGACCCTTTGCATAGACCTAAACAGCTGATTTTGGGAGGTTGGGCCATTTGCGCATGTGCAGTGAGTGCCACATGCCTCCAACAGCTGATGTCACATCACAGGAAGTGACGCAGGTCCGGAATTTTTATGCGTCAACACTAATTTTAGAACACTAGAGCATGACACCTGCACTGAGGTTTTAACCAGAGTGCTTTTTGCCAAGCAGATGCATATATAAACAAACAGAAGCACATGGGATAAAAAGTTTAATATTAGATATATGTTTTATGAATGTGAACTAAGTGATGTTCAAATGAAATGATTGCACAGGGTATCAGGTTTTTTTTTCCCCCTAAGAAACCCTGCTAGTTAAAAAGTTTAATATTAGATATATGTTTTATGAATGTGAACTAAGTGATGTTCAAATGAAATGATTGCACAGGGTATCAGGTTTTTTTTTTTTCCCCCTAAGAAACCCTGCTAGTTTAGGAATTGTAAAAACTGTTTAGAAAAGTGTGTTATATGAAATGTTACCTTTTTAATTTCTTTCTTTATATTTATTTTTTATTTTGGTTAATAAAGTATATTATGATAAAAATTGAAGTCTATATCGTGAATGTATTTGTATTCATCATGTTTATTATTATGCAATAAAAATGCAATTTTTTAATAGCTTTTCTTTTATTGAGGCAGTATATGAGTATATAAGTTGAGAAACTGAAGGAAAGTTCTGAAGAGCGGCACCTTTCATATTGACGTCATTTGTAAAGCTGTAAAAAGTTTTGTAGTATTCCAATCAGTCTGGGTGTGTATAATCTATGTCCATTATGGTTAACAAAGGGAATCACTGTTACACCCATCCTTAGGGGTCGATTTATAAATGGCGGGCGGACATAATTCACTGTAGCGAATCATGTCCAGCCGACATTGCTAAATGCTGACAGCGCACAAGCATTTCTTGTGAAATCCTTGTGCAATGCCGCTCCCTGCACATTTGCGGCCTAAAAGGTGGCAGACAAGCTAAGGATTTCTTATCTAACTTGTATTGTATTGGGTACTTGAAAAGCGCTGCTAATCACCCGTAAGGGTCTCAAGGCGATGCTCATTTTATCAACCTCGGCAGGATGAAAGGCTAAGTGGACCTCGCCGGGTATCGAACCTGCAACCCTTGGGTTGCTACAGAGCTCAGCCACAGTGCCTTAGTATGCTGACCTGCTGTCCCAGACCATTTTGAAATCCCACCTATGATTGTATCCCCCTGCTGTATTGTGTCAAATAGTTTCAGTACATTTTTTAGGAAAGCTGGGTTGTTTTGAGTTAGGTGAGTAAATACAAACTAAGGTAAACAATACGTTATTTAATTTACAGATTAAGAACAAAAACCTGGCCTGATGATCTTTTAAATAGGTGCATTTTCATATGCTATATTTCAATAAAATAAAATTGCTACACCACTAGTCTTTTTATGCAGAGTGCTTAACTATTAGGAATTGTTGAACAATAAGTCATCTGCGTTCCAGTGTTTTTTTTTTAATAAAGAAAAAGCACATCAGTTATTTGTCTACATAATAACCGCTGGAGGAGGCCCTTTTTAGGGCGAGATTACGAGGGCATTGCTAACTGTTGCGCTCAAGCAATAAGAGTTTATTGCAGTTTTTTGTGTGCATCGAAAGTTGTGCGCATATTACGAGTTGAAAGTAAATGCGTTCGCTTGAGTTTAATTGAATTTAACGTGTGCAGGGATATTGTGAAGTTGCAAAAAACACATAAAAATACATATAAAAGTACAGTTACATTCATAATAGCACTGTCTGAAAAAATTGCAAAAAAAAAGTTATAAAGGCTAAAAGATATGAGATCTCAAGTGTTAGAAAAACAAAAATCTTCAAAGGGCTTTAACATAGAGATACATACAGTACATATTCATGTCTAAATATGTATATGTATGTGTGTATATATATATATATATATATATACACACATACAGGTATATATATATATATATATATATATATAGTGGAAAAGTAAAGCGCACTTCAGTGAGAGAATTTTTCAAAAATAGTCACTTTATTGTGAACATTTTCAGACCAACAGGTCTGTCCTCAGTAATAAAAGTGTTCCAAACACTTTTATTACTGAGGACAGACCTGTTGGTCTGAAAAAGTTCACAATAAAGTGACTATTTTTTTAAAATTCTCTCACTGCAGTGCTCTTTCCTTTTCCACTATTTACAGCTTTTGCTGCACCCGGGGTTGTCGCTGTTATAGGTCTGGAGTGCAGTCTGTTTTGCTATATTTATATTAACATATAAATACGTATGTACACACACTCATATATATATATATATATATATATATTAATATTGAAGCCCTTTGCAGTCAAGTAGCTGAACATATCAAATATCAATGCAATATTCATTTTTTTTTTTTTTTTTATTAAATTAATTTTTTATTGAGGTAATAAGTAATAACATCAAAACAGAAAATATGTCCAGGTATAGATCAGAGTTGATAAGAGCAATCATACAATTCTCATACAAGAAATAGACTTGAGCTTAGACAGTGAAGTACCAGTATTGCAGTTATAAGCGCCATGTCTAAACCGCAGTGGTGCTAGAAACAAACGGGTGAAAACATTTATTATACAATATAGCATGTTCAATAGTAAGAGAGTAGTTACTGACATGGGCCATAACACTATGTCTGAAGTTTTGATCATAAAGTGTATGATATATATGGTTGAGAATAAAAGAAACTAGTGTATGGGAAATATGGGTAACTGGAACATATAATAAGGAAACCTCGTTTTTTAACTTTTCACTTGGTAAGGGTAAAAATGGTCCCACACTTGCAGAGGAAACCATAGAATAGTTTATCTGTTCTGAACTAATTGGGGCATAACTTTGCGTCTCTAGACTTTTGGGCATAGAACGAGTAAGGGTAACTCCTAACAAAGTTATGTCTAAGGGGGAAGAGCTAATATATGTTTTAGTCTCTTTCACTATATATAGTATACATTATCATTATGGAGTGGTTTGAGGTGTTACCGAAAGCAAAAATCGTTGTATAGAAGCTTCCTTAGGTCAAGACCACTCTGGGGAGCTATGTAATATATATTGCACATCTCGTAATTTTAGTACAGAGCAAATGAGACAGAAGAGAGAGAGTGTAGACGCGAGCCATGTCAACTGATTAAATATATACAGAACAGCAAGCATAAGAACGCATGAAATTAAATTTACACAGCATACTGAAATATACGTACATAATAAAAAGGAGTTTATAATACTGCAAATATATATGAAAACTTCACCCAATATGTTGTGGTATACGTAGGTATCCACATATAAAGGACATACGATCCCATTTAAAATCCACTGGAGCTACACATATGCTAAGAAATATGTAAATTGCGGGATAGCTCTGAATTGTGATATGTCTGCGGCTGCTTGGGAGGAGACACATCACCATAAAGTTTGTTTAAGGTGACAAGTATTACACAGGGACTGGTTTGGGATATAAAATTCCAAAAGGTAACCGCCCTTTATATTATATATTACATAGGATAGTGTTATATGCTGCATAATCATGGTAATGTAAGACCAGGAGAAAATATCCAGTTGTGAAAAACCTGAACTATGATATTCAAAGGGAACCCTTCTCCTTATACATATACTGTCCTGGGAAGTATAATATGTGAAAAGAGTGTAATGTGAAGTAAGATCAGTAACATAAACAAACATGGTCAATTTCCTAAACAACAGCAGTATTGGTTATTGACACAGGAGGCAATCCAAGCCGGATACCCACATAGAGCTCTATAGAATTTGACAGTTAGGTTTATAATTCTTGTAGACTTAATAACTTAGCCTAATGAAGATAGTACCAAGAATGCTGCATACAAGTACCCCCTGCTCATGGAGATATTAAAGCAAACTCTGAAATAGGATACTTGAATATAGTAGTTGGAATTGTGTAACTCAAAACTAAGACCAAAGTGTAAGCTATGCACTCATTTAAGGAAAATATTCTGTAACACACACAGTCAATAATGAAGGGCTTCAGTGTTCATGTAGGGTGCCTTTACACCAACATACATATTCAATAGGTAAAAGTGCTTAACAGTTATCATGCAATAAGAAATAATAAACAATACTAGTGTTCGTTTTCAAAGTATGTTATATATGTGAGTTAAGCGTTTGTATCGGTGGTGGATAAACACCGTTAGTGTAAGTGTCTTAAGCTTGATCGTGAAGGAGTAGAGTGGAAGAGGAATTGGGATGATACCATATCGACCCTACGGGAACCCGGGCTCAGCCGATGCTTAGACTGAGGACTCTGATCTAGCCTACAACTAGACGGATCCATCTTATCCTGTTGCGGTAGGTATCCCAGTCTAGGGTGACGCCGCAGATAGGCAACATTTTCACCATGACCGGAAGGCGCCTCTTACCCTTCTCAAGCCAGGTGTATCCCTCAGAAAGGTGAAATCTGAGAGCAAGGCCTAGGACCCAGCCGCAGGAGCCGGCCACACTCCCGCAAGCCGGTGCCACATGTGTGTATTGGAGCGGCATTGACTTTGCCCTAGGAGTCACTGTGTCAATTGAGGCCAGTATATCATTCCTTACAGGTGCTTCCATAATGGCGCCAGCCGATTTTCAGCCTGCAGATAACCAACTTATGTGGGAGGACTCTAAGTGCGATGCAGGGAGCTGAAGCAAATCTAGAAGATCTAGTAGTGGCGCGGTTAGGTTAGACTCCTGGGGAATAATATTTTTGGCAGAGTCCTCTGTGTGGCAATTTTCAATATTGTCTATGAGATCCTTAAATCCCCTGTCTGCCTTGTGTCCAAGTTGGGTCAATAGGGTAGAAATAGTTGCATAGAATCCCTCCATCCTGATTTCGGGAGGATCCGCTGATGGTGGCAGAGATAATTGGCTCTTCACTTTCAAAATTATTTCTATGTCAGTGTCGGCCCTGTTTCAATGGCGGTGTTCGCGCCTCTCTATGAGCTGCTGCCAGGGATCGCTACCAAAAGCCGGGTGATGAGGTATTAGACCAATATGTCCAGGATAGTTAGGAATGTGATCGCTTCCACAGAATAATGCGGGGAAGTAAGAGGTGATTCAGACTGGTTCCCGACGGGTCAGCTAGGTTCCACTCCTATAATTGTTGTACATATGAGGCTTAGGTATACTCAATATGTGGTCAATAATACTTTATAGCCAAGTTATCTTTCAAGGTGTTAAGTTTTACAGCCATTTCGAGCAATTTATTATGTTTTTAGAGCAGGAGCTCTCAATGCCTGCGTCTGCTTGGCTCCACAGCTGGTCCCGCCCCCTGCAGCAATATTCATTTTTAAGTGTTTAACTATGTATTTATGGTAAATATTTCACATTCCAATGTTCTTCGCATAATAGTGCTACACTTATAATCTAGCCCTTAGTTGGAGTGTTTTAACCAAGCACATTGTTCGTTTTAAATTTTAGGGTAAAATGCATTTTGTGTTTTATTAGTAAGGAAAATTACAAGTGGAGCACTGTTGGTAGCCCAGGGTACACTATCAGTATTGAGAGCTCTGGCTAAGAAAAGCACACAACCTAATATTAAAAGTCCACGGTAAAGAAGAAATTTCAGAGAATGTTTAGCACAGCCGTCATCTCTTTAAGCTCTCCTTATATTTTATATAATGTACAGGTCTAGGTGCTCAGGACAGACCCTACCTAACCCACTAGTCCAGTCAATTAATAACCCACTAGCATTGCAGCAGATTACATCAAGCTTGAATTTTTTTTAGCATTATGTAGGCAGCTTTAGAAGAGCAAGGAGTTAATGTATATGGGCCTTAGGCAGTTTCCAACTCCCTGTACTGCAGCAAGTGGACAGAAATGGGAGGGATTGTTTCAGGTCCTCATATAGAGGGTTTGAGTTCTCTTGCTATACATATATACTCATATTGTATGCCTGGCTGTCAGTACTAGGACATATTAGTGTTTTGTGTCTGTTGAGTATGTATCTTTAAGTAAAGTTGTTCGCTTAAAACTTTGTTTTATTTGTTTTTATTTTCATTATAATGAATTAAATGAATGTCCTTTCTTTTCATGTCTTTTGCACACACCTATGGACATGAATGTTTCATTTTTACTTTCAATTCCCTTTTACATGGTTTAGGAGATATTTTTCAATTTCATTCTATAAAAAAAAATATGTTAAAGGGATATGAAACCTTCAAATTGTCTTTTGTGATTCAGACAGAGCATACAATTTAAAAATAAAATTTTCAAATTTACTTATGCTATCAAATTTGCTTCATTCCTATGGTATTCTTTGTTGAAGCGATACCTAGGTAGGTGTTAGGAAGACTACATAGCAGGAAATATTTGTGTCATCTAGTTCTCTTGCAAATGGATACAATTCTTTCATAACCTGTCATATAGTGTGCTAGTCACATTCTCGCTCCTGAGCTCACCTTCCTGCTTTTCAGCATACGCTGTCGGCATTTAACATTGCACAAGCATTTCACAAGAAATGCTTGTGCAATGGCTGCCGCTCCCTGCACATTTGTGGCCGCTTGTGGCTTGTGATTTGATCCCATTAAATAAGAATAATTCAAATTTATAGTAATAAATATGTTGTGCACCAAAAATCTTGTCAGTAAAATTGCAAAACAATATCTGGCTTATCAAGTCTGCCAAAAGGGAAAATAAATTTGCATTGTATAATGATCCTTGCAATGATAAATGTTCTTACATTTCTCACTCTTTCAATAACAAGCTGGAGAAAACAAGTTTCTTAAATACGGCGTGACATATAAACACAATATAATACTTTTAGCCGAATGAAACAATATTTTTCTCCTGTCTGAATAAACAACTGTTCACCTTTTGTGTTTAGTTCACAAACCCACTAATTTTAACATACATTATTCGCCAAAGGCAATGCTATATGAATAATAGTACCTGGAAATTAGCTGGCAATTCAGAAGAAAAATAATTATGCAATATTTGTATAACTTATTTCTATGAAATAGGCATGAAGGAACAAGAATGCTGTGATTTGTAATTTTAGTCTCAAAAATCCAATTAACAGGAAAATTAGTTATTGTCGCATTGATGCATAACGCGTCCATGCAGTCCAAACACGTGAGAGGACATTTTAAAATGTGTAAACTGGAACATGCCTTTGTGACTGTGAGTTCAATAATGTAGCCCCAAAAACTTTAAAACATACTGTTGTTATAGTGTTTGGACCGGTTACGAAGACGCAATCTATTTTAAGGGTTCCTAGGCAGATACAATACTGCAAGGCAACAGGTTCAAGATTTAAAGCTGCAGTAATGTTAAAATATATGTTCTTTCAATAAAATATTAAAAGCGACTTTATAGCAATAGAAAAATAGTGCAGAGTCTTCCCATCATGACAGCATAAAAGATAGAATCAGTTGGTTTAGCAGTGGTTTGGGTGGAAACCGATTATTATAGTCACAATTTAGAGATCCCACTACTTTAAACTAATTGATAATGCACTGTGATTTCTCAAGAAACTCGACAACCAATTCTGTCAAAAAGCCAAAAGCCTAAAGAAATTGAGATTATGGGGCTGATTTAACAAGCTCTCATTCGTCCCCAATGCAGCTTTTTTTGCGTGAGCCTTCAGGCTTGCCAGAAACAGCAGTTTAGAAGCAGCGGTCTTAAGACCATTGTTCCTTAACTCGTCCGCCGCCTCTGAGGCTGCGGACATCAAACTGCCCGATCGTAAACGATTGGGTTGATTGACACCACCTGCTAGCGGCCGATTGACTGCGAATCTGCAAGGGGCGGAATTACACAAGCAGTTCACCAGAACAGCGATGTCTGTCAGACATGATCTGCTGAGTGAATCATGTCAACCAGACACTTGATAAATCAGTCAATAAGAGGGGAATCTCAAATACTCACCAATATGGACTGTAACAGCATACTAACCTTTGTCTGGGCAGATCTCAATCAGGTTTCTAAACCGGTGGCTGAATCTAACTCGTCCATTGCCTCTGAGGCTGCGGACATCAATCCGCTTGATCGTATACGATCGGGTTGATTGACACCACCTGCTAGCGGCCGATTTAACGTGAATCTGCAGGAGGCAGAATTGCACGAGCAGTTCACCAGAAGAGCGATGTCTGTCGGACATGATCTGCTGAGTGAATCATGTCAACCAGACACTTGATAAATCAGCCCCTAAGAGGGGGATCTCAAAAACTCACCAATATGGACTGTAACAGCATACTAACCCTTGTCTGGGCAGATCTCAATCAGGTTTCTGAAACAGTGGCTGAATCTAACTCGTCCGTTGCTTCTGAGGCTGCGGACATTAATCAGCTCGATCGTATATGTTCGGGTTGATTGACACCACCTGCTAGCGGCCGATTGACTGGACTGTAACAGCATACTAACCCTTGTCTGGGCAGATCTCAATCAGGTTTCTGAAATGGTTGGTGAATCTAAAAGTCCTGGTGAATGGTGAGCTGATCGGTTTGGAAATTAATACATTTTATTAGAATAAGGATTTTTTCAAGGGGCAGAAAATATGAAAAGGAGCATATGGCACAACATTTTTAAAGCAATAAAAAACAAATTGCGGTCTTTTCTACATACTTTAACTTGCATTGACTTCTAGTTATAGATCGCATGAATGATCGCATGATTTCACTTTTTAAACATATTTGTTTACATCTGAGCTTTGTTTCGATGTAGACAAATAAGTCTGGGTGGGAAGGGATTAATGAGCAAAAATAGATTTTTCAAATTGAAAGATAAAAATGAAAGATCATTTTCTAATACATTTAATACGCTTCAGTAGAGATAACAAGTGATTTAGAAATCATTAAGGAGAAATACTTTTAGGACCAGATAACAAGTGGAGCAATATTTAATGCTCTTGCTTACACGCTAACTTCGCTAAATGTAAGCTTTTTGCGTGCGTCAGGTAGTGCTCATATTACAAGTTAAAAGTAAAAGTTTTCACTCGTTTGCTAACCAGATGCACGTAAAAATTTAAACTTCAAATCTTGCATGCACAATAACGTATTCCCCCATAGAAGTTGAAGGAGCAAATAAAGTGCCAAACAACAACCTACTCGTGCACACAATCGCATATTCTCAAGTGCGCTAACCCAACATGAAAATAGGAATTTAAAATGCCAATGTTCTTCACATAACAGAATATTTTCGATTTATTCACAAATAGATATTTTTAAATATATCTGATGGTATTTTGCTACAATATATATCTATACCTTTATATAATCATGTATATATATATATATATATATATATATATATATATATATATGTATATATATATATATATATATATATATATATATATATATATATGAAATATAAAGGAAGGATCAGCGCTCAGTTGTTCCACCAAACGATAGGTAAGATTTTTACTGAGAAAGTGTAAATAGATTTCTGTACCTAACTGTGAGGTATATACAGGTGAGATGTATATGTTCCCTGTAAGCTTGATGGGTGTAGGTATTGAGCTGCTTGAACAAGTACGATTCAGTGTACCCCTAACACTGACAGAAAAAATAAAATACAAGCGAAATATCGAAAGAAGTTCAGCGCTACAAACACGTAGGATATGAATACAATGTTACTATGTCAGATATACTGAATGTCTCTCAGATGTGATAGACAATTGTCCTATCTATCCCACTGGTTCTACATGAACCGATTTAGGACAAAGTCCGGTAAATATAAAAGTACAAATATTGTAGTGCAATGAATTGATAATAATAGGTAGAAATCAATGACAACAATTGCAACAATGATGCTGGGGGATAAGTAGTATACCCTTACCAGAGGGTACCTCAATTTTATGAGGTAATGTCAGCGCGTCTGTTTAAATACTCTCCGGTCAGTCTTGGATTTTCCTCCTGTATGTGAAGAGATCCAGGTCTTTACATTCGTGCCGACTTGTGTATGGTGCTTTCAATCTAGGAACTTCCTTGTCTTTTATGTCACTGGCTTGGTATCTCCTCGTAGTATGGTGGTTCTGTCTGGATCTTGGCTCTCACCATATTTAATGGGATATAGTAAATAAAAAGAAAGAGCACATAGCGTGATACTGTATAAATAAAAATTTATTACATTCAAGACTGGGATAAGAAATGCACTCACATTCAACAACCTCAATCCTTATGAGGTAAGTAAGGACTTGTAAATATATTTTTATACACCTTACACAGGTGTTGCTGTGGCCCGATATTTCTATGAGTTCGTGATGTTGCTGTGTAAATACCAATGGTACACTCTTTTTAAATGGTGTCTTTATAGGATCCAAAAATGTACCTATGCCAGGTATCGTTACAGTTCACTCGTAATCACGGCTAGCATGGACTGTAAATACACTAAAATAATTTATACTAATTTGCCAATCAGTAATTTTCCGTAGTTAAACAGTAATGTCACTTTATACTTAGCACCATGCACTGCCAGTGACATAAAAGACAAGGAAGTTCCTAGATTGAAAGCACCATACACAAGTCGGCACGAATGTAAAGACCTGGATCTCTTCACATACAGGAGGAAAATCCAAGACTGACCGGAGAGTATTTAAACAGACGCGCTGACATTACCTCATAAGATTGAGGTACCCTCTGGTAAGGGTATACTACTTATCCCCCAGCATCATTGTTGCAATTGTTGTCATTGATTTCTACCTATTATTAGGATCCTATAAAGACACCATTTAAAAAGAGTGTACCATTGGTATTTACACAGCAACATCACAAACTCATAGAAATATCGGACCACAGCAACACCTGTGTAAGGTGTATAAAAATATATTTACAAGTCCTTACTTACCTCATAAGGATTGAGGTTGTTGAATGTGAGTGCATTTCTTATCCCAGTCTTGAATGTAATAAATTTTTATTTATACAGTATCACGCTATGTGCTCTTTCTTTTTCTTTACTATATCCCATTAAATACGGTGAGAGCCAAGATCCAGACGGAACCACCATACTACGAGGAGATACCAAGCCAGTGACATAAAAGACAAGGAAGTTCCTAGATTGAAAGCACCATACACAAGTCGGCACGAATGTAAAGACCTGGATCTCTTCACATACAGGAGGAAAATCCAAGACTGACCGGAGAGTATTTAAACAGACGCGCTGACATTACCTCATAAGATTGAGGTACCCTCTGGTAAGGGTATACTACTTATCCCCCAGCATCATTGTTGCAATTGTTGTCATTGATTTCTACCTATTATTATCAATTCATTGCACTACAATATTTGTACTTTTATATTTACCGGACTTTGTCCTAAATCGGTTCATGTAGAACCAGTGGGATAGATAGGACAATTGTCTATCACATCTGAGAGACATTCAGTATATCTGACATAGTAACATTGTATTCATATCCTACGTGTTTGTAGCGCTGAACTTCTTTCGATATTTCGCTTGTATTTTATATATATATATATATATATATATATATGTATATATATATATATATATATACTTGATTATATATAGGTATAGATATATAAAAACATATGCAGGAATATATATTTAAAAATACTTAGAACATATTCCCCTATGTGCAAAACATTATAATATGAAATATTTACAGTAAATACATAGTTAAACACTTTAAATATTAATATTGCATAAATATGATTTTACATGTTACTTGACTTATATATATATATATGTCACATATGTATACATAAAAACATATGTACACAAATATAAACACATATAGATTTTTTCCTGCCTTTTTTTTAATAACTTTTGGGACCTCATTTTTTGGAGCCCTTGTAAAAAATTTGTGCAATAATTTTTTTTAACATTTTTTATTTGATTATTAGTGTTATTATGAGTGTAACTGTACGTTGTATTGTATTTTTTATGTGTTTTGTTTCACTTTTTTGTTTTGCAAAACAGTTAACCAGAGCTCTGAGGACACAGTAATTATTCAAGCGTAAATCGTAATTGCGCTCAAGCGTTCACGTTTAGGGGCCTATTTACTATAGTGCGAGCAGACATGATACGATATAGCTGATCATGTCTACTGCACATCGATAAATGCTGTCGGCACTTATAATTGCACCAGCAGTTCTTATGAACTGCTGGTGCTATGCCGCCCCTGCAGATTACCCACTAGCAGGGGGTGTCAATCAACCCAATCGTATTCGATCGGGTTGATTTCTGTCCGCCGCCTCAGAGCAGACGGACAGGCTATAGAGCAGCAGAAACAGGGGTATTTGGCCCCATTCGGGCCATGATGAATCAGCCCCATTGCCTGAAATACAGATGTTATCGTGCCCTAGACTATTGCTAGAGGGTTAAAAACTTACTTTGGCTGATAATATAAGTGTGATATTAGAAGTGTTATTGATTCGGCTAGATTGATGTTAAGCTAATATTTTAATGCTCCACTTGTAAACTATGCCTTAGAGACCCAATTATCAAGCTCCGTATGGAGCTTGCTGGCCTGTGTTTCTGGCGAGTCTTCAGTCTCGCCAGAAACACCAGTTATGAAGCATTGGTCTAAAGACCGCTGCTCCATAACCCTGTCCGCCTGCTCTGAGCAGGCAGACAGGAATCGCCACAATTCAACCCAATCGAGTACGATCGGGTTGATTGACACCCCCCTGCTGGCAGTCGATTGGCTGCGAGTCTGCAGGGGGCGGTGTTGCACCAGCAGCTCACAAGAGTTTCTGGTGCAATGTTGAATATGGAGAACGTATTGCTCTCCGCATTCAGCGATGTCTGTTGGACCTGTTCCGCTCTGTCGGATCAGGTCCGACAGACCTTTGATAAATAGACCTCTTAGTGTTTAATGTCCATTTAAAAGCAGTTGTACACTGGTTAACAAATAATTTATAGAAATCTGGGCCACATCTATAATCCTATAGTTATAAGTTACTGGTCAAGAAGACAATGGATAAATGTTTTTTTTTTTAATTTGCTCCATCTAAAGGGAGATACTTTGTATTTTTGACTACATTGTCACTTTTATTATTTTAGAAGTCTTGTTTTTTCAATATTTACATTAATTGATTTAAAAGCACCGTTTTCCGGTTTGCCAGGATTTACAGCTGAACATAAAAAGAAGACTATGGGGCCCATTTATCAAGCACCGTATAGAGCTCTTTTACCTGTAAAAAAAAATACACACACCCCCCAACAGAAAAACCCACCACCCAACCAACCAACCAACCCCCCTAAAATAACCTAAGCTCCCCATTGCCCTGAAAAGGGCATTTGTATAGGCATTACCCATAAAAGGGAATTTAGCTCTTTTACATGCCCAGACCCTAATCTAAAAATAAAACCCACCCAAAAACCCTTAAATAAACTTAATTCTAACCCCGACGATCCACTTACAGTTATTGAAGTCCCGCTTGAAGGATCCATCCAGCTGGCAAGAAGTCTTCATCCAGGCGGCAAGAAGTCTTCATCTGGGTGGCTTCTTCCATCTTCATCCATTCGGAGAAGTCCTCATCCAGTCGGCAAGAAGTCTGCATCCAGACGGCATCTTCTATCGGCATCCATCCGGTGCAGAGCGGGTCCTTTCTGAAGACATGCGGCACTGAGCATCCTCTTCATACGGTCGCCGCTGTAAACTGGAAATTCAATCCAAGTGACGTCATCCAAGATGGTGTCCCTTGCACTCCTATTGGCTGAAAGATTTCAATCAGCCAATAGGATTTGAGCAGCTCTCATCCTATTGGCTGTTCCAATCATAAACTAAATTAAGCTATTAACCCCTAAACCTAACAACCCGCTAACTTTAATTTAAAATTACAACATCCCTGTCTTCAAATAAATTTGAACTTATCTGTAGAATTAAAATAAACTATTTTAAAATTGTAATTAACCTACCCTAACTATTATACCAAAATTAAATTAAACTACCAATTAAATTAACTAAATTACCCTAACCCTACTCAAATGATTTAAATATACTATTAAACCTTATTCTAAATTACTAAATTACAGGAAACCCCCCACTAAGTTACAAAAAACAAACAAATGCTAAATTACTAAAAAAAAAAAGCCACATTATCAAAAATAAAAAAGAATTACACCTAATCTAATAGTCAAATCAAAATAAAAAAGCCCCCCCAAAATAAAAAATAAAAACCCTAGCCTACAATAAACTACCAATGGCCCTTAAAAGGGCCTTTTGTGGGGCATTGTCCCAAATAAATGAGCTATTTTACCTGTAAAAAAAAAATACAAAAACCCACAACAGTAAAACCCACCACCCAACCAACCAACCCCCCTAAATAAAATATAAAATAAAAAAATCTAAAGTAACCTAAGCTCCCCATTGCCCTGAAAAGGGCATTTGTATATGCATTGCCCTTAAAAGGGCATTTAGCTCTTTTACATGCCCAGACCCTAATCTAAAAATAAAACCCACCCAAAAACCCTTAAAGAAACCTAACACTAAACCCCGACGATCCACTTACAGTTATTGAAGGCCTGCTTGAAGGATCCATCCAGCCAGCAAGAAGTCTTCATCCAGACGGCAAAAAACTTCATCCGGGTGGCTTCTTCCATCTTCATCCACCTGGAGAAGTCCTCATCCAGTCAGCAAGAGGTCTTCATCCAGACGGCATCGTCTATCTTCATCCATCCGGCGCAGAGCGGGTCCTTCCTGAAGACATCCGGCACAGAGCATCCTCTTCATATGGTTGCCACCGTAAACTGGAACTTCAATGCAAGTGACGTCATTCAAGATGGTGTCCCTTGCATTCCTATTTGCTTAAAGATTTCAATTAGCCAATAGGATTAGAGCTGCTAAAATCCTGATTGGAATAGCCAATAGGATAAGAGCTGCTCAAATCCTGATTGGAACAGCCAATAGGATTTTAGCAGCTCTAATCCTATTGGCTGATTGGAATCTTTCAGCCAATAGGAATGCAAGGGATGCCATCTTGGATGACGTCACTTGCATTGAAGTTCCAGTTTACAGCGGCAACCATATGAAGAGGGTGCTCCATGCCAGATGTCTTCAGGAAGGACCAGCTCCTCGCCGGATGGATGAAGATGCCGTCTGGATGAAGACTTCTTGCTGACTGGATCAGGACTTCTCCGGATGGATGAAGATGGAAGAGGCTGCCTGGATGAAGACTTCTTGCCGCCTGGATAAAGTCTTGTTGCCGGTTGAATGGATCCTTCAAGCGGGACTTCAATAACTGTAAGTGGATTGTCGGGGTTAGTGTTAGGTTTATTTAAGGTTTTTTTGGGTGGGTTTTATTTTTAGAATAAGGTCTGGGCATGTAAAAGAGCTAAATGCCCTTTTAAGGGCAATGCCTATACAAATGCCCTTTTCAGGGCAATGGGGAGCTTAGGTTATTTTAGATAGTTTTTTAATTTGGGGAAGTTGGTTGGGTGGTGGGTTTTACTGTTGGGGGTGTTTGTATTTTTTTTTTTACAGGTAAAAGAGTTGATTTCTTTGGGGCAATGCCCCACAAAAGACCCTTTTAAGGGCCATTGGTAGTTTATTGTAGGCTAGGGTTTTTTTTATTGGGGGGGGGGGGTTATTTTGATAGGGCTATTAGAATAGGTGTAATTCTTTTTTATTTTTGATAATGTGGTTTTTTATTTTTCATAATTTAGTGTTTGTTTTTTGTAACTTAGTGGGGTATTTTTTAATGTATTTGATTAATTTGTAATAAGGTTTATAGTATATTTAAATAATTTAAGTAAGGTTAGGGTTTTTTAAAATGTAATTTAGTTAATTTAATTGGTAGTTTAATTTAATGTTAGTATAATAGTTAGGGTAGGTTAATTAATATTTTTAAATAGTTTATTTTAATTCTACAGGTAAGTTTAGATTTATTTGAAGATAGGGATGTTGTAATTTTAATTTAAAGTTAGCGGGTTGTTAGGTTTAGGGGTTAATAGCTTAATTTAGTTTATGGTGATGTGGGGGGCTGACGGTTTAGGGGTTAATAGGTTTAGTTAGTGGTAGTGATGTGGGAGGCCAGAGGTTTAGGGGTTAATACAATTATTGTGGCGGTGGTGTCCGGGAGTGGCGGAATAGGGGTTTATAATTTTATTTAGGTTGCAGTGGGATTGGGGAGCGAAGGGATAGGTGTTAATAACTTTATTTAGGTTGTGGCGGGGTCAGGGAGTGGCAGGATAAGAGTTAATACATTTTATTTGTGTCGGCAATGTCGGGGAAGGCAGATTAGGGGTGTTTAGACTAGGGGTTTATGTTAGGGTGTAACTTGTTTTCAACCATAGAAATCAATGAGATATCTGGCAGCATCGAACATAAGTTTTCGGTGCTTTCGAACTCCCATTGATTTCAATGGCATCCGCGGCCTCCAGGGTGGCAGATTAAAGACCAGGTACGCTGGGCCAGAACAGCCATGAGCGTACCTGTTAAAAGTTTGATAACTTTGTAAAAGTGTCAGATAGAGCCGAATGTGTATTCTGAACATCTGTAATGACGTAAGCATAGATCTGCGTCAGATTGAGACCAGCGGATCATATGTTACGTCACAAATTTCAACATTGCTGGTCTATAGGCTTCAATAATTAGATCGGATCAATCTCGCAACAATTAAGCTGTGGAATTCCGGCATATTTGCGGTTGAGGCTTTGATAAATATCCCCCTGTGTCTTTATTACCCAGCCGTAGGAATGGGGTAAAACTAAGAGAAAACCGAGTAATACAAAGGTGGCTGAGGAAATAATAAACTTTATTACTTACCAACAATGCTTTCATAAGAGGAGAGATTGAAAACCAGGTACTCTTCTCAGCTCCTGTGGTGAGAAAATAACCTTCTCTATCCCACAATTCTCTGCAGTAGCAGGAAAAGGAAATAATAAGTTCTGGGAGGCAGGGCTAAAATGTCCCAGTATTAAATTCTGATGATTACCATAATCGGCCACTAGATGGTGTGTGTGGGTGTGTTTTGATAACAAGTCCTAGAAGACAATCATTCCTGTGAGATTAGCAGTCTTTCATAAGCACTATATCACAAGCTCTGAGAACAGGTCTACTTGTTTTCCACTTTTTTCCTGGTTGCGATATGGAGATGTATTATTTACTCCACCTGTCCCAATACTCTGTACTTGTTTCCACTGACGTTTATAAAGGTCTTTAGTACTGAATTCTCCATCTGGAGCAGCAACAGATCTAGTTGCCTGGTCTGCAGGATTGTGATCAGTAATTAGGAAGCACCATTGTTTTGGGTGGGTGGGCCGCCTGATTCTCTGTACTCTGTTATTGACATAAACATAGAAACGTGTTTCCGTTGCAAATATAACCTAGGACTACTTTGCTGTCCGTATAAAACTCAATGTCTTTAATCTTGATGTCCATTTCTAAGGTGATCAATTCCGCTAGTTCCACTGCTAATACGGCAGCACACACACAGTTCTAAATATGCCCCCAAGACTATGCTGCATAGGGAGAACGTCAGTATCTAAGTCTAAATCCTTCAAATCATTGGAGTGGTCTTGGGAAGGAAAGGCTCTAATTATCTCCTTGTTGTTAGAAGCAAATTTGAACATGCAAGCATTCTCTGAGCTCTCCTGAGGAGACTAATTACAGCCTCATCTGTAGTTAGTGATTTTAAACAATCGTCCACATAAAACATAAAACATAAAGTGTCTAACATCAGTCCCATATTCTGCCTCCCCTTCCTTAGCAAAATGTATAAGCCCATATATATCAAGTGCAGGAGAGGGACTGTTGCCAAAGACGTGTACCCACATATGGTACTCTAGGATGCCTTTGATGCATTTGTTAAATGTCAGCCATAAATGCAACAGAGTCTTTGTGAAAATGGAGAAGTACTCACAAGAGTGTTTTATTAAGGTCAGGACCTGACAGGAAGACATTGTTTAAAGAGACACCTTCATATTTAGCACTAGAGTCAATCACTACTCTTATCTGACCTGGCTTCTTTTGATGGTTTACTCCAAATATGGGTAGGTACCAGCACTCTTCACCATCAGTTAAGGCAGGCGCTATCTCTGTGTGACCATTCTCAAATAACGTCTCCATAAAAGTGAAAAAGTGGTCTCTTATTTCTGGCTTTCTTTGGAAACTGTGTCTAAGAGATATAAAGTGTTTATAGACTTGCTCTCTGTTACTAGGTAGACATGGTCTTTGGGGTTTAAAGACTAGATGTGTGATCCAACTATTAGAGTCATCCTTAACTATTCCCTGTTTCATTATCTCTAAAAACAGTCTGTCCTTGAAGGACATTGCTACCTGATAGTCCCATTTTGTGCTGTGAAATAATGAGCACCCTATGTGATTTTGATCATTGTCACTGCAAGGACCTAAGGAGGGGTAGGGCAGATAAGTTCTTTGTGGTAGCTATTTTACAAGGAAACAATTTTGATATGGTTGGAAAAGGGAGAGGCACCGATTTTCTAGAGTCCTAGTAAGCATGTTTTTAACTGAAGTGGGTCTGTGCACGCTTCCTAGGCAAACACCTCCTACAATGACACATCCTAAGTCAAGTCTTTAAGCATAGGGAGCATTGTGAGGACCATTAATCTGATCTATAACTTTGTGAACTCTTATGATATCTAAGGATTATTGGAGCTTGGGTGTTGAGTACTGGTATAAGATGAGCTATGTGCTTCAAATGAGGGTGATGCATTGCAGCATCTGGTGTGGGAATTTCAGCTCTATTATCATGTATCTGGTTAAATTCAATTAACGCTGGCAGAGGTAAGCATATCTGACCATTTATTGACTTAACTTGATATCCAATAGCCTTCCTCCCTGCCATCTTGACTGTACCTGCACAAGATCTTAGAGAGAAAGGAGAGTTGAGGCCTTTAATGCTAAAAATGTCAAAGAAGGTAGATTTCGCTAAAGATTTGTTACATTGATCATCTAGTATTGCGCAAACTTGTATAGCTTTGTCCTTGTGGCCTGTTGGGTAGACCCTGACAAAGCAGATTTTTAAACAAGACCTACCACTTATGAGATCCTTGCAGACTTCAGTACATTGTGAAGTAACTGCTGGTATATCTGTCTCAGTTTTCTTTTGTTCCTCACTATGCTTTTGAGTACTATCAGCTTGAGTTAAAGTTTGTGGGGGTGGCCCAGGGTGTAGGGCTGTGTTATAATCAGTGCTGTCACATTCTGTACATTTTACACTGAACTTACAGTGTCTGGCAAAGTGAGATGTTGATGAATAACACTTGTAGCAGATATTGTTCTCCCTGAGGAAGGCTTTGCAGTACTTTTTGGGTTTCTCTATGAAGCCTCTGTATTTTAGGAGAGGATGTGGCTTCATGTGCAGGGCAAAGAACCAAAGGGGGTTAAATAAGTCCCAGCTCTAGGGAAGCATGACTCTGCCCAAGTGCTGTCCCACAGGAGATACAGGGAACACAGTGTAAATGATGGGATCAATGATACATATATCACACTCAATACTAGGGTGTAAATAGCAGATGTGTATGTATTTGTATAGCACCTCCTTAAAATGCAAACAATCCATTTACTCACAGGATCCTAGGAAGGTATGTCCGCCTGCTGTGGGCTCACACTTCTTGTGTGTGGCTTTCCGTCTGCATCCAGTGATCCGCTGTACTGAGGCTTCTAAGTTTCTGTGTGGGAACACCTTCATCCCCACGGAATCCAGGTCCGTCCACAGGGGGCGTTTCCAATACCAACACAGAAAGACGAGTCTACCGTCACTCACAATCCTCCTCCAATCACATCTCTTTTGGCAGCCCTTCAGGCAAAATCTGTTATTGGATCCTCGTCACGCAGACTTGCTCCAATCGTTTTACACCAACTAGTATTTGTGCTCCATACAAAGCTTGATATAGTATTAATATATCAGTGTTCCCCTGTAAACTACTGGAGCTCTGCCAGATACATTCAAGGGTTACAGTAGATTGCTAACACTCATCAGGCAAATAGTAATACAGTCCCTATAGGATTAAAGGAGCTGTAGCAGAATTTATGTATAATACGTAGCGTTTATTCCAAAATCATCATAAAAACAGGATTGTCAAAGTAACAAAGAGAGCCAAGGGCACCTCTGGCTGGCAAGCTTACGCGTTTTGGCATAAAGCCATAGTTATAGCATATAGAAGCCAGTCACAGGTGATTACTATATACAGATTGCAACAATGTCATTGGTTAAAAACAACAAAGGTATTAAAACCATCACGCCCAGTATAGTTAACCCTTTATCTACTGGAGCAAAATAGGCCCTAAACAAGGAGTATAAATCTAACCATATATGAATATATATATACATACAACAAGTACCATATGTACTGGAGATCTATACTCGTAATCAATATTCCAGGAAGCAAGAAGCTGTACATCCAATTAGAATTACAATATTAGTGGGTACAGATATTATAGTACATATTACTTTTGGAACTATTACAAATAGATGTTAACACCGATTACTACTATGTATATTTGTATAGAGAAACAGCTAGAGTAACACAAACTCATTATTAAATGCAAAGGTTTAAACCATTTGTAGAATGAGTATAAACACATATATAATATTTCGTAACAAACTAGCCATGGAGAGAGATACTGTGATAGACAATGGAGAGGTTATTCTACTCCCAATAATTAATAAGGTTGAACTCTGAGTTGGGACCCTGGGGGACCCTAGTTTCCAGTTTGAATATCCACAGGATCTCTCTCTTACATAAAATTACATCCCTATCGCCCCCTCTTTTGGGGTGAGGGATCATGTCAATAGGCCGCCATGAAAAACAGGACAAATCTTTATTATGTGTCTGTGCAAAATGATATACTAGGGGGGCGGTGGCATTTCCCACCCGAATAGTTGAAAGGTGCTCCCTCACTATAGATCTTATGTCTCTTGTAGTGAGCCCAACATACTGTTTTCCCCATTTGGTACAGGTGATACAGTATATAACATATACTGAAGTACAATTCAGACAGAAGTTTATTTCATACGTTTTACCAGTTACAGTAGAACAAAATTCATCTGACATAATCAGATATTCATAAGCTCCACATATGGAGCTATCACATCTGTATGATCCTTTGCTAGTAAGCCAGGCACTACCCTGATAGACTTGCTTTTTAAGGACCGTGGGTGACAAAAGATGCCCAATGTCCTATTCCTACGATACGAGCATCTTATCCCCTTCTGGACAAAATCAATAAGTCTATCATCAGCCACTAGCATATTAAAATGATGTTTCACAATTTTACAAATCTCTTCACATTGGGTGCTATAATCCGTTGTCACGCCTTTGTGCACCCTCTTGTTCTCTTGTTTTTTTGTCTGCAAACAAATCTGAACTTTTCAATTGTGTGACTTCTCTATATGCTTTCTTGACAGTTTTCTTGGGATACCCTCTCTCTATAAGGCGTCGATTGATGTCTTCCATTTGGGTACAACAATCCTTCATATCCGAGCAATTCCTCTTAGCTCTTATAAGCTGTCCCTTCGCAATTGCGTAAGGCACATGTTTTGGATGGCAACATTTAGCGTGGAGCAAGGAATTGCCAGATATAGGCTTCCTAAATAGACTAGTTTTAATTGTGCCTTCTGGGATACCACTTAATACCACATCAAGAAAATTAATATAGTTTTTGCTTGCTGATTTATAAAGTCCACAAATTCTCTGAAGGGAGGGAATGGTACCTTGTGAGTTTGTTTATACTTGGAGCCATGTGTAGTCCATTGCTCTTGGAGGTTGAAGGGGAGCTTTTGGACTATAGGGTTAATGCCGCTAGCTGTGTCAAGTTATGCAAGTCCTGGCAAGTCTCCTTCTGATTTGGCTACCTGTAGTTCCATTAGCAGGTCTCTCAGTTCTCTAAGTTTCTGATAACCTTTACTAGCTGTTCTAGGGAAATCTTCAATTATTTTGAACAATGCGCTTTCTATGGCCTCAGTTGAACCATAACACTTGTCAAGTCTTTCCCAGAGCATTCTAAGCCCTGTTTCTGAATAGTTCTTGTTAGTTTAGCATGTTCAGCAGACTCATTTCTAAGCCAGTTTACTTGGAGATCTTCAATGCATGACAAATCTAAGTCTCTGATTACGTTCTGAAAGGTTGAACGCCAGGCTCTGTAGTTTTCTGAACGATCACTGAACTTTACAAGTCCTTTAGCAATTAGCTCACCTCATGCAAAGAATTTGTCATCGTAGCTTGGTTAGGACTAGAATAGGTTTGCGGTGTGTGTAATCAAAAGGGGGGTTTGGTGTATACCTTATAGGAGCCTCTGATTTAGGCCAGCCGGTATCATACCATTTTGGTGTGAAAGGCATTTCTGTATGCTGGACTGGTGGCTGGTTTCCTTGCTGTGTAGAGAAGTTGTAGTGGGCAGTGTTGCTCTGCTCTATACTTTCTTGTTAGAAGTGCTGAACTTCCTGTTTATCTTCCTGATTCTTTTTTGTTGCGTTTGGTTTGTCTCTCTGGTGACATCCTTTGTTTCTTGTACAGGCTGAGGGATGCTGCCTGATTTGGAGTGTTGATAGACGTACTCTGCTGTGCATTGTAGTGTATCTTGGCGGTCCTGTTCTGGACCGAGAACGTTGCTACAATTACCTTGTTCACTGCTGGGGTACGCAGCTGCTTCTAGGGTCTCTGCTTCAGCTATGGCCGCTGCTGCTTCCTTCTCTACTGCTAGCTCTCTAGGTTAACTTCTAGAAGAGCTTTCTCTTTTTTTCATCTGTATTTCCTGTTCTGCAAAGGCGATGCTCGCTTTTGCGGCTTTGGCCTTTGCACGAGCAATGATGGCTGCCTCACCCACTGATGACATTGTATGGCTGTTTAAGAGGTTGCGGGCTGTCATTTGCAGGTAACTGTGTTGACAGTAGTGGGCCTCTTTTTAGTCAGTTCTCTCATCCACTTCTGCTCAACGTCATTTTACTGTTCTGTCTCCTTTACACGTGTACCCCCGGGGTCTATGTGAAGTTAGACAAGCAGCTAAACACCCTCCTACAGGTCAACAAATGAGACTGAGTTGAAGGCTGTGTCTTTATTAACCAGCCATAGGAATGGGGTAAAACTAAGAGAAAACAGAGTAATACAAACTGTAAAAATACAGAATATATCAAAATAACACTCCATTACATTAATACAGTTAACAAATCATGATAACAGGAGAAATGGGTTTTATATAAGTAAACAAGCTATCTAAAAAGGCAACTGACTATTAATACAAAATAAGCAGTTATAACATACATAAAATGCTTCGGAAGCTACAGAAGCAGTAAGGTGGCTGAGGAAATAATAAACTTTATTCTTACCGACGATACTTTCATAAGAGGAGAGATTGAAAACCAGGTACTCTTCTCAGCTTCTGTGGTGAGAAAATAACCTTCTCTATCCCACAGTTCTCTGCAGTAGCAGGAAAAGGAAATAATAAGTTCTGGGAGGCAAGGCTAAAATGTCCCAGTATTAAATTCTGGTGATTACCATAATCGGCCACTAGATGGTGCAACACCTTAACACATTACATTGTAATACATAATAAGACAGTATAACAACAATGAATATCTAAACAACAGTTCTTAATCATATGTCTTGAAGACAGCACAGGCATGATTCATCAAGCTCCGAAACGGCTCGCCGGAAACAGTATTTAAGAAGCAGCAGTTTTAAGACCGCTGCTCCTTAACTCGTCTGCCTGCTCTGAGGCTGTGCACATCAATCCGCCCGATCACATACGATCAGGTTGATTGACATCCCTTGCTAGCGGCCGATTGGCTGCGAATCTGCAGGGGGCGGCATTGCACAAACAGTTCACCAGAACTGCTTGTGCGATGATAAATTTATCAGTGTCGCGGATATGATCACTACAGCAGATCATGTCCGTCCGCACCATGATAAATCTACCTCTATGGGTTTTCTACTGAAACTGTAAAACATGAAACCCCTCCATTACAATATGGCATCTGCAAAGAAGATGCTCAAATGACATGACACCTTTGTGAACATGTGTTTAAAAGAAAACGCACCTTTGTGGATGCAAAATCCAAGCACGTTCACAACAGTTCATTTTACAGTACATGCACCTACATTATTAAACTTATGTTCACAAAGGTGCAATCTTGTTTATAAGTTAATGCCTATGTATAAATGGCATTCAGATTGTTTAGCAGTGGTGAGGATGGACTTGGAATGCAATATGTTATTCTCACACATGTAAATGAGTTTTTCCCTTACACAATGAACAAAGGGATACGTAACACATGAAAAAGTATTTTCGGTATCTTTCCTAGTAAAAACACATTCACGGCTACAGGCGTTAAAACCATGAATCCATTTTGCATTGTGATCACTCGAAAAACACAGTGACCAATTCAGCCAGGAAGCAAAAAGGCATTTTGGGAGGAAATAGCTGATAGATTGTGATCTGCTTCATAGTTATACATATTGTGCTCAAGGCATGCACATGCTCCTGAGCATACCGAGATAGGAAAGTTTTTTTTTTTTAAACTGTATGCTTTACCTGAATCATGAAAGTCTCAATTTAGTTTTCCTGTGTCTTTAATATATTAAAAATAGCTGATATATAACAACAATTATAAATATCCAACTTAATTATACTCAGTTTATTAGCCAAACATGATTAAAAGCTGTACTGGCCCTTCTTCAATACCTTTGAACCAGAGGTTTTAAATTGCATTGCTGCTTGAGATTTATCCAGATGAGCCAATACATCAGCTGATGGATTCTTATGAATCATTGGCTCCTGTGAACATGTAGAGACAAAGCTTTAGAATATTATGGAGACTTCACAGACCAGTCTACCTACTGCTGTAACTATTTTTCTATGGCCCCTAGTGTGGTTTTTCCTCTGAACAAATTGCTTTTTATTTCACTTATGGTACCTCTGTTTATGTTGCTTTCCTTCAAGTACTGTATGAAAAGATCATTGCATGAAAAATACATTTTGGCCCATTTGATGATGATAGACACCTTACTTGACAGCTGTTTTGTATAGGACAAAATCTTAAACAAGCCACAACAACAACAATTTAAGTTTTTTGAATGGAATCATTGAGCATTTGTCATTATGTTCACAGTGCCAGAGTTTTCTACTTAACCCTTTCGTGACCAGAGCACTTTTCCATTTGTTGACCATCTGGGACCAGGGCTATTTTTACATTTCTGCGGTGTTTGTGTTTAGCTGTATTTTTCTTCTTACTCATTTACTGTACCCACACATATTATATACTGTTTTTTTCGCCATTAAATGGACTTTCTAAAGATACCATCATATCTTATAATTTACTATAATTTTTTTTTATAAAATATGATGAAAATAATGGAAAAAACACACTTTTTCTAACTTTGACCCCCAAAATCTGTTACACATCTACAACAACCAAAAAACACCCACGTCAAATAGTTTCTAAATTTTGTCCTGAGTTTAGAAATACCCAATGTTTACATCTTCTTTGTTTTTTTTAGCAAGTTATAGGGCAATAAGTACATGTAGCACTTTGCTATTTCCAAACCATTTTTTTTTAAAAAAAAATAGCGATAGTTACATTGGAACACTGATATCTGTCAGGAATCCCTGAATAACCGTTCAAATGTATATATTTTTTAAAAGAAGACAACCTAAGGTATTAAACCTGGGGTACATTGACTTTCTTGCAACCATTTTACCACCAATCTATGCCAAAATTTGAAGAGAAAAAAAAGTAAATTGTAATTTAGGCATGGATTCTCAGTTCCTGTTATGTGTTACTGCCAAAAAGCACCTCAATATGTGTTCAACAACATGACCCCACCCATGAATAGGTTTGTTGGGTTCTCAGGGGGCTAAAAGGCCTTATTTTTAGGAGGCGCATTCCAGTTTTCCAACTTGGAATTTTCCTATCTGTATGTAAGGAATGGAGAAAATCTGCAATAAAGATATAATAAAATGTATGACGTCACCGCCTCATGGTACTCAGCGCGATCAGCTGTTTGTCGGTTATAGCACTGGATCAGAGGATGTCGGAACAGGCAGTGGAAGTGGCTCAGCAAGATTGAAGTTCTCCAGTCAGGGAAGCTGAGCTTATCGCAACTGTAGAATACTGACAAGAAGAAATGGAATTTGTCAATTCATCAACTATAGGACAAGAACTGTTGGTATGAGTTATGATGTTGAAGCTAGGATGAAAGCCATAGTTTACGAAGAATGGAGTCTGCCGAGTAGAGGAGTGAACGGTGTTATTGAATGAAAACTCTGCATATGGAATATATTCAGACCACAGATGTTGTTTAGAACTACAGAAACACCTCAGGAATTGTTCTAACCATTGATTAGATCTTTCCGTCTGTCCATTGGTTTGTGGGTGGAAGGCAGAACTTAACCTTTTATCAATAGACAAGTTTTTACAAAATTCAGTCCAAAACTTACTAGTGAACTGTGATCCACAATCTGTAGTTATTGAGTTTGGTAAGCCATGGTGTTTGAATACATGTTTCATTAAAAGGTGTACGGTTTGTAAAGCAGTAGGTAATTTATGGTATGGGATGAAGTGGGCCATCTTACTGAACAGGTCCACGACAACTAAAATTGTGTTGTTATTGTCTGAACGTGGTAAATCAACTATATACAAAAAAGGGGTTTGTCCCTGTGTGGTGTGTCACAAGGTAAATAGGAGCTAAAGTCACTGTAGTGAATATATAAACTTCACAGACCCAATTGGATAATTTATGTTCAAACAGTCGTGTCTGATGCAAATGTGACCCCCTCCTCTCACCTCTGTTACGTCCGGTCCTGGGGGCAGGAACACTGAAACCTGTCGGCGGTATGCTCGTTATGCCGGTGGCTCTTTACCTTCAGCCTATCCGGTAAAGCTTTCAAGCTGCATCCGCTGATGGTGCCTGTACTCCCTCGTCAGACGTGTCAGGAGGTAGGGGGGCGGGAACCGGCAAACTCTACCCTGTACTTTCCTTTTGATGTGATTGGTCCAGAAGACGTCCTCTATTCAGACGCTCCCTCCTGATTGGAGTGAAATCGATTTCAGCCAATCCTCAAGTGAATAGGGGAAGCCCGGCTGCAGGGTCTGTTCAGCAGTGTGGAAGTTAGGGATAGTGTGAGGAGCAGTCTCCTCTCTCAGTGCTCACGCTATATAGTCCAAGGCAATTTCAGACCAAGGTCTACTAGTTGTTGGTAAGGGTAAGAGTAAACCATAGGGGTGTTGTTTGCTCCTTTTTGAATTAGTACATATCTTTCATGTCGAAACATGATTGAACACATCTTTGGAAATGGAGGGCCACCAATAAGATCTTAGCAGTAAGTGTTTAGTTTTCTTTATTCCAGGGTGAACAGCTAGAGGTGATTCATGTACAGATCATAGAACCATGTCTCGCATAGATGGTGGGATGTAGAGTTTTTTCTGCTTGCAGAATAAGCCGTCAGAATTTTGTACTAAAACTGTAATTTGCTTGTTTTGGTCTTTTTCTTGTTGTTGTATCAAATAAGTTGTGTTATCGACAGGGCCGGACTGGGACCAAAAATAGGCCCGGGCATTTTAAGGTAAAGCAGCCCACTCCACCCCATGTTTTATTTAACAGCCCAAATACACCCACTCACATGCACGCACTCAACACACATACACCCACTCACATGCACGCACACAACACACACACACAGAACACACATACACCACACATACATGCACACAACACACATACACCCACTCACATGCAAGCACACATACACCACACATACACCCATTCACATGCACGCACACACCACACATACACCCACTCACATGCACGCACAATGCACGAACACACCACACATACACCCACTCACATGCACGCACACACCACACATACACCCACTCACATGCGCACACACACGACACATACACCCACTCACATGCACGCACACACACCACACATACACCCACATGCACGCACACACACCACACATAAACCCACATGCACGCACACACACCACACATACACCCACATGCACGCACACACATACACCCACATGCACGCACACACACCACACATATACCCACATGCACGCACACACACCACACATACACCCACATGCACGCACACACACCACACATATACCCGCATGCACGCACGCACGCACACACCACACTCAAATAAATTTAATTTTATATATATATATATATATATATATATATATATATATATATATATATATATATACATATATATATATATATATACACACACACATATATTGTTTAGTTTCAGGAGAGTGCAAGATTTATGATTGCTTAACAAAGAAAAGTAGTTAAACCATTGCAGCCTAACCCTGCCTGCCTCTCCCTGCAGTGTCTAAGCACAGTACAACACACACATCAGAAACAATTCATATAGAACATGTCTGTTTTGTTCTGACACTGAGCTTAGAGATTATTGTGAAGCATGCTGCAGGATCACAGCAGCAAAGTATTCAATGTACATTCAAGTTTTTCAAGGGACAGTGAAAAAAACATTTTTTTGGAGGTAAACTTGAAGAAAATCTAGCAAAATAATGAAAGTCATAGAAACATATTAACTTAAATGTTAAATTAAGTACAAATATTGCCCACATTTATTAATAAATGTAGGTAGAACAGCATCCTATATTATAAAAGGCCAAGTGTGTTTGTCTGAAGCCGTCATGCGCAGTAGAGACTGCGCACGAGGACAAACACACCTGGCCTTCTAACTGTCTTCCCCCGGCGTTGCGTGTGGTGGAGTGGGCGTGTCCAGCGGGCGTGGTGTGGACGGGGCCCAGACGTGGCGTGGGCATGACCGGGCGGGGCCGGCCGTGACATGGACGGGGCCGAGCATGACGCGGGCGGGGCCGGGCTTGTGGCTGTGCACAGTGAGTGAATCAGGAGCTCGAAAAAGAAGGGGATAGTGAGAGCAGAAGAGGGGGATAAAGAGAGGGGGGAGAGTGAGCAAAAGAGATTGGGGAGAGTGAGCAAAGGAGAGGGGGGAGAGAGCACAAAAGAGAGGGGGGAGAGAGCACAAAAGAGAGTGGGGAGAGAGCACAAAAGAGAGGGGGGGGGACACAAAAGAGAGGGGGGAGAGAGCACAAAAGAGAGGGGGGAGAGAGCACAAAAGAGAGGGGGAGAGAGCACAAAAGAGAGGGGGGAGAGAGCACAAAAGAGAGGGGGGAGAGTGCACAAAAGAGAGGGGGGAGAGTGCACAAAAGAGAGGGGGGAGAGAGCACAGAAGAGAGGGAGAAAGCACAAAAGAGAGGGGGGAGAGAGCGCAAAAGAGAGGGGGGAGAGAGCGCAAAAGAGGGGGGAGAGAGCGCAAAAGGGAGAGGGGGGAGAGAGAGCGCAAAAGAGAGGGGGGAGAGAGTGCAAAAGAGAGGGGGGAGAGAGTGCAAAAGAGAGGGGGAGAGAGCGCAAAAGAGGGGGGAGAGAGCACAAAAGAGAGGGGGGAGAGAGCGCAAAAGGGAGAGGGGCAGAGAGGAGCAAAAGAGAGGGGGGAGAGAGAGAGCAAAATAGGGAGAGAGACAGCAAAAGAGAGGAGGGGGAGAGAGAGAGTAAAAGAGAGGGGAGAAAGAGAGAGCAAAAGAGGGGAGAGAGAGAGAGAGAGCAAAAGAGAGCGGGGAGAGACAGCAAAAGAGGGAGAAAGACAACAAAAGAGGGAGAGGGACAGCAAAAGAGAGGGGGGGAAAGAGAGCAAAAGAGAGGGAGAGAGAGAGAGAGCAAAAGAGGGAGGGGGGAAGAGAGGGGAGAAAGAGAGAGCAAAAGAGAGGGGGAGAGAACACAAAAGAGAGGGGGAGAGAGCGCAAAAGGGAGAGGGGGAGAGAGCGCAAAAGAGAGGGGGGAGAGAGAGAGAGCAAAAGAGAGGGAGAGAGAGAGCAAAAGAGGGAGAGAGACAGCAAAATAGGGAGTAAGACAACAAAAGAGGGAGAGAGACAGCAAAAGAGAGGGGGGGAGAGAGAGCAAAAGAGAGGGGGGAGAGAGAGCAAAAGAGAGGGGGGAAAGAGAGAGCAAAAGAGAGGGGGGAGAGAGAGAGCAAAAGAGGGGGGAGAGAGAGCAAAAGAGAGCGGGGAGAGCGAGCAAAAGGGAGGGAGAGACACAGCAAAAGAGGGAGAAAGACAACAAAAGAGGGAGAGAGACAGCAAAAGAGAGGGGGGGAGAGAGAGCAAAAGAGAGGGGGAGACAGAGAGCAAAATAGATGGGAGAAAGAGAGAGTAAAAGATAGGGGATATAGAGAGAGAGCAAGGGGTGGGACCACTGTACTGCAAAAAATGGCCCGTGTACACGGGCTTTAGGACTAGTCTCTAATATTGGACTTTCATAGCAAGAGCAGTGAAAAATTTAAAAAGGGACTATGCCAGATTAGCCTTCTACCTTAACAGTGAACACACAAACCTGCTGCAAAAAAATAATAAGCCATGTGTTACTTTAGAATATAAACCTTATCTGTTACTTTAAAATGTTTTCCACTCTGAAAGCATAACATGAACTCCAGCTCAGGGTGCACCATATAACCTATGCTATTATAGTTACTTACATACTGAATGCTGGCTTGCTCAGTTTTCTCCTGCTGTGCTCACTCCAGCTGGCTGTAAGAGCAAGACTCCTGACACACACCGTGGCCAACCGTCTGTATTGCTGCACAGCCTGCACTGTCTGCTATGGAACAGGGGATACTTTCCCTGTGTCCCTGAAGCCACGCCAGCCCTGCTACATTAGCATGATAGCATAGGGCCCCACTCAAAGATCAGACCTGAGTGTCAAGAAGGGGAAGGCAAGTAATATGCAGATACAGACAGCTCATCGGTACAGACCACAGCCAACTGCTGTGAGTCTGAGAGCAAAGAAGCAGCACACCTCTCTAAAACTTCTTGTTGAATCTCCCGCTCTCACTGGGGGTGGGTGGGGAATTACTGCGCAGACTTTGTGCTCAGGTTGTATAGCTATTAAATCTGATTAAAATAAAACTTTTTATTTTAGCTTGCAGGAAAGATTGTTGCATGAAAAAAAAAAAAAATGTTTTATTTATACTATGGCAAACCGGTAAAAATAAAAAGCCCTGTTTCTACAGTGTATATATAATTAATGTGAGTAAGACAATTCTTGTTGCAGATTCCTACCTTGAGAGAGCGACCTGAGGCAGGTGGCTAGGCACAGGGATATATGTTCTTCAGCTGAGCCGGCTACCAAAGATGGGTCATTTGTTGTGCAGTGGTGTACAGAAGTGTACAGCAGTAGTGGCATGCATGATGGTACCCCTGCAGCTGCATCGCCAGTGTTGCTCTGAGCTCTCCCCTCTTTTCCAGCAGCACATGTCTGATTGGGACGTGGCCAAACAGCTGTGCAGCTGCTTCCCAGGAGATGTTCTGACCGCAGCCTCGCTCTGATTCTGTCCTCGTGATTCAGGCATGTGGCAAGCTGCATCCCTGGCCCCATCTTGAAACTTGTCAGTGCTACAACACTTCCGCACCGCAAGTTCTATCACTTGTACATGTTACCCAATCAGATGGCATAGACTGCACTGCCTGCAGAGCGGCATCTAACAAGTTATAGTTATAGCAAATAGACTTACAATGTGGGCGGCCCACCGGGCAAATGCCCGGTATGCCCTATGGCCAGTCGGGGCCTGGTTATCGATTGAAAATCCCAAAATACTTTCTTTTGGAATAACAGTTTAAATGTGGATGGGTTTTTCATACATTTATGAGATGGCATCAGCCTTTCCATTTTTTGAAGCTGGCCTATATGTAATGAGAAAGTTGAACATCAAAAAGTATAGATTCCAACGAACCTGTCTGGAGGTTAAAGTTTTGGTTGATTTTAAATACTGGAGGTTTCTGTGGTCAGTGTATATGAGCACAGGCAAAGTTGTACCTTCTAATAGGTGTTTCCAGTGTTCAAGGGATACCTTGATGGCAAGCAACTCCTTGTCCCCTATGGGGTAATGTTGTTCTGAGGTTGTCATAACCCTTGAATAGAAGGCAACTGGATGTGGGGGATGGTTGAGGTTTTCTCTTTGTGAAAGTAGTGCGTCAACTGCAAAATCTGAGGCGTCAACTTCCAGAACGTATTGATATTTTGGGTTCGGAAACTTGAGTATAGGTGCAGAGGTAAATTTCTTCTTAAAAAAGTCGAATGTCTTTTGGGTTTCTATAGTCCAAAGGAATTTAGTATCAGCTTTAGTTAAATTAGTCAGAGGTTTAGAAAGTGGGGCAACATTTTTAATAAACTTGCGGTAGAAGTTGGCGAAGCCCATGAATCTCTGTACTTCTTTTTTTTGTCTTGGGAGTTGGCCAATCCTCCATCTTTATGCCTAATGGTGAGATTTCATAACCTAAAATGATTCTGAATTAAATACACATTTCTCTGGTTTCACATAAAGGGAGTTACTTCTTAATCTGGAGAGCACAACTCTAACATGTTTGATATGTTCAGTAAGACTTTTCGAATAAATTAAGATGCCGTCTAAATATATAACAATGAAAATATCAAGAATGTCTCTGAATAGGTCATTAATGAGGTGTGGAAGGTAGCAGGGGCATTGCACAGGCCGAATGGCATGACAGTGTATTCGTATAATCCGTATCTGGTACGAAATGCTGTCAGCCATTCATCCCCAGACCTGATACAGATTAAATTATATGCTCCTCTAAGGTCTAACTTAGTAAAATATCTGCCTCCTTCCAACCTCTTAATAAGCTTGTGTATAAGGGAAAGTGGATAACAATTTTTTATCGTTCTCTTATAAAGCTCCCTGTAATCGACAATCGGTCTTAGGGTGTTATCCTTATTCTTCACAAAACAAACCCGCACCAGCTGGTGAAGTGTAAGGCCGGATGAAAGCCTTCCTGAAATTGTCATTAAGATATACCTTTAAATGATCTAACTCAGGTTTAGATAGTGGGAAAATATGGCCACAGGGAATATCTGCACCTGGGAGGAGTTCAATAGGGCAGTCGTATTTCCTGTGGGGAGGGAAGCGCATTCCAGTTTTCCAACTTGGAATTTTCACATCTGACATCATGCACCCATGTCCTATTTGGGACATTTCTGAAGCCGGCCAATGTAATTTACCCCAGTAAAACTATATATTTTTGAAAAGTAGACACTGTAGGGTATTTGAAATGCTGGTATTTTAACACTTTCCATGCACTAATTCAACCACCAGTCTTTGTCAAACGTTTGGGTAGTTATTTTTTGTGTTATTTTTCACACACATTGTATTTTAGGCATGTATTCTCAGTTCCTGTTATGTGTTACTGCCAAAAAACACCTCAATATGTGTTTAACAACATCTCCTGAGTACAGTGATACCACCCATGTATATGTATGTTGGGTTCTATGGGGGTTAAAAGGTCTTATTTTTAGGGGGCGCATTCCATTTTTCCAACTTGGAATTTTCACATCTGACATCATGCACCCATATCCTATTTGGGACATTTCTGAAGCTGGCCAATGTAATTTACCCCCATCAAACCATATATTTTTGAAAATTAGACACCCTAGGGTATTTGAAATGCTGATATTTTAACACTTTCCATGCACTAATTCCACCACCAGATTTTGTCAAACATTTGGGTAGTCATTTTTGTGCGTTATTTTTTACACACATTGTAATTTAGGCATGGATTCTCAGTTCCTGTTATGTGTTACTGCCAAAAAAACACCTCAATATGTGTTCAAAAATATCTCCTGAGTACAGTGACACCACCCATGAATAGGTTTGTTAAGTTCTCAGGGGGCTAAAAGGCCTTATTTTTAGGGGGCGCATTCTAGTTTTCCAACTTGGAATTTGTACATCCCATGCACCCATGTCTTATTGGGACATTTCTGAAGCCAGCCAATGTAATTTATCCCCATCAGACAGTAGTAGACACCCTAGAGTATTTGAAATGCTTGTATTTTAATAATTTTCATGCACTAATTCAACCACCAGTCTCTGTCAAACTATTGAGCATTCATTTTTTGTGTTATTTTTCACACACATTGCACTTTAGGCATGGATTCTCAGCTCCTGTTATGTGTTACTGCCAAAGAAGACCCCAATATGTGTTCACCAACATCTCCTAAGTACAGTGATTCCACCTATGCAAAGGTTTGTTGGCTTGTTTGGGGGGTGCAATGTCAAACGTCTGACATGTGTTTGTGATTTATTTTCATATTTAACATATCTTTTTGCCTATCGTCTTTTTGGGGGCCTTTTTTACATACCCCAATTTATTTGCTTGCCATGAATGTGCATATATTTGAAAAGTTGACACCCTAAGGTATTGTATATGGAGTGCTTTGATGCCTTTGATGCAACCGTTTTAGCCAAAGAAATTTGTTTATGGTGGTAATTTTCCAATTTTTAATTTTACACACACATTGCTTTTTGGCTATGCTTTAGGAGAGCTTGTTGTAAGTTATTGCAAGATAACACTCCAGGTTTTTTTCTGAAAGACCTTTTGAGTACACCTATGCGCCCCCATACATAGGATTTTGGGAAGGTTCAGTTACAATTGTATGACTTGTAATTTGAGTTGAAAATTAGAGCATTTCTTATTATAGGCCTATCTTTAGTTTGGGGCCTATTGCATACCCCAGTTTTATTTATTGCTATGAAAGTGTAAATATTTGAAACGTTGACATCCCAAGGTATTGTATATGGAGTGCTTTGATGCCTTTGATGCAACCGTTTTAGCCAAAAAAAGTGGAGAAGGTGTATGGTGGTAATTTTTAAATTTTCATGTTTACACACAGTGCTTTTTGTATACGATCTAGGAGAGCTTGTTGTAAGTTATTGCAAGAAAACACTCCAGTTTGTTTTCTGCAAGACCCCCTGAGTACACCCATGCCCATCATGCATATGTTTGTCAGGGGTTTTGGTAAAATACAGCACCAATTTTAGAACTTATAAAAAATAGAACAGTAAAATGTAAAAATCTGGCACAGTAAAATTAAAAAACAAACAAACTCTTTAACAGTAAACGTAACCAAACCCCCCCCAAAAAAAAACAACACAACGGCAACAATTTTTTAAAAATTTGCCAGTGTGTTATACCGCTTGAAGCAGTCCCCAATGCAGAGTCCAGACTGTCCAGGGCAATCAGGACAGTAAAAGGTGGTGTCCCTTCTCTGCCCCCTCTTGGTACAGACTCTGTATTTCTTCTGAGAATTCTGCTTCACCGCAGTAGGGGGATTTTGAAAATAAAATGAGTAGCCCCAACTCATCTCTCTCCCATCACCGCCCGGGGAGCAGGTGCATCTTGGTACAAAATGATTTGGAGCTGAAACTTTAAAAAAAGTCAGTTTCGTTCCGGGGTTTGCTCTTTTAAACAACAAAAAAGTGTTGTGAGTTGCATTCTGCATAAAGTAAATCACAACCTTTTTGTACCAGGCCGTTGTCCTCCACATAATTAGGTGGGGCTGTAGTAGCTGATCTGCCAGATCAACCCCACCCATATGCCGGTTATAAGCCTTGATGCACACTGGCTTCCTTATGCTCTCAGCTATGCCACGTATAGAGACCTCCACAGTCCTCTCATTGTGGATGGTGGTAAGAAGGTACACATCCTTTTTGTCTCTGTACTTAAGTGCAAACAGAGCTGAGGTCTCCCCCCCTTTGTAGCCAGGTGCGTGCAAGTTGTCCTGGGAAACCTGCGCAGTTCTTTTTAATTGTACCGCAAGCTACTGTTTCAAAGCAATACAGCAGCTTACACAAAAGGACACTTGTATAAAAATTATCTAAATACAAGTAGCACCCTTTGTTCATTAGGGGCAATACACAGTATAAACTAGCGCTTGTAGAAACCTTAAGGGTATCCAGCTATTGAGGTGAAAAAGGATATCAAGATTTTGGAATTAAAATTGTTTGAATTTACTAGACAAATATTGTAAAAATACACAAAGTAGGTGTCATACACTAGTAATGATACTTGATATTTAAAAAGCTACCTAAAACACATATCTAATAAATGTATAATTGGCACACATTGGCAATGGCTAGGAAAACAAGAGACTAAAAACAATAACTGGTTATTGTGTTAAATGGGGTAATATAAGTAATAACTCTAAAGAAAAAATAGGATAATAAAAATTAGTTAAAAAAGTTGGTTAACTAAATACTTGCAAGATATGGCCAAAAAATATGCAGAAAGAGTTCCAGCTTTAATGGATGTCTTTGGGGAACAGGCTCCGTAGTAATGTGCAAATAAAGATCCTTTGTGAAGATGTTAATAAGTTTTAACTTGTGGGATAATTATGTGGAATAATTATAATCAAGTTCTGTTTTCAGGGCACAACTTGTTATGAGGAAATTCTTAAATGCTGTCCAGAGGGGCAAGAGCCTAAGGGTATTTTTATCTGTGAGATTACACTCACCAATGGCATCCAAGGCTGTAATTTTCAGCAAGTGTTATCGTGTGGAATTCCATTTGGGAGGTCCCAAGGAAACAGAGGTTCCCTCTGATGGTCCGTGGGTGGTCCGGTCAGGTACAACTCCGATGGCAATAGTGATCATTGTTGTTACCCACTATGTTGGTCTTTGGATATGATATAGAGGATCTTCTCAGAACAGGCACATTAGTTTTTTATCGTGCCCCAATATAGCAGTAAGTTATGGGAGTCCGTTCATTCAAAGTATAGCAGCAAGACATCAAACTGGGATGATCTACGCATTTCAGCCATTATGGCCTTTATTTTACAGTTGAAACGCGTAGATCATCCCAGTTTGGTGTCTTGTTGCTACACTTTGAACGAACAAACTCCCATAACTCACTGCTATATTGGTGCAAGATAAAGAAACTAATTTGCTGGTTCTCAGAAGATCCTCTATTCGGCTGTTCCCTCACATTGGAAAGAAAAAAAACATATCCAAAGACCCACACAGTGCTTTGATTGTCAATCTGTCAAGCTACTCTCCTGACACCCACATAGTGGGTAACTACAACGATCACTATTGCCATCGGAGTTGTACCTGAACGGACCACCCATGGACCATCAGAGGGAACCTCTGTTTCCTTGGGACCTCCCAAGTGGAATTCCACACGATAACACTTGCTGAAAATGACAGCCTTGGATGCAATTGGTGAGTGTAATCTTACAGATAAAAATACCTTTAGACTCTTGCCCCTCTGGACGGCATTTAAGAATTTCCTCATAGCAAGTTGTGCCCTTAAAGAGGGATGTACTGAAAACAGAACAGGATTATAATTATCCCACATAATTATCCCACAAGTTAAAACGTATTAACATTTTCACAAAGGATCCTTATTTGCCCCTTACTACAGAGCCTGTTCCCCAAAGACATCCATTAAAGCTGGAACTCTTTCTGCATATTTTCTGGCCATATCTTGCAAGTATTTAGTTAACCAACTTTGTTAACTAATTTTTATTATCCTATTTTTTCTTTAGAGTTATTACTTATATTACTCCATTTAACACAATAACCAATTGTTTTTAGTCTCTTGTTTTCCTAGTCATTGCCAATGTGTGCCAATTATACATTTATTAGATATGTGTTTTAGGTAGCTTTTTAAATATCAATTATCATTACTAGTGTATGACACCTACTTTGCGTATTGTTACAATATTTGTCTAGTAAATTTATACAATTTTAATTCCAAAATCTTGATATCCTTTTTCACCTCAATAGCTGGATACCCTTAAGGAATCTACAAGCGCTCTCTTATACTGTTTTTTACTATTGTATTACCAATATAGACTTGAGGAGGTTTATACTGTTTTTAAGAGTATCCATATTGAGATCTTCTAGGATTTATTAATATCTTTTTTTTATTCATTAGGGGTAATATCAGGTCCCAGACAATCTTGACAGTGGTTCCCATATGTTCTGGACAACCTGGAGGGTCAAGGTGACAATCCTTTCCCTCATACACCCGGAAGGCCTGAATATACCCAGTCTCGCTCTCACAGAGCTTATACAACTTTACTCCATATCTGGAGCGCTTGGAAGGAATATACTGCTTGAATCTCAGCCTTCCCTTATGCTTCATTAGGGATTCATCTACACATATATTCCTTACAGATGTATAAGCCTCTGCAAACCTTGCAGCAAAATGGGTAATCAGGTGGTGAATTTTATACAGCCTGTCAAACTGGGGATGCTCCCTAGGGAGGCACAGGCTGTTGTAGCTGAAGTGCATGATATTTAGAATCATTTCATACCTCTTCCTCGACATACACTGGGAGAAAATGGGGGTATAGCAGATGGGGTTACTGCCCCAGTAGGAGCGGATGGAGGGTTTCTTTATTATGCCCATCAGCATAGTCAATGCCCAGAATTTTTTAAATTCTGGCACATTGATGGGGCCTATTGCTGCTTTGCCAAATATGAGTCAGGCTTTGCAGCATGGAACTGATGGGCATATAAATTAGTTTGGGAGAAAATGTTCCCCAATACATCATTGCACAGAAACACCTCCATAAACTGTTGGGGGCTAAATCCTGCCACATCCACATTGATTCCAGGATTTGCTGTGAAGGGTGGGATATCTGGCATTTGGTGATGAGGCATTACCCATGCTTCAGCAGCAATGGCAGCTGGAGCAACACGTCTCCTTCTGGCCGGGGGGCTAGCAGGGGGGGTAGCAGTCACAGATACATCACTATCAGTTGAGACTGTATCTAATGATGTATCTGAGCATATGGCAGGGTCAAAATTGGGGTCTGAGTCTGACATAGAGGGGTCTGACTCTGACACAAGGGTGGCATATGCCTCCTCAGCACTATATGTTCTCTGTGACATGATTTATTTTTATCTGTCTCAGAGAAATAAAATACTAAGAAAAAAATCAACACAAAATTTAAATTTAAATTAACTAAATTAGCTAAATGGCTCTGAAAAGACCCTTTTGGGTCTTACAAAAAAATTACTAAAAAAAGATTAACCCCTAAAAAATGCACAGAGCAAAAAAGTGCTTTTGTGCAAGAGCCATTGATTTATAGTGATCACTGGCAAGCTAGGGATAAATTACTAAAAAAAAAAAAATCTACACAAATTTAAATTTAAATTAACCCCTTAAGGACCAACGACGTACAGGGTACATCCTACAAAAAAGGTCCTTAATGACCAAGGACGTACCCTGTACGTCATTAGTCTTTCCAAGTGGTGGAAGCGATCCTGATCACTTCCAGCCACTTTCATGTTATTGCAATAACATTTTTTAGCAGTCTAATGCAGAGAGAGCCACTCTGTGGCCCTCTCTGCATTGGCCATCGATGGCCTTGATCGTTGGTGGGTGGGAGCTGATGCAGGGAGGTGGGTGGGTGGCCATCGGTGCAGGAAGTGCATCAGAGGGGATCACGATCGCTTTCACCGCTTGAAAACCCGGAGGACGTGTCAGGCACGTCCTTGGTCCTTAAGGGTATTTTTTTGTAGGATGTGCCTGACATGTCTATGGGCGCGAAGGGGTTAAAGGGACATGAAACCCCAAATTTTTCTTTCATGATTCAGATAGAGAATACAATTTTAAACAACTTTCCAATTTACTTCTATTATTTATTTTGCTTCCTTCTCTTGTTATTCTTTGCTAAAAGGTTTATCTATGAAAGCTCAGGAGTAGCAGAGAACCTAGGTTCTAGTTGCTGATTGGTCGCTGCATATATATATATATATATATATATATATATATATATACACCGTTTGTCAATTGCTCACCCATGTGTTTATTTAGAAACCATTAGTGCATTGCTGCTCCTTCAACAAATGATACCAAGAGAATAAAACAAATGATATAATATAAGTAAATAAGAAAGTTTTTTAAAATTGTATTCTCTATCTGATTCATTAAATTTTGGTTTCATATCCCTTTAAGAGGAAGATGACTCAGCAGAGGAACAAGGATGATCCAGAAAACCACAAAGGCCAAACAAGGACAAACAGTGAATGTAAAGTGTTTTTCTAAACTGTTCCAAATGATTTTGGTTTGGCTTATTTATATTTTTTTAAATGTTTGTTTTAATAAACTTATTTATTATATGACATATTTATATCAATAAAACAGGATATGACTATTGTACAAAACTAAATATTTGTAAGATCACAAATAAATATATTTAACAATATACCACAACAGGTACTACTTCCATATGGCAAAGACTTAAACCTAAACCAATTATTTTATTAACCTTTTATGGACCAGGGTAGTTTGAAATAGAAGACAGGATATTTTTTTCAGAATTGACATGCTATGCTAACTCCAGCTTCTACTGTGGGGGCAAATAGAGGCTCCCTGCACATAAACAATTGTTTCTAGACTGTTAATTACAGCCCTGTTCTCCTATCTATGCACAGTCTGTAGGTATATACACATCAATTTGATCCTTAAATTATACTTTACCTTTCAAAATTTATTATGTTTCAACATATAAAAAAATATGGCACAAATAGGTTAGTTATTGGGTAACTTAGTATATTATAATTACAATGTTTTATTAATTATTAGTGATGTCGCGAACCTAAAATGTTGTGTTCGCGAATGGCGAATGCGAACTTCCGCAAAAGTTTGCGAACCGGCAAACCGGGCGAACCGCCATAGACTTCAATAGGCAGGCGAATTTTAAAACCCACAGGGACTCTTTCTGGCCACAAAAGTGATGGAAAAGTTGTTTCAAGGGGACTAACACCTGGACTGTGGCATGCCGGAGGGGGATCCATGGCAAACTCCCATGGAAAATTACATAGTTGATGCAGAGTCTGGTTTTAATCCATAAAGGGCATAAATCACCTAACATTCCTAAATTGTTTGGAATAACGTGCTTTAAAACATCAGGTATGATGTTGTATCGTTCAGGTAGTGTAAGGTTTATAATTTTTTGTTAAATGTACACTACTGTTTTAGCAGATATGACTTGCACTGGTGTGACACTGTGCCCTGGCAGGACCTGGAACGCACACGTGGGAGGGAAACTGACTGCTATTATTTCACAGTAAAAAAAGTTTTTTTTTTTTTTTTTTTTTTTAAATGTATGTACACTACTGTTTTAGTAGATATGACTTGCACTGGTGTGACACTGTGCCCTGGCAGGACCTGGAGCGCACACATGTGAGGGAAACTGACTGCTATTATTTCACAATAAAAAAGGTTTAGTTTTTTTTAAATGTATGCACACTACTGTTTTAGCAGATATGACTTGCACTGGTGTGACACTGTGCCCTGGCAGGACCTGGAACGCACACGTGTGAAGGAAACTGACTGCTATTATTTCACAGTAAAAAAAGGTTTTTGTTTTTTTAAAATCTACACTACTGTTTTAGCAGATATGACTTGCACTGGTGTCACACTGTGCCCTGGCAGGACCTGGAATGCACACGTGTGAAGGAAACTGACTGCTATTATTTCAAATTAAAAAAAAATATATATTTTTTTTAAATGTACACTACTGTTTTAGCAGATATGACTTGCACTGGTGTCACACTGTGCCCTGGCAGGACCTCAAACGCACACGTGTGAAGGAAAATGACTGCTATTATTTCAAATTAAAAAAAGTTTTTTTTTTTTATTTTAAATGTACACTACTTTTTTTAGCAGATATGACTTGCACTGGTGTCACACTGTGCCCTGGCAGGACCTCAAATGCACACGTGTGAAGGAAAATGACTGCTATTATTTCAAATTAAAAAAAGGTTTTTTTTTAAATGTACACTACTGTTACACCAGATATGAGTGGTGGCACTGGGCAAGTGGGCACAGTATACGCTGTGAGCCTGAGCTGGCAGGCAGGCTGCAATTAGATTACGCAGAGAAAAAAAAAAAAAAGCAGACTGATGTTCTAGCCCTTTTGGGGTGCTGTCCTTACAGCAGAGATCAGATGAGACCTTCAGGACTGTAGTGGACACTGAATACACTAGCCTAGCTATCGATTTCCCTATTAAATCAGCAGCAGCTACACTGTCCCTCCTCTCACTAAGAATGCAGGCTCCGAATGAATCTAAAATGGATGCTGTCCAGGAGGTGGGAGGGTCTGGGAGGGAGTGTCTGCTGCTGATTGGCTGGAATGTGTCTTGTGACTGTGAGCTACAGGGTAAAATGTTTACTCAATGATTATGAATAGGGGGCGGATCGAACATCGCATATGTTCTGCGTCCGCTGCGAACGCGAACATGCTATGTTCTCTGCGAACTATTCGCGGCAGAACTGTTCACGACATCACTATTAATTATACAGAACATTCAGAAACATTTGTTAAAATCTGCAAAATATTTTTTTAACATTGTTTTCCTATATTAGATGACACTACACTTTTATATAGCTCAACTGAATCACTGATTAATTTAGTTAAAAGCACATAATGGTTACTATAGTTTATATTAAATTACTGCATCATATTTTAAACACGTATGACCAATTACACTGGAATTTGGTATTATAACCTTGAGTTTTAATCACTGCATATCACACAACAAATATATAATAGAGACAAATTGCATTTATATTTTAGATTGACACTGGCCAGAAGCATTACCATGGGGTATCGTGTTGCACTGGCCCAACCAAAATAGGGCTAGAATATGAGTAATATCAGGGTTTTTCGGCTTTTTGTGCACTATGGAAATAGCATTCGCTTGAGCACATTTAAATTTAAAGCATGTTGGCTTAGCTCAACTTCAGAGCTTGCGTAAAGGGTAGGGAAGAAAAATAAGTTGCATAAAACATAACATAAATACATGTAAAAGTATAGTAACACTCATATACATTGTCTATTTAAAATCATTTTTTTTAAAAAAAAGTTATAAGGGCTCAAAGATATGAGGGCTCAAAGATGGAATAAGGTGTTTGAGAAAAAAAAAGCGGCAAAAGACTTTAGCATTTATATGCATAAATACACATGTCTATATGTATGTATTTTTATATATATATATATATATATATATATATATATATATATATATATATATATATATATATATATAGACAAACGTTTCGGCACTGCATTGTGCCTTTATCAATGTCAAAGTACAAAAAACACACAAACAGAGTGCAGCTCTGCACCCCAAAAAGATCAATATGTACATAGTTCAAAACACATAGTTATATACTTAACCAAACTCCCTAACTCCTGGAGGTCCACTAGTGACGTCACGCTGACACGCTGATCGTGCCTAGCGTGATGACGCATGGCACGGCATTGCTATAGCAACGCCAAGGCGTCTAATGGCATAATGGCAAGAGGGTAGGGAGTATCCAGCGATGCTGTGCGCATGTCAAGTAGTAAGCGCAATGACTCACAGCACTGTTGCTATCGGCAACAAGTAAACAACTATCTTGCGCAACAGCAGACTCACCGGGTATTTCCCTACATAAGGCTGCTAATGATGAATACCTAATATCGTACATTTGCCCAGACAATCAGGAACAGTTAAAGTCAGAGTTAACCATATGTGGACCAAAAAGAACACAATTAGAGCCAGATAGTTATGTATACCATATTCCTAATGTGATTTTGTTTATCCAAAAATCCACACATAGCTAAGTTACTAAATCTGTAACTCAAATCTATTCTGCTCAAATATCATTTTAGTCCACATATAGAAAACCCAAGCAATGTTAGAGAAAAACTACAAATCCCCTACTTACTTCAGGCAAATTGGAGTATAGTAGAACAAATACATATATGTAATATCCATATATGTAAAGCAAGCAGACACCCTAAAATTACCCAATCTACTGGGAAATTAAGAAATATTTAGTAGAAAGGGCTGAAATCCAGAGTAGTGTTAAGTCCCTTCGGGGCCAGAGTGTCCAATTTAAAAATCCATCGGCTTTCACGTTGGAGTAACTTCTTGCCTCTATCCCCTCCCCTTGGATTAGGGGGGATGTGATCTATAAACATAGATCTAATGCTGGACACAGAGTGTTTCAGTTGTGCACAATGGCGTGCCACAGGTTGGTCCGACTCTCCATTTTTTAATGCCTCTCAGGTTTCCCATCCGGTTTTGGAAGGAGGTAATCGTCTTTCCAATGTACACTAGGGTACACGGACAGGTAAGCATATAGACCACATGTGTACTTGTGCAACTCAAGCGATGATTTATTTTATACTGCTGATTTTTATGGGGTGCTGGAAAGAATCTCCCTTGCACATGCTATTACATGTGGTACAGCTCCCACAAGGGAAGCATCCCTTTTTTGATGACTTCAGCCAAGTCTCCGTTTTATAGTGGTCCACAGGATCAGATTTAACGAGGATGTCCCTCAAATTCCTAGACCTCCGATACACCAACCTTGGCGCTGTCATATTCTGAAATGGTAAGGTGGGGTCAGTACCAACCACAGGCCAGTGGCGGCGTACAGCATTAGATATGCGTTCACATCCAGGTGTGAATGTAGTGATCAGGTTGAGTTTCTCCGATGTCTCCTTTTTAAGGATTTTGGTGTCTGTTTTTGCATCTGGCCCCAATAGTTTTTCTTGGATGTCCCAAATCTCTTTCATAGGGTAGCCCCTCTTTTTCAATTTCTCGCCCATCTCCTTAACTTGAATCCTCTGTAAGGGTGTCTCGCTATTATTTCTCAGTGCCCTGGTGAGTTGGGAGGTGAGAACACCCTTTTTCTGGTGTTTAGGATGAAAGCTACTAGCATGTAACAATGAATTTTGGTCTGTGGGTTTTGTGTACAACTTGGTACCAAACCTCAAAGTGCCAGAGTCATTCACCTTAAAAACATTAAGGTCCAAAAAATTCACACCCTCAGAGCTGAATTCTAACTTGAATCGTATTGGACTGGCCATGAGGTTCAAATGTGACACCCACTCACGCAATGATGGCTCCCCACCTCTCCATATGAGGAACACATCGTCAATGTAGGGGGTATAGTAAATCACTTGAGAGTGTTCAAACGGCTTCATAAGTTCTTGCTCGTACCATGCCACATAGATGTTTGTTTGTATGTGGGTGCCACATTCGACCCCATGGCCGTACCAGCTGTCTGTAAATAATAACAATCCTCAAATTTGAAGTAATTTTTCTCCAAGCAGATCATTAGCAGCTCGCATATGAATTCAATCGGAGGACCCACATAATGTTCATTATTAGTCACCATGGACCTGACAGCCTCCACCCCCTCAACATGGGGGATGACAGTGTAGAGGCTGTCAACATCCATGGTGACCAAAATGTCATCACATTCCAAATTAATAAAACCTGCAAGTATCCTGAGTAGACTAGGGGAATCCTGTAAGAAAGCCCTATTGTTTTTGACAACAGCCTGCAGGAAGGAGTCAATATAGATGGCAAGGTTAGATAGAACCGAACCCCGGGCAGAAACAATAGGTCTGCCCGGGGGGTTCACAAGCGTCTTGTGAACCTTTGGTAGAAGATAGAGTACAGGGACTATTGGGTGGTCAGTGATCAAAAAATGTAGTTCTTTTTCATTAATGAATCCTGCTTCCAAACTACATTGTAAAAAGGTATCTATGGCTGTTTTGTATGCATGAGTTGGATTACCTCTTAATTTTACATATGTGTTCACATCTGACAGTTGCCGCAGGGCCTCTTGTCTGTAGTCTATGTAGTCAAGCACAACGATAGAACCACCCTTGTCCGCAGGGCGGACAATGACTGATCTATCATTGCCTAACATAGTGAGTGCCTCTCTTTCAGTCTTAGTATGATTGGGATAAGAGGTTGTATTTGAAGCTTCATTAATACTTTGAGTAAGTATTCTAGTGTAACTCCTGATAGAGTGTGAGGTGGTTCGTATGTTGATTTATTTTTAAATGGTTCAGGTGAATATTCCTGTTCTCTAAAGTGATCCCTCAGTTTTAATTGGCGCTGGAACCTATGAATATCAACCATCCTCTCAAAGGTATCTATATGTGGAGTCGGCACAAAAGATAAACCCCGATTAAGCAGAGCTATTTCAGCCTCACTTAATGGTCTACTGCTAAGGTTAAACACTATGTTTGTTTCCTCCTTGTTTGTTTCTTACTTAGATTTGTGTTTGTAGCCTCCCCTCCATGTCCTACATCTTTTTGGCCTTTTTTTGGTTGTAATGTGAATAGGAGGTTTCATGGTGGACCTCGTGCTGACCCCTAAAAAAGAATGTGTCTGTTGAGTGTTCTCACTTGGTACTGAAACCTCAGAAGTGGTCTCAGTACCAGAGGAATCACCTCCATTGCTGTCAACAATACTGAGAGTATTTTTAGATCTAAGATTTCTACGGCGCCTATATGGCAACTCCTCTTTACCATGCAACCATTTATACACCCGCCGTTCCCTGTAGTCACTCTCCACATTATTCAATTTTTTATTTTTGAAAGCAATCAAATCACTACGGTATTTATTGATCATGCCATCCAATTTGCTCACCCACTCCTGACTAGTGTCATTTTCCAAAATGTGGAAACTCTGCAATTTGATGGCGTCCAATTCAGTTTTAATCTTCATTTCTAGTCTGCTGACCTCTTCAATAACCAAGAGGATGAGGTCATATGAACATTTATTAAGAATTGAACACCAGCGTCTGCAGAACTCCACATTTTGTCTCCCCAAGGTTGGGATGTTCTTAACCCTGAACCCCCTAGGGATAAATTTCTTTCTAAAATATCCAGATAAGAATACTGCATGTAGGTGGTAATCCACCTCTTTTCTGCATAGGTTTAAGATCTTATGATAAATATTAATGGGTGTCTCACCTCCCAGCTCGCCTGTGTCATCTGAGATCAAAATTCTGTCCGCATCTTCATCAGTAAATGCAAGAGGATCCGTATTGAAATCTTCATCATGTTGTATAATGTCCATGTTAGCAGCTGCCTCCGCCATATGGAACAGATGAAAAAGAGCAGTACACAAAAATTAAAAACAATCTAACAAATGTAGAAAAAATGATTTCAGGGTAGTTGCACAGCTGAATTAGTACAAAGTCCACAGTTCAATGTGTTATATCCAAGAGGAGTGCTAATCCCAAATGCCCCAAGGCAGAATCACAAAGTCAATGTAAGGATTGCACAATCAAACTATCAGCCATTGCCACAGTGCACTGCAAATATCCATCCCAGTGTATCCAAACAGCAGGCACTCACTGGACTTTATGATAAAATGTAAAAATGTATTTCATCAGATTAAAATAGACAAACGTTTCAGCACTTCATTGTGCCTTTATCAATGTCAAAGTACAAACAACACACAAACAGAGTGCAGCTCTACACCCCAAAAAGATCAATATGTACATAGTTAAAAACACATAGTTATATACTTAACCAAACTCCCTATATTTTGCCGCCAAACCTCCGTACCGCCATCCTGGAGGTCCACTAGTGACGTCACGCTGACACGCTGATCGTGCCTAGCGTGATGACGCATGGTACGGCATTGCCATAGCAACGTCAAGGCGTCTAATGGCATAATGGCAAGAGGGTAGGGAGTATCCAGCGATGCTGTGCGCATGTCAAGTAGTAAGCGCAATGACTCACAGCACTGTTGCTATCGGCAACAAGTAAACAACTATCTTGCGCAACAGCAGACTCACCGGGTATTTCCCTACATAAGGCTGCTAATGATGAATACCTAATATCGTACATTTGCCCAGACAATCAGGAACAGTTAAAGTCAGAGTTAACCATATGTGGACCAAAAAGAACACAATTAGAGCCAGATAGTTATGTATACCATATTCCTAATGTGATTTTGTTTATCCAAAAATCCACACATAGCTAAGTTACTAAATCTGTAACTCAAATCTATTCTGCTCGAATATCATTTTAGTCCACATATAGAAAACCCATGCAATGTTAGAGAAAAACTACAAATCCCCTACTTACTTCAGGCAAATTGGAGTATAGTAGAACAAATACATATATGTAATATCCATATATGTAAAGCAAGCGGACACCCTAAAATTACCCAATCTACTGGGAAATGAAGATCAGCGTGTCAGCGTGACGTCACTAGTGGACCTCCAGGATGGCGGTACGGAGGTTTGGCGGCAAAACATAGGGAGTTTGGTTACGTATATAACTATGTGTTTTTAACTATGTACATATTGATCTTTTTGGGGTGTAGAGCTGCACTCTGTTTGTGTGTTGTTTGTACTTTGACATTGATAAAGGCACAATGCAGTGCCGAAATGTTTGTCTATTTTAATCTGATGAAATAAATTTTTACATTTTATCATAAAGTCCAGTGAGTGCCTGCTGTTTGGATACACTGGGATGGATATTTGCAGTGCACCGTGGCAATGGCTGATAGTTTGATTGTGCAATCCTTACATTGACTTTATATATATATATATATATATATATTTATATATATATATACACTGTATAAACCAATGTCCACAAGAAGTGCACTTACCTATCTAAACTGCTGCAGGGTGGTCTTTTTATATATCTTTACTAGTGCTGTGACATTTCAGGAACAAGATTCCCCTTCCTCAGACAAATTTCATTGTGAAACAAATTTATAAGAAACCAATTCAAACAAACACACACCCTCATTAAAAAAACACCAAATGGTTGCTATTGTGGCTAGAGTCTATGTGCATGATCTACATCAAGGCCGGATTGGCCTACCAGGATGCCAGGAGATTTCCCGGTGGGCTGCAGCAGCTGGGGGTGAAAAGCTACAATTTCTAGGGGAGATTAAGCAATGCAATTGGGACGTAGGGTGTCTATATAACAACAATCTGGCACATTTTTTAAATACAAAGTAATATAATTTAATTCTGAAAAAATATTGGGGGAAGAATTATCTCAGTAATCCCCATTGAGAAAAATGGGGCGTGTGCATTCTACCAACTCAATAGAAAATAGGGCTGGTCTTCATATTTTTCCAGGGCTGATTTTTATTCCCAGTCCAGCTCTGATCTACATAGCGATTCCTTAATGTGGCCACGTTGTGTATCCAAAAGACGCCAACCACACCTCTGTGTCTATGTTGCGGTCACGTGATCATGATGACCAACCTATACATGCAATGATAATCAAGCATTCAGTTACTATTAGCAACAACATGGCGTGTATAGCTGACACTGATGACAACCCTACTCCAATTTTTTTTTTAGCACACCAATCCATAGTGTCCAATCAACTAAAAATGTATATTTTAAACTTATATCCTTACCTTGTTACCTAACTTACGTATATCATATACTTACATCCTTATCATATAAACTAATGATGTGATCATAGCATAAAATAAAAAATAGATTGCAAAAAGGTTATTTTCTACAATGAGCATAATTTTGCATCTTGAACCTTCTGTTATGAATTGGATACTATATTGCACCATCATATATCATGTCCCAAGCTAGCCAAAATACATCACTCATCAAAGGCATCTTTACTGTTCTAATATCATTCTAAGACCACTTATTATTTACCCTGTATAGTAGCATTTAAACCCTACTATAGGGGTGGATACAACCTATAATTCGGGCTATATGGAGAAAAAAATTTGTTAGAAAAATTATTAGAAGAATGCCTGTTAGAAATGGAAACAGAGACAAGCATTAAATCAACTACCAAACATCTATTAGCATGATTAGTGGTATAAATACTTAAATATGCCAGTCATATAAATGAAAATATGCCAGTCCATAATAGGGAATACTTAGGCCAAGTGACTAGATTTAAAGGGACAGTCTACACCAGATTTTTATTGTTTTAAAAGATAGATAATCCCTTTATTGCCCATTTCCCAGTTTTTCATAACCAACACTGTTATAATAATATACTTTTAACCTCTGTGATTATCTTGTATCTAGGCCTCTGCAAACCGCCCCTTTTTTCAGTTCTTTTGACAGACTAGCCAATCAGTGCCTGCTCCCAGATTACTTCACGTGCACAAGCACAGTGTTATCTATATGAAATATGTGAACTAACATCCTCTAGTGGTGAAAAACTGTTAAAATGCATTCTGAAAGAGGTGGGCTTCAAGGTCTAAGAAATTAGCATATGAACCTCCTAGATTAAGCTTTCAACTAAGAATACCAAGAGAACAAAGCAAAATTGGTGATAAAAGTAAATTGGAAAATTGTTTAAAATTACATGCTCTATCTGAATCATGAAAGTTTATTTTGGCCTAGACTGTCCCTTTAAAGGAAACAATGCCAGTCAATGATGGTATTCAATCCTTTCTGTTGTAGTATATTTAAACAAAATATCAATCTAATCTCTACCTGTAGTAAGATCTCCTTTCTATCCCCTCCACGTTTTAGCGGGCGCACATTATCTATGAGGACAAAGTGTAAATCACTGACCAATCCTGCTTCCATATAGTGTCTCGCTACAGACTGAACACTCTTTTTTGTATTAATTGCAGCACCAATAGATGAGCGATGGTTAGCCAGGCGTACCCGTGCATCATCTGACGTTTTTCCAACGTAGAATTTCCCACAACTACAACTTAATAGATACACTACATATTTTGTTGTGCATGTAATAAAGTGCCAGATGCTAATTTCTTCTTCTTGTGTAGATGTATCATGGAATTACAAGTGGTGCAGTCTGTACAATGAAATGAACCAGTCTTTTTATTTTGCAACCAGATGACCTTTTTATAGCAGTGTGTCAAGTAAGCATAAGTGAATCTTTCAAACTTGTATTATGTTTATAACCAACCCTAGGATGTTACGTTTATAACCAACCCTAGGATGTTGCCAGTCAGAGAATGGTAGCATCAATCGATCTGTATAATATGCCAGTGTTGGTGTAAACTTCTCTTGACCAATCTGGTATCATGGCAATATTTTGTAGTAATTGTCATTCTTTTGGGTTTGGGTTGTAGCCACTATCGTAGGATTCTAACACATCCATCTGCTCTGCTGAATAAGTTTGGGACTATATCCCTATGTATTAACTGTACATAGTTTACATTCCAATGTTCTTTACATAAGTGAATTTGTTTAAGTATTTAAGTATTTTTAAATAACTATATATATATATATATATATATATATATATATATATATATATATATATATATATATAGATGTAGAACAAGATAAACAATGGCACTACATATGTTGTTGCCTAAAACCTATATAGATTCTTAGTCCAGTACTGCTATGTTTTTAGGACTATATCTATGTTTAATGTAAGGCTGGTGCTGTACACAGGGAAAGACTGTTTACACAAAAAAACAGTGGACTACTGGGAAGTGTGTACATATATAGCACTCAACAACAATCAACTGGAATAAATACAATATTGTCAGTGGGGAAATGATTCATTGTGAACATTCAGGGTGGAGAGGTTTAAAAACTTAACTTGTATTAATTATGCAAAGGATAAAAAAGAAAGGATAATAACATTAAAACACAGAGGCATATCAACCTGTACTTCTGAATCGTGTTTTTGCTGTATAGTAATCGATGTGAAATCTAGTCACTGGTAGGAGAAGTGGGTAAGACACAGGCACTGGACTATCCACTACCGGGGTATATGGACTAGCTAAAGGTACGTACTCTCTGGGTTGAACAGAGCTTGTGGTCACAATATAGGGCTCACCAGGGATAATTCACCTACTAATCCCTAGATCAGGCAGGGTAATATATTCAATACAATGTCGCTACACAGTCATATTCACAAGTAACTCATATATACTGGAAATCGACCCAACAATAAGTGTCCGGTACTAGTAGAATTGTGAATATCAAAGGCTAGACTAGTCAATGGTGCAGTAGGCAGGACTAGTATATGTGAGTACCCTGTAATGTTCTCATATAGGGATTGGATATTATAGGATATAAAATCTCAAGTTGTGTCGATATCGGCTATATTATTATCAAATCCATATAATGTGCCAATGTATAATGTAACTTCCTAATTAGTATAGTTGGCTGACCCAGTTAAATTCCATATGGTATGATTCTCCCAATATAGAAATGTGGTGTCAAAAATATATGTGTAACCACAGGGTGATTTTATTCCCCCAAAGTACATAAATACTAGTTATATCCCCCAAAGTACATAACTAATAGTTGTTGCCCAAAGGGTATTAATATAACATGAGCACTTAACAGGTCAGTCAAGGAGAACAAAGTAGGACTCCAAAGTTCAATGTAATTCATGAACGTAGTGTAATAATACTGATTCCAAAGTATATGTAATAGTACAGTAGTTATACACAGGACAAGTGAATATAGATGGCAAACCCAAATTACAAGATAGATTGTATATACTAACTAGAGTTGACTAGCATAATATAAGTCAGTCTGACAAGGCTGCCATCTAGGGGAGACGGTGCTGTGGTTTAAATGTAAAACAATTCATTCTATTGTTATTCCCCTTAATATATGATTGTCAGAGTAGTACTATGGGTGTTACAAAATATTGGGTACTGGGAGGATCAGTGCAGGAGCGCACCACTGACTCTATAGCCCAGTAGTAACAGTAAAAAAGGAGGATTATTGCGGCCATGTGACCAGCTTTAGAATACTGGCTAGTCAGTAGGATAATAGGAAATAAAGCCCAGGGAGACAGTAAGTCAGTACTTATAGATACACATCAACATGCTTAAATAGTTAACTGATGTAAAATGGCATTGGGAAATTAACTGATTATAAGTATTTATAGTAGTAGCAGTGTGTAGAATCAGAGCAATAGAATATTACACCAACCAATTGCTAGGACTATTACTACGGCTGCACCATTTGTCAGCCAAATGCAAGTTATCATTAACAGCAAATAACCTATAAGTATAGGAGGTACAAGAGGATAGCCCCTGCAAGTTAAAAAATGGATAGAGTCATGAGAGAGACCACTATGTCTCTGCTCCCCCTGACATGTTTTGCACAACTGCTTTTTCAAAAGTGCATTTGTTTTCGGACGAATGCACATTAGTCATTAAAAATTGAATTTTCATTTAGTTTGGAAAAAATGAAAATTTGGATAAATGTAGCAGCAAAAATAGAGAAAAAGAAAAAAATACTAATAAAAATCGTTAGTATTCATTTGTTTCTGTTATTTTTTTTCAAGTGGTCAATACATCAACGTGCTCTTCATGCTCTGAAGAGCACATTAAGGTAAGTATTGTAGCTACAGGTGAACTTTTCACCTGTAGTTTTGAAGTATTTACATTGATTTTAATGAAAACAAATTTAAATGTTTGACATAAATTTGATTTTAAGAAATGAAAACCTAATAGTCCAGCCAACGAATATTCGGACTTTCGGAGATACCTATATATATGGATATATATTTTACCATAAAATCATCAAATATATGTAGAAATATTTATTTAAGAATCAAAAGAACAAATATTTCTATGTGAAGAACATTGGAATGTGAAATATTTATATTTCACGTCGGGTTTACCGCTCTTGAATAAACGCGTGTTAGCAATCAGGTATGGGTGGGTTTTTTGTGTGTTTTTTTTTTTGCAGTTTTCATGCTCCATTGAAGTCTGGGAGAATACAAGTCTGAGACAAGTCCAGGGGGATTGAAAAAATGCCAGTTGGTGTATAGGTTAAGAAGCAGTACTCTTATGACACTGAAGATGCTTCAAAGCTGCATTTGCAGCTTCTTATATGAATCCTATAGGATACAGCTATTTCTTCATAAAAAAAATATTATTTCTCAGCCAGATTAAGAAAAAAAAAGCTTAACACCTGCGACCGCAGAAACAAAAGCTCCATAACGCAGCCCCATTGATGTCTATGGGGAAGGAAAAAGTTACCTTTAAACTTAACACCCTAACATAAACCCCACGTCTAAACACCCCTAATCTGCCACTCCCGACATCGCCGACACCTACATAATGTTAATAAACCCTAATCTGCCGCCCCTAACATCGCCACCACCTACATAACACTATTAACCCCTAAACCTAACCCCCCTAACAAATATAATTAAAATAAATCTAAATAAAACTTACAATTATTACCAAAATAATTCCTATTTAAAACTAAATACATACTTACCTATAAAATAAAACCTAAGCTAGCTACAATATAACTAATAGTTATATTGTAGCTAGCTTAGGTTCTATTTTTATTTCACAGGTAAGTTTGTATTTATTTTAACCAGGTAGACTAGTTATTAAATAGTTATTAACTATTTACTAGATACCTAGTTAAAAAATACAAACTTACCTGTGAAATAAAGCCTAACCTGCCTTACATTAAAAACTAACATTACAATAAAATAAAATACATTCAATTAATCAAATACATTTATCTAAATTACAAAAAAATAAACACTAAATTACACAAAATAAAAAACGAAATTATCAAAAATAAAAACAAATTACTCCTAATATAATAGCCCTATCAAAATAAAAAAGCCCTCCAAATAAAAAAAAAAAACCTAGCCTACACTAAACTGCCAAGGTCCCTTTAAAGGGCCTTTTGCAGGGCTTTGCCTCAAATAAATCAGCTCTTTTACCTGTAGAAAAAAATACTAACAACCCCCCAACAGTAAAACCCACCACCCACACAACCAAACCCCCCAAATAAAAAGCTATCTAAATAAACCTAAGCTAAATATTGCCCTGAAAAGGGCATTTGGATGGACATTGCCCTTAAAAGGACATTTAGCTCTTTTACTGCCCAAACCCTAAGCTAAAAATAAAACCCAACCAATAAACCTTTAAAAAAACCTAACACTAACCCCCGACGATCCACTTACAGTTTTCGAAGACCAGACATCCATCCTCATCCAAGCGGCAGAAGTCCTCATTAAAGCCGGCAGAAATCTTCATCCAAGCAGGCTAAAGTCTTCATCCAGATGGCATCTTCTATCTTCATCTAGACGGCATCTTCTATCTTCATCCATGTGGCGAGGAGCGGGTCCATCTTCAAGATATCCGGCATGGAGCATCCTCTTCTTCCGATTGTTACCAAAGAATTACATTTCCCTTTAAGGTACGTCATCCAAGATGGCGTCTGGATGAAGATAGAAGATGCCGTCTGGATGAAGACTTCTGCCCGCTTGGATGAAGACTTCTGCCCGCTTGGATGAAGACTTCTGCCGACTTCAATGAGGACTTCTGCCCCTTGGATGAGGATGGATGTCTGGTCTTCGAAAACTGTAAGTGGATCGTCGGGGGTTAGTGTTAAGTTTTTTTAAGGGTTTATTGGGTGGGTTTTATTTTTAGCTTAGGGTTTGGGCAGTAAAAGAGCTAAATTCCCTTTTAAGGGCAATGCCCATCCAAATGCCCTTTTCAGGACAATGTTGAGCTTAGGTTTATTTAGATTTTTTTTTTATTTGGGGGATTTGGTTGTGTGGGTGGTGGGGTTTACTGTTGGGGGGTTGTTTGTATTTTTTTTTACAGGTAAAAGAGCTGATTTTTTGGGGGGCAATGCCATTGGCAGTTTAGTGTAGGCTAGGGTTTTTTTTTATTTTGGGGGGGCTTTTTTTATTTTGATAGGGCTATTAGATTAGTAATTCATTTTTATTTGTGATCATTTTGTTTTTTATTTTGTGTAATTTAGTGTTTATTTTTTTTGTAATTTAGATAAATGTATTGTGTTAATTTAATTTAATTTATTTTATTTTACTGTAATGTTAGGTTTTAGTGTAAGGCAGGTAAGGTTTTATTTTATAGGTAACTTTGTATTTATTTTAGCTAGGTGGTTAGTAAATAGTTAATAACTATTTACTAACTAGTCTAACCTATTTAAAATAAATACAAACTTACCTTTGAAATAAAAATAAAACCTAAGATAGATACAATGTAACTATTAGTTATTTTGTAGCTAGCTTAGGTTTATTTTTATAGGAAAGTATTTTGTTTTAAATAGGAATTATTTAGGTAATAATTGTTTTATTTAGATTTATTTTAATTATATTTAAGTTAGGGGGTGTTAGGGTTAGGGTTACGTTAGGGTTAGGGGTTAATAGGTTTATTATAGCGGCGGTGTGGGCGGACTGCAGATTAGGGGTTAATAATATTTAAATAGTGTTTGCGATGCGGGAGGGCCTCGGTTTAGGGGTTAATAGATAGTTTATGGGTGTTAGTGTACCTTGTGACAGTTTAGTTATGAGTTTTATGTTACAGCTTTGTAGCATAAAACGCATAACTACTGACTTTAGATGGCGATACGGATCTTATCGTTTTAGGCTGTACCGCTCACTTTTTGGCCTCACAGCAAAACTCGTAATACCGGCTCTATGGATGTTCCATTGAAAAAGGACTTTTCTTAAAGTGCGGTACTCACGTTGCGTGACGACCAAAAAAGTGTGCGGTATAGCTATTCTGACAAGACTTGTTATAGCGGCGGTAGGGAAAAAGCATTGTTATGGGCCATAACAATGCTTTTTCACTCATAACACCAAACTTGTAATCTAGCTGACAGCCTTTTGCACCACTGCTTGTAATACGTTTATTCACTGACTTGAAGCATACTATGCAGTATTCTACAAAAGGTGGTTGTCCGTATATGCACCTGCAAGCATTTATTTTATCACCCTTAATCTCAAAGGTGTTAACAGCTATAACATTAGTGGTGTATATTTTTTTATTTTGATAGGGCTATTAGATTAGGAGTAATTCATTTTTATTTTTGATCATTTCGTTTTTTATTTTGTGTAATTTAGTGTTTATTTTTTTGTAATTTAGATAAATGTATTGTGTTAATTTAATTTAATTTATTTTATTTTACTGTAATGTTAGGTTTTAGTGTAAGGCAGGTTAGGTTTTATTTTATAGGTAACTTTGTATTTATTTTAGCTAGGTGGTTAGTAAATAGTTAATAGCTATTTACTAACTAGTCCACCTATTTAAAATAAATATAAACTTACCTGTGAAATAAAAATAAAACCTAAGATAGATACAATGTAACTATTAGTTATTTTGTAGCTAGCTTAGGTTTATTTTTATAGGAAAGTATTTTGTTTTAAATAGGAATTATTTTCTTTATTCAAGATAAAACATAGCATGATGGGGATTTAAATAATTAAACTAGGAATAAAAAACAGAATGACCCCTCTCACCAGCACCATAATTTAGTTTGGGAGCAACTTGCATTAGAACCCTCAATTTTATGATCTAGAACCAACTCTGATACCATTTTTCTCTTGCTAAAGCTATATAATTTGTACAATAAATGTGTATGTATATATATATTTATTTCCCCTTTTTGGTTGCATCATTTTGAATATGGCAACAGATGTGTTTTTATAACTTCTAAACATTTCTCTTATTAAAATGCAGCTGATAAAAGTCTAAAAAATCAGTATGCATAAAAAGAACAACCTTATCTTATTTATCTCTAAGAGAGAGTAAACTGGAGAAAAGTTTAAATATGTGTTAAAATGTCAAATAATTCATTTAAATTACAAAATAAAATATTGATAATTCAGCATCTGCTAGTTTATCAGTCACTCACACCCATATTTGGGAGTTGGCACTAGCATTGGCTGCAGTAACTGGAGCACAAAGTAAGTGAGAGCAAAGGATAGCACAGTCAGTTCTGCCAAAATCCTTGTCAGTTCCAAGTTTGTTAATGTCTAAGTTACTGGTTTGTGCCAACTTATTTTGAAACCATTTCAATGTGCAAGTAATAGCTGAAACGTAAGAAATTATGCTAATCTCACAATGTGTTTGGTAAAGGCCACAGTGTAATATAAATATCAGATTAACTGAAAGCTTTAATTAATCTCTGCCATTTGTTTTAATGAGAAGATTGTGTACTAACATCTATTTGGAAGAATTTATTCATAATAATTTGGGAAAGAAAATAAAGCTGCAGTTTATTATTTTAGAAAGTAGTAGGTAAGGTAATTTGTTGATCATGTTAAAGATCTGAAAAAGTTGATGATAGATATGTAAGGGTGGCTTGTTGTCATCATAAATGGTAATTCATTCACATCAACAAAATTACTTGGACAGTTAACTAAAGATGAAGGCTTTGGGGCCTATTTATTAAATGTTTGTCCGGCATGATCCGATCAGCGTATCATGTCCGACAGACATCGCTGAATGCGGAGAGCAATATGCTCTCGGCATTCAGCATTGCACCAGCAGCTCTTGTGAACTGCTGGTGCAGCGCCGCCCCCTGCAAATTCGCAGCCAATCGGTCGCAGGGGGTGTCAATCAATCCGATCGTATTTGATCGGGTTGATTTAATGCGATCTCTGTCTGCCTCCTCAGAGCAAGCTTACAGGTTATGGAGCAGCGGTCTTTAGACCGCAGCTTCATAACTGGTGTTTCTGGCGAGACAAACTATTTTTCCACCCAACCTGGAGCAGGAACTACGAAAAAGACAGGGAGCACATGGATACTCCTTTTACCCATCTTCCATAAGCTGAAAACCTGTTTTGGCATACCAGAGGATAAAGGCGACGGCCTTATACCGCCATCTCACTACTTCCACTCTAATAGGCCTAACACCCGGGTAAAGCAGCCCTACTCCTGAATTTTTCAGCTCTCTCTGGAACCTTGCTCTGAATCATGGCAGAGGACACATACTTGCAGATTAAGTGTTTATTCGAAGACATTGAACGACAGATCCTCAATAATTTTCATGATCTGGTTGCCTCAGAAGCACCGTTGAGACATGGAGCAACATTCAGTGCCACTGGAGCAGCGGATATCGCTACACAACATAGGGGATCCGGTAGAGATGAGAGGAAACCTCCTTCTGAGCTCTCAAGCGATACCGAGAGCAGGTCCGGACAGACACCGGAGGAACTGGAAACTCACATAAAGGACGGTTCTTATGCCCCTGACTCTACTGACAATAGCCTGCAGTTCGGTCAAATATCCCTACAACAAGGGAACACTATACATACAAGAACTGTGAAGGATCCGTATTGGGGAGATAGCGAAGACACCCTTACCTACGAGCAGGTTTGCTGCACGGAACCTATTCGGATTAAGTACCAGAGAGGTAAGGCCAGCTCCTGGGAGTGTTTTTGCGGCATGGAAGCAATATGGTCCGCTATGGCGTCTGCTACTACAGCAACGAGGGGAAGAGGTACTGACAAACCACACGCTATCACTGCTGAGTCAGAGAACAGCACCACACTCGGATGGCATGCTCCTTCACCCACGGACACTAGCCGACCAAACCTAAGTAACTTTCAACTCTCCTATGGTCTGAATGATTTTCTCCTGACCCACACATTAGATCTAGACCGATTATATAGGAGCGGTGTTGGCTAGATACGGGGACACTTGTTCTTCATGGGGCTTCTCATACAACTCGGAGTCTCGGTGTCTACCCCACACTTCAACCCTCATAGCTATGTTTTATAGTTTCTGTCTTCAACGTTATATGGCTTATTATTACTGTGAGTAAACTGCCCAGTAAAGACTATCTAGCATTTGCTCTGACTAGCGCTACAGCTTAGTTTGCTGTCCTTCCTAGGAGGTCAGACAATAAACCATGTGGTTGACTGAGCGATTTCACACTGTCTAGCTTGTTATATAGAGATGTTTGAACTTATAAGGTTTGTGTGTTTTTGTTTAGATACCCTTGGGCTCCTATACAGGGAGTGCAGAATTATTAGGCAAATGAGTATTTTGACCACATCATCCTCTTTATGCATGTTGTCTTACTCCAAGCTGTATAGGCTCGAAAGCCTACTACCAATTAAGCATATTAGGTGATGTGCATCTCTGTAATGACATCAACACCCTATATCAGGTGTGCATAATTATTAGGCAACTTCCTTTCCTTTGGCAAAATGGGTCAAAAGAAGGACTTGACAGGCTCAGAAAAGTAAAAAATAGTGAGATATCTTGCAGAGGGATGCAGCACTCTTAAAATTGCAAAGCTTCTGAAGCGTGATCATCGAACAATCAACCGTTTCATTCAAAATAGTCAACAGGGTTACAAGAAGCGTGTGGAAAAACCAAGGCGAAAAATAACTGCCCATGAACTGAGAAAAGTCAAGCGTGCAGCTGCCAAGATGCCACTTGCCACCAGTTTGGCCATATTTCAGAGCTGCAACATCACTGGAGTGCCCAAAAGCACAAGGTGTGCAATACTCAGAGACATGGCCAAAGTAAGAAAGACTGAAAGACGACCACCACTGAACAAGACACACAAGCTGAAACGTCAAGACTGGGCCAAGAAATATCTCAAGACTGATTTTTCTAAGGTTTTATGGACTGATGAAATGAGAGTGAGTCTTGATGGGCCAGATGGATGGGCCCGTGGCTGGATTGGTAAAGGGCAGAGAGCTCCAGTCCGACTCAGACGCCAGCAAGGTGGAGGTGGAGTACTGGTTTGGGCTGGTATCATCAAAGATGAGCTTGTGGGGCCTTTTCGGGTTGAGGATGGAATCAAGCTCAACTCCCAGTCCTACTGCCAGTTTCTGGAAGACACCTTCTTCAAGCAGTGGTACAGGAAGAAGTCTGCATCCTTCAAGAAAAACATGATTGTCATGCAGGACAATGCTCCATCACACGAGTCCAAGTACTCCACAGCGTGGCTGGCAAGAAAGGGTATAAAAGAAGAAAATCTAATGACATGGCCTCCTTGTTCACCTGATCTGAACCCCATTGAGAACCTGTGGTCCATCATCAAATGTGAGATTTACAAGGAGGGAAAACAGTACACCTCTCTGAACAGTGTCTGGGAGGCTGTGGTTGCTGCTGCACGCAATGTTGATGGTGAACAGATCAAAACACTGACAGAATCCATGGATGGCAGGCTTTTGAGTGTCCTTGCAAAGAAAGGTGGCTATATTGGTCACTGATTTGTTTTTGTTTTGTTTTTGAATGTCAGAAATGTATATTTGTGAATGTTGAGATGTTATATTGGTTTCACTGGTAAAAATAAATAATTAAATTGGGTATATATTTTTTTTTGTTAAGTTGCCTAATAATTATGCACAGTAATAGTCACCTGCACACACAGATATCCCCCTAAAATAGCTATAACTAAAAACAAACTAAAAACTACTTCCAAAACTATTCAGCTTTGATATTAATGAGTTTTTTTGGTTCATTGAGAACATGGTTGTTGTTCAATAATAAAATTAATCCTCAAAAATACAACTTGCCTAATAATTCTGCACTCCCTGTATATTTACTTTGTTGGGCTCAAATATACTACTGTTCAGTGGAATATCTATACCTATGATGTTATGTTACCATATTCTATACACTCTAACCTAAACTATAGGATGAGATGACTAAGAAGGCATACCAGCGGGCTTAACATTCTATCAGCTCTATTGTTTCATTGATGGAGTCTGCGCATACAGAGTAGCCCAGACTAGCATAGGTGTTCATACATTTATTTACAGGGCTCCCTACAAACAGATAACAAGTCACTCTTGCCTCACATCATGCTTCTATTTGTAGTTTAGAGATACCAAATAGATAATAAGAAAGCTCCTTATTGACTATATCAGGGACTATGTTTCACTTCACTCACCGCCATTTGCAGCGTTCAACATAGCACCCCCTAGCAGTTACAACCTAGAGCTGACAGCTTCCCTATATATACCAAGAAAACTGTACACCACGAATGCTATGCAATTTGAGTTAGAGAGGTTCTTATTACATTGTATGATTAGATAGATACGAAACCTTACCCAAGAAGATCTACTAATCTGTCTCTCAGCTTGCTATTACCCTCTGTTTATTACTAGTAGATATGAACACAACCTCATTGCTGTCATTATACCTGACACTTTTGGAAGAGCATACCAATATAACTGTTAATATGATCGATATGTGTGTTTTCACAAGCTACTGCATAAGTGTCCCATTACAATATACATATTACTACATGCCAGTTTTCTATCCTAAGTTAAACATTTAGTTACTGATGACATCCCTCAGAGCATCCCATACCTTACATCCAACATTAAAGTGAACATTAACTGTACTTAGTCCCCTGTTTTTGTATTTGCAGCGGTTTCTGGCACTTTATCTACTGGGGAGTGTATGCTCCAACTTTTCTGTTCCCACATTAATGGATACTAAGGCTAAGCATCCATCTGAATCACTTAATGTCACCATTCTACTGGCAATGACTCAGCTTGTTACGTATAGATGATATACAGCTGATACTTAATAGATGGTTCTGTACTCCCCCTACAATGTAAATTTGCTTGGGAATACCCCTCTGATGTGCGTTAGCCTTCTTCCTATATGCCTCTTTAGTTTTATGTAGGCCCTAAAAGATATATGCTTGTGAATTGACTCAATTATACTTACCTTAACATTTTTAAAATCCCTTGAACACGCCCCCCCCCCCTCCTCTTAATTTTTGAGCGGCTCTTGCTCGCTGATCTCCCCCCAATTTCTCCTTTATATTTACTATTTCAATCTAAACTTTTACTCCACCAAAAAAGAGATTTAATTAAGAATAGTCCATTTACTCTCTCATTTATTGACCAATAGCTAGGCTTTGAGTGATCATATACCATCATGCATGAAGGAATTTTCAGCAAGTGGTTATCTATCTAGTTATTCACTATTTCCCTCTACGAAATTATTACTGACATATATTTATTAAGCTCCCAAACTTGTTGTATAGATTGTCTTGTAACATACCAACTGTTCATTCTATACATACATGTGCATTATCTGTGATTGTAAATGGACGAAATATGTTATTGTAATTCTCTGTAATCTCAATAAAAAATATATTTAAAAAAAATAAAAAAAAATAAATGCCTCATGTTTGAAAGTGTATTCTCTTATAATCCATGTCCATGTGCTTGAAACCATCAGAATATCAGTGATGGTAAATCCTATTTTTTTTTTTAATGCTAGGATTTACCAGTGTTGCAAATATAGGGAACTGTCAGAAATGAAGTATAAAAAACTTGATGCTAAAAGCTCCTTTATTTTTAGGGAGTTTGAGATGAGCTGAGCACCTCTGGCCTCCCACGGCAAAGCGCTATTTCCTCAATGAGGTGACGTTTTCACCTCTTAGCCAATAGCCTACTAGCCATCTGCATAATAATAACTTGCTGCTCTTGCATTTGCTTGATAACTAAACAAATGTTTGTGTATTTGTTTGTAAACCACATGAAATTTCTGAATTTAGTTGTCAGGTCTGTTTTATAAATAAGTAAAATTACTCATTTTTATGCTTCAGGTATAAGTAATTATTGTGGGTGTTTTGATGAAAAACACGTAGGCACTTTTGTTCTCTATGTGCAGCTATCTTGGTGATTTTTGCCCCCTTTTTTACAATGAAGTTCTGCACAAAGACAGAGAACTTTTATAGCATGATTATTAATGTTTGTTTTTATACTGTGGTTTTTATAACACACAATACACCTGTCAGGTATCTTCTAGACATGTGCATTAGTTTTCAAACTAATAATAACCTTGCAAAAGGATTCATACACCCTTCATCTCCTCCTGCTGGTGCTGGGATCTATTTTCTGGGTAAGAAGGATGGTTATGTGCAACCTTGTATCAACTATTGTGAATTAAATAACATTACAGTAAAGAACAGATATCCTCTGCTTTTAATTTAAGAACTTTTAGAGCTTTTACGATCAGCAAAAATATTTTCTAGGGGAGTGGCTAACCCGTCGCCCTGTTCAATCATGATTTCCAGTGGCTCTGCTTATACTCTGAACTATAAGGCAATTATACCTATGCTAACTATTGATCTATTCTTTTATATTGTGGGTATTGACCAAGTGAAAGATTTGGAGTCAATCAATATCTTTTTTTACTGGAATCCAGACCATAGAAGCTCTGAACTGGCTAAGACTACGGGCGGCGGCCTATATTATTCTATCAACACCCCCCCCCAGTCAGATTTATGACCGGTTAAAAGCGGCTCTTCTTTGCTAAGAATAACACACTTTACCGCTTCAACTTCCCTCCTACACCCCAGACAAAGTTGGTAATAGAGATCCTCACAACCTACGCGACTATGGCGGCAGACATATTGGCGCTACTGAAACAGCTATCCTATAAGATGGAGGAATAGTTCACCTCCCTTACTGGGAGTCTGAGAGCGGAGAGGGGCAATCTAGCAGAACGAAAAGCGACATTAGAGGATTTGGAAGATCTTTCTCATACCGTAAGCTCCATAAGGGAAGATGAATACAATGTCACACACATGATGGCAATCAGCAAGAACAACGATCAACGACTGGAAATCGCAATAACTGGTGAAAGCTATTTTCAGACCGAGACGGATCTCATGATTGCAATGCAGGGAACCATATACACCAATTGTAAACATCTCATGCGGGGTACATAGTTACCCATCAGTCTAAATTCCAATATCTTAATTTAAATTTTATTCTGTATTAGCTCCATATAGCAATGACAATGTAGTCTCTTTACTTTTGGTAATGTTTATAATGATGCACTTAGGCCCTTACTTGTATCCTTTGTCTATTTTATTATGAATGCCCCACAGCTTATATATTTAATCAGACTGCTATCTGCGGGCTCACAATCTGGTTCCACTTATGTTTTTATATACTAGATAACTTCAATCTAGGTGTACATTCCCTCTTCTACTAGAAACTTATTTTTTCTGTATAACTTCCTAAGAGACATTAGTCTAAGACATGATTAGGGAGCCATATAAACTAATGTTATTAATAGATAATATGAATGCTTGTGGTGAAATACTCTAATCTACTTTATGGAGAGTATATCCTACACTACCAGCCCCCCTGTATTCTCTTGAGATACATTCTAAGATAACCATATTTTCTAATTTCCCCTGCCATTTTACCATCCCAATTTATACCTCTCGACTTGTATATGCTAATTCTTTGTCCTGCATTATCATACACTTTATTGCCATTCATTGCTTATTGTAAATAATTCTAATGTATCTTCCAATGAAACTCTATAACGTGTTATTCCATATGATTATCCCTTTACTTCACAGTTAGATATGGACATCTCCTGTCACCTAGCTAGGGGGATCATTCCCCATTGTCTATATAGATCTTCTTATTAAGACCTATATGTCTGCTCCTCTCTTATCCACTAAGAATTCTACTATACCACCCCCATAATTGATGAGCGCAGTTTCCCCTTTCCTATATAAGCCCGCTTTTAGCTGCCTTAAAATCCATGTTTTCAGTGGTCACACCAAATATGAGAAAAGCCCTTAGATATCCTTACTTGGTTTTATTCATAGCTCACTTCTTAGCATCTACAGTAATAGTCTCTCATTATGTCTGCCTTGTCCTAAGTATTCAGGATCTCTGGCTATTTTAATTATGCTTTCACAGCTTATGTGTATCATGATGTTCTCAGAGACGTCTGCCCACATTTTCATTATTAGCAATTTATTACCAATAGCTAGTTTCATGTGACCTATTTACTAGATCCTTATACTATGTCTTTACATATGATTGGGTATATAACTGTCTATTATTGGAGTTACATTGTTCTCAGTACTTAGAAGTGGTGGTTGTATTATTTATTTATGTTTCAGCATAGTGTTTTACTCTATTTCTTCATACATAAGCTCACACTCAGAGTTACAGTTACTTCTTTAAGCGGTGCTCACCCGCTCAAAAACAATATTGTATTTTAAAAAAAAATAAAAAAATAATAATATTATTTTTAAGATTGTGTCCTCATATTTAATACGTGTCATTAGACCCAATTAGGTTTTTGATATGACTAACATGATCCGCTAGTTTTTCCTACATCAAAGGGTCCATAAGAGACTGGCTAATTAGAGAATCTATAAAAATTACAAAATGGAGGTTTCAGGAATTCATACTTTGTCAATCATCTTGTTTTTTTACTTATATTATAATAATGTTTACTATTGATATGTTGTCATTTGTGCTACGGGACATATGTTGTATGTTTTCTTTCATGCATAACCTCAATAAAAGATTATTACTTCGAAAAAATATTTTTTAAACTTGATCTTAGAGGAGCATATAACCTTGTACGCATACATAAAGGAGACAATTGGAAGATGACTTACAGAACACACTATCACATTTGAAATATTTAGTGATTTCTCTTGTTAGGTGTATCCAGTCCATGGATCATCCATTACTTGTGGGATATTCTCCTTCCCAACAGGAAGTTGCAAGAGGATCACCCACAGCAGAGCTGCTATATAGCTCCTCCCCTAACTGCCATACCCAGTCATTCTCTTGCAAGCTCTCAACATAGCTGGAGGTAGCAAGAGGAAAGTGGTAAAATATAGTTAGTTTTTTCTTCAATCAAAAGTTTATTGTTTTTAAATGGTACCGGAGTGTACTATTTTTTCTCAGGCAGCATTTAGAAGAAGAATCTGCCTGCGTTTTTCTATGATCTTAGCAGAAGTAATTAAGATCCACTGCTATTCTCACATATGTCTGAGGAGTGAGGTAACTTCAGAGGGAGAATGGCGTGCAGGGTATCCTGCAATAAGGTATGTGCAGTTAAGTTTTTCTAGGGATGGAATTTGCTAGAAAATGCTGCTGATACCGAATTAATGTAAGTTAAAGCCTAAATACAGTGATTTAATAGCGACTAGTATCAGGCTTGCTATAAGAGGTATATACTCTGATTAATGTGCAATATAAAACGTTTGCTGTCATGTTTAAACGTTTTTATATATGCTTTGGTGATAAAACTTATTGGGGCCTAGTTTTTTCCACATGGCTGGCTTTATTTTTGCCTAGAAACAGTTTCCCGAGGCTTTCCACTGTTATAGTATAAAAGTTACAGTTGGTGCAGTTAAAATTACAAACTGTGACATTCAGCTTCCCTCAGCAGTCCCCTGCATGCTATAGGACATCTCTGAAGGGCTCAAAAGGCTTCAAAAGTAGGAGCTGTGGCAGTTGTTATGACTGTTTAAAAAACATATTTTTCGTTTTGTTAATCTGTTTTTTGTATTAAGGGGTTAATCATCCATTTGCAAGTGGGTGCAATGCTCTGCTAACTTGTTACATACACTGTAAAAATTTTGTTAGTTTAACTGCCTTTTTTCACTGTTATTTCAAATTTTGGCAAAATCTGTTTCTCTTAAAGGCACAGTAACGTTTTTTTTATATTGCTTGTTAACTTGATTTAAAGTGTTTTCCAAGCTTGCTAGTCTCAATGCTAGTCTGTATAAACATGTCTGACATAGAGGAAACTCCTTGTTCATTATTTTTAAAAGCCATGGTGGAACCCCATAGGAGAATGTGTACTAAATGTATTGATTTCACTTTAAACAATAAAGATCAGCTGTTATCTTTAAAAGAATTATCACCAGAGGATTCTGACGAGGGGGAAGTTATGCCGACTAACTCTCCCCATGTGTCAGACCCTTTGACTCCCGCTCAAGGGACTCACGCTAAAATGGAGCCAAGTACATCAAAGACGCCCATAGCGATTACTTTGCAGGACATGGCGGCAATCATGGATAATACCCTGTCAGCGGTATTAGCCAGACTGCCTGAATTCAGAGGAAAGCGCAATAGCTCTGGGGTTAGACGTAATACAGAGCACGCAGATGTTTTAAGGCCCATGTCTGATACTGCGTCACAATATGCAGAAGCTGAGGAAGAGCTTCAGTCTGTGGTTGACGTCTCTGACTCGGTGAAACCTGATTCAGATATGTCTACTTTTAAATTTAAGCTTGAGAACCTCCAGGTGTTGCTTGGAGAGGTTTTAGCTGCTCTGAATGACTGTGACACAATTGCAGTGCCAGAGAAATTGTGTAGACTGGATAAATACTACGCGGTTTTTCCAATACCTAAAAGGTTTACAGAAATTATTACTAAGGAGTGGGACAGACCCGGTGTGCCATTTTCCCCCCCTCCTATTTTTAGAAAAAATGTTTCCAATAGACGCCACCACACGGGACTTATGGCAGATGGTCCCTAAGGTGGAGGGAGCAGTTTCTACTTTAACAAAGCGTACCACTATCCCTGTCGAGGACAGTTGTGCTTTTTCAGATCCAATGGATAAAAAATTAGAAGGTTACCTTAAGAAAATGTTTATTCAACAAGGTTTTATCCTGCAGCCCCTTGCATGCATTGCTCCTGTCACTGCTGCTGCGGCATTCTGGTTTGAGTCTCTGGAAGAGGCCTTTCAGACAGCTACTCCATTGACTGAAATACTTGACAAGCTTAGAACACTTAAGCTAGCTAATTCTTTTGTTTCTGATGCCATTGTTCATTTGACTAAACTAACGGCTAAGAATTCTGGATTCGCCATCCAGGCGCTTAGGGCGCTATGGCTTAAATCTTGGTCAGCTGACGTGACTTCAAAGTCTAAATTACTTAACATTCCCTTCAAGGGGCAGACCCTATTTGGGCCTGGATTGAAGGAAATTATTGCTGACATTACTGGAGGTAAGGGTCATACCCTTCCTAAGGACAGGGCCAAATCAAGGGCCAAACAGTCTAATTTTCGTGCCTTTCGAAACTTCAAGGCAGGTGCAGAATCAACTTCCTCTGCTACAAAACAAGAGGGAACTTTTGCGCAATCCAAGCCGGCCTGGAAATCTAACCAGGCCTGGAGCAAAGGCAAGCAGGCCAGAAAGCCTGCTGCTGTCTCTAAGACAGCATGAAGGAACGACCCCCTATCCGGCAATGGATCTAGTAGGGGGCAGACTTTCTCTCTTCGCCCAGGCGTGGCCAAGAGATGTTCAGGATCCCTGGGAGTTGGATATCATATCTCAGGGATATCTTCTGGACTTCAAAGCTTCCCCCCCACAAGGGAGATTTCACCTTTCGAGATTATCTGTAAACCAGATAAAGAAAGAGGCATTCTTCTGCTGTGTGCAAGACCTCCTAATAATGGGAGTGATCCATCCAGTTCCACAGATGGAACAAGGACAGGGATTTTATTCAAATCTGTATGTGATTCCCAAAAAAGAGTGAACCTTCAGACCAATTTTGGATCTAAAGATCTTAAACAAATTCCTCAGTGTTTCATCGTTCAAAATGGAAACTATTCAGACAATCCTACCTATGATCCAGGAGGGTCAGTACATGACCACAGTGGATTTGAAGGATGCTTACCTTCACATACCGATTCACAAAGATCATCATCGGTTCCTAAGGTTTGCCTTTCTAGACAGGCATTACCAGTTTGTGGCTCTTCCCTTCGGGTTAGCTACAGCCCCAAGAATTTTTAAAAAGGTTCTGGGGTCTCTTCTGGTGGTCCTAAGACCACGGGGCATAGCAGTGGCCCCTTATCTAGACGACATCCTGATACAGGCGTCAAACTTCCAAATTGCCAAATCTCATACGGACATAGTGTTGGCATTTCTGAGGTTGCATGGGTGGAAAGTGAACGAGGGAAAGAGTTCTCTATCACCCCTCACAAGGGTTTCCTTCCTAGGAACTCTGATAGATTCTGTAGAAATGAAAATTTACCTGACGGAGTCCAGGTTATCAAAGCTTCTAAATTCCTGCTGTGTTCTTCACTACATTCCGCGCCCTTCGGTGGCTCAGTGCATGGAAGTGATTGGCTTAATGGTAGCGGCGATGGGCATAGTGCCATTTGCGCGCCTACATCTCAGACAGCTGCAATTATGTATGCTCAGTCAGTGGAATGGGGATTACACAGATTTGTCCCCTCTGCTAAATCTGGATCAAGAGACCAGAGATTCTCTTCTCTGGTGGCTATCTCGGGTCCATCTGTCCAAAGGTATGACCTTTCGCAGGCCAGATTGGACAATTGTAACAACAGATGCCAGCCTTCTAGGTTGGGGTGCAGTCTGGAATTCCCTGAAGGCTCAGGGATCGTGGACTCAGGAGGAGAAACTCCTCCCAATAAATATTCTGGAGTTAAGAGCAATAGCAGTTAGCAACCCTGAGGTTCATCAGATTTCAGTCGGACAACATCACGACTGTGGCTTACATCAACCATCAAGGAGGGACCAGGAGCTCCCTAGCGATGTTAGAAGTCTCCAAGATAATTCGCTGGCCAGAGACTCACTCTTGCCATCTATCAGCGATCCATATCCCAGGTGTAGAGAACTGGGAGGCGGATTTTCTAAGTCGTCAGACTTTTCATCCGGGGGAGTGGGAACTTCATCCGGAGGTGTTTGCTCAATTGGTTCATCGTTGGGGCACACCAGAATTGGATCTCATGGCGTCTCGCCAGAATGCCAAGCTTCCTTGTTACGGATCCAGGTCCAGGGACCCAGAAGCGACGCTAATAGATGCTCTAGCAGCACCGTGGTTCTTCAACCTGGCTTATGTGTTTCCACAGTTTCCTCTGCTCCCTCGACTGATTGCCAAAATCAAACAGGAGAGAGCATCGGTGATCTTGATCGTGCCTGCGTGGCCACGCAGGACCTTTTATGCAGACCTGGTGGACATGTCATCCTTTCCACCTTGGCCTCTGCCTCTGACACAAGACCTTCTACTACAAGGTCCTTTAAATCATCCAAATCTAATTTCTCGGAGACTGACTGCCTGGAGATTGAACGCTTGATTTTATCAAGGCGTGGCTTCTCCGAGTCAGTCATTGATACCTTAATACAGGCACGAAAGCCTGTAACCAGGAAAATCTACCATAAGATATGGCGCAAATATCTTCATTGGTGTGAATCCAAGAATTACTCATGGAGTAAGGTTAGGATTCCTAGGATATTGTCCTTTCTCGAAGAGGGTTTGCATAAAGGATTATCAGCTAGTTCTTTAAAGGGACAGATTTCTGCTCTGTCTATCCTTTTGCACAAGCGTCTGGCAGAGGTTCCAGACGTCCAGGCATTTTGTCAGGCTTTGGTTAGAATTAAGCCTGTGTTTAAACCTGTTGCTCCTCCATGGAGCTTAAACTTGGTTCTTAAGGTTCTTCAAGGAGTTCCGTTTGAACCCCTTCATTCCATTGATATCAAACTTTTATCTTGGAAAGTTCTGTTTTTGATGGCTATTTCCTCGGCTCGTAGAGTCTCTGAGTTATCAGCTTTACAATGTGATTCTACTTATCTGATTTTCCATACAGATAAAGTAGTTCTGCGTACAAAACCTGGGTTTTTACCTAAGGTAGTTTCAAACAAGAATATCAATCAAGAGATTGTTGTTCCATCATTGTGTCCTAATCCTTCTTCAAAGAAGGAACGTCTTTTACATAATTTGGACGTAGTCCATGCTTTAAAGTTTTACTTACAAGCGACTAAAGATTTTTCAGCAAACATCTTCCCTGTTTGTTGTTTACTCTGGACAGAGGAGAGGTCAAAAGGCTTCGGCAACCTCTCTTTCTTTTTGGCTTCGGAGCATAATACGCTTAGCCTATGAGACTGCTGGACGGCAGCCCCCTGAAAGGATTACAGCTCATTCTACTAGAGCTGTGGCTTCCACCTGGGCCTTTAAAAATGAGGCTTCTGTTGAACAGATTTGCAAAGCGGCGACTTGGTCTTCACTTCATACCTTTTCAAAATTTTACAAATTTGATACTTTTGCTTCTTCGGAGGCTATTTTTGGGAGAAAGGTTCTACAGGCAGTGGTCCCTTCCGTTTAAGTACCTGCCTTGTCCTTCCCTTCATCCGTGTACTTTAGCTTTGGTATTGGTATCCCACAAGTAATGGATGATCCGTGGACTGGATACACCTAACAAGAGAAAACATAATTTATGCTTACCTGATAAATTTATTTCTCTTGTGGTGTATCTAGTCCATGGCCCGCCCTGTCCTTTTAAGGCAGGTCTAAATTTTAAACTACAGTCACCACTGCACCCTATGGTTTCTCCTTTCTCGGCTAGTTTCGGTCAAATGACTGGATATGGCAGTTAGGGGAGGAGCTATATAGCAGCTCTGCTGTGGGTGATCCTCTTGCAACTTCCTGTTGGGAAGGAGAATATCCCACAAGTAATGGATGATCCGTGGACTGGATACACCACAAGAGAAATAAATTTATCAGGTAAGCATAAATTATGTTTTTTTTGGTTGTTATGTAATACATGACTATGGTTATCTCCAGATTACGAGTTCACCGTCTGTGTGTAAAACTGGAAAAATTTACTTTCAAAGTTGATATCATTCATTTCCTGGGATACATTTATTTAAGTGATTAAGGATTGGCGATTCTTGCGTGACAAATTAGATGTTCAGTGTTTTATTGGCTATGCAAATTTCTACTAAAAATGTATCAGTAAATTTTCTCAACAGATTATGCCTCTCACAACCTTTACTCTCTGCAATGAACCATTTGTTTTGTCATCAATTGATGCCATGATTTTGGAAAGAATTCTATCATCTGTTGCATATTCAGTCTTCTCTCACTACTGCATAGCATCCTCAAAGCAAGGGTCAGGTGGAATGAACCAATTAAACTTTGGAGCAATATCTACGTTGCTACTGTACTTATTTGGAAGATGACTGGTATTAACTTTTGCCTGTAGCAGAATTTGCATTTAACAACTCCCAAAATGACTCCACTATGTTTACTTCCTTCTACTGCAATGGCATGCATTAAGGGGTCTTGCCTACTCTTCCTGCCAGATCGTCTATGCCTAAAGTATCAGACTAATTACAGAAATGAAGAAATATACATACCTTTGTTCAGGAGAATATGAAAATGCCTCAGTTTTCTGGTCATAGCCATCAACCTGCTCAAGTTTACTGTGTAGGAGATAAAGTGTGGCTAGCCACAAAAATTCTGAGACTCGCTTGTCCCACCATGAAATTGGGAATCCAATATGTGGAACGTTTCAGCTCAGATAACCCCTGTGACATATCATTTGCAACTGCCTGCCTCCTACAAGATCCATCCTGTATTTCATATATCTCATCTTAAGCCATTTGTCTCTAGCCATTTCCCTTCCCATACTCCCTCTCCTCCTGTGCCTGTTGTTGTGAAAGGAGAATGTGAATATGAGGTAGAATCAATTCCTGATTCCAGGTTTCATGCTTGGCAAACTTGAGAACCTTATTCACTGGAAGGGGCATCGTCACTCTTGGGAGCCTGTGGACCATCTAAATGCAGATGCCATCATTCTGGCTTTTCATTTAGCTCATCTGGATCATCCAGGAGGTGTCTGGATGCCTTCTTTTAGGACTGTTAGGTACCTTCCCTGCTGGGACAGCCTGTGTTCGTCTCTGCTCATCAAGGTCGTGCAGCTATGCGGGGACGAATTGCTTGTTTTTATAAGCGTTGCTAGTGTCTACATGTTTTCAGGTCTTGCAATGTGGCAGGTGTTCTCTTTTGCTCCCATAGTTGCTATCCGCGTGCATGGACATCTCAATTTCCTACTGGTCAGCATCATAGTATAATTTGCTAATGCAATTAAATAGGCAGCCATACACGTTGCTAATCTGTTGCCAGTTATGCCCCTTGGCCTTTCTAAGTAGTATAAGTTTCCATCAACCTAGCACTTATTACTTGTTCTTAGTCTTTTCGTACCTTGATACTTTGGCTTACCCTGATCTTGGATTGTGTAACGACCTTGACCTGCCAACTGCATGACCTTATTTCAGATTGCTTAATGACCTTGCTATGCTAGCAGCCTGCCCTGACCTCAAATTGTTTAACAACTTTGTCTTGCCAGCTGCTTTCTCTGACCTCAGATTTTTAACTACCTTTCCTTTCCAGCCACTTCCACTCCCACTGAGTCTTGCATCTACGGCCCCTATTGTATCCAAGTATACTTTTTTCACAGTCACTCCCATTTAAGAAATCCCTCCACCTGATGCCATCTAGCAACAACACCTTGCAGAGGAGTAAATAATTCTAGCACAGATTGTTTTCTACAACAATCTACATGTCTGTTAAAGTGTGACCTATGTGACAATATACTAGACATGTGTGAGGGCAAAAAATGTATTTTGTCTGTATTTTTCCATTCAGGATTTTGGTTTGGATGAAAATTGGATTCAGATTTGTTACTATTATTTCTGATAAAAACAGATAATATATATACATTTTAAAAAACATCTTACCTTATAGGATTTGAACAATTAAAATAACTTATTTTTCATTGTTAAAAAAAACATAGAACGCCTGCATGACTAAAACCAACATTAGTAATACTATAGCAGGATTGGACAGGGGACGATGGACAAATCAATGGTCAAACCCCCTGTACATCATTTCAAACAGCTAGATTACAAGTTGTGCGTTATGAGTGAAAAAGCATCGTTATGGCTCTTTTTCACTACCGCTGCTATTACGAGTATTGCAGGTACAGCTGTACCGCACACTTTTTTGGCCGTCACGCAACGTCAGTACTGCACCTTTAAAAAAGTCCTTTTTCAATGGGACTCCCATAGTGCTGGTATTATGAGTTTTGCTGTGAGGCCAAAAAGTGAGCGGTACGGCCTATACCGACAAGATTCGTACCGCCATCTAAAGTCAGTAGTTATGAGTTTTACGTTACAAAGCTGTAATATAAAACTCATAACTAAAGTGTTAAAAACTAAACTAACACCCATAAACAGGGGCAAAACTACAGGGGGTGCAGAGGTCGCAATTGCAAGAAGTCATCATCCAGATGGGCAGAAGTCTTCATCCAGACGGCATCTTCTATCTTCATCCTTCCAGCACGGAGCGGGTCCATCTTCAAGACATCCAGCGCAGAGCATCCTCTTCATATGGTCCCAGCCGTACACTGAAGGTTCCCTTTAAGGGACATCATCCAAGATGGCGTCCCTTGAATTCCGATTGGCTGATAGAATCAGCCAATAGGAATTAAATGGTAAAAATGCATAAAAAATCCATTAGGATTGAGCTCACATTCTATTGGCTGATTGGGTACAAACTTAATTGTGAAATAAAAATAAAACCTAAGATAGCTACAATGTAACTATTAGTTATATTGTAGCTAGCTTAGGTTTTATTTTACAGGTAAAGTATTTAGTTTTAAATCGGAATTATTTAGTTATTAATAGTATTTAATGGTTTAATGGTTTTATTTAGAATTATTTTAATTATGTTAAAGTTTGGGGTGTTAGGGTTAGGGTTACATTAGGGTTAGACTTAGGGTTAGGGTTAGGTTTAGGGGTTAATATATTTATTTAGTGTTAGTGATGTGGGAGGCAAGAGGTTTAGGGGTTAATAACTTAAGTATAGTGGCGGCGGTGACATTGGGGGCGGCAGATTGGGGTTAATAAATTTATGTAGGTGGCGGCAAAAAGGGGGGTGTCAGATTAGGGGTTAATGAGTGTAGGTAGGTGACGGCAACATTGAGGGTGGCAGATTAGGTGTTAATAAGTGTAATGTAGGTGTCGGCGATGTCAGGGGCAGCAGATTAGGGATGTTTAGTTTCAAGGTTAGGGTGTTAGGTTTAAACATACATTTTCTTTCCCCATAGACATCAATGGGGCTGCATTACGGAGCTTTATGCTCCGTAATTGCAGGTGTTAGACTTTTTTTTTTAGCCGGCTCTCCCTATTGATGTCTATGGGGAAATCGTGCATGAGCACGTCAAAGCAGCTCAAAGCAGCTCAACGCTGCCATATTGCCTGCAAACGTCGTTTTTTTTGCAAACCTGTAATAGCAGTGCTATTAAAGGTGAGCAGTGGAAATAAAAAAAAAAAATCCATCTCATTTCTGATTTTAATAAGATATTAGCCATATTGTTAGAGGATTGCCCTTAGATGATTTCAGCTCTTTTGCTATATAAAAAAACATAATCTAAAGAAACACCTAGGGGTCAATTTATGAAGACAGCTGCTCCATAACCTGTCAGCTCTGAGTCAGCGGACAGAAATCAACCCGATAGGATACGATCAGGTTGATTGACACCCCCTGCTAGCGGCGATTGGCCGCAAATCTGCAGGGGGAGGTATTGCACCAGCAGTTCACAAGAACTGCTGGTGCAATGATAAATGCCAACAGCGTATGCTGTCGGCATTTATCAATTTGCAGTGGACATGATACGCTACATCATATCATGTCCGCTCACACATTAGAAAATTGACCCCCTAAACTAAAACAAAACCCTATCCTAATAAAAGATTGGCGGTTTAGGAGGTTAATAGTGTAACAGGGCAGTTTTCAATGTGGGAAGTGTGACAGTTTAAGGGTTAATAGTCTAGCGGAGCAATTTGCAATGTAGGGTGTGGCGGTTTAGGGGTTATTATAGTAGGGGGCTTATTGCGATGCGGGTTAGTGTGCGAGTATGGGTATTAGTTTTTTTTCCAATTTTTGCACTCCATTGAAGTCTTTGGGGAATACGCAAAAAGCCGAAATCAAGCTCACTTAGCGTGCAAGCAGTTCCACTCCTAATCTAGCCATAAATGTGGTATGAGTAAATATGCCTAATCACATAAGGCCTAATTCTGAAAAGCAATCTGCTCAGATTAGAAATAAATGTTCCAGCTCTCTCACAAAATTCTAGAAGGCAAAATTGTTGGATCTCTATAAGGGGGAGTGGCCTGTATTTCGGGATATAAGAAGAGACAACCACAGTACAATATAGCACCGCATGGCATAGAAGTTTTGTTGCATTTACACTTTGTGCTTTTTATCTTATATTACTTTAGACTTTAGATTTTTTTCCTTCAAGTTTTATTACATTTACAGAGACATGCTACTCATATGTTGAAGCACTTGAAAATGATGCAGCAAAGCTGTACAAATCTGACTAGAAAATATCACCTGAACACACCAAAATTTCCTCAGTAGCCACATCCCACTTCAAAGGGATTTCAAGCAGCCAATCAGGGTACCAGTCCCAAGATTTGCAAGGGAATTTGCATCTGGCATGTCTAAACACTGCTACCTTATTTATTTCAAAAGGAAGTCTGCTATGAAGTCTCACAAGATTTCAGTAAAATCCCATTAAATCACAGTAAAGCACAGTGTGAACTCACCACTGATGAAGCAAATTGGCTGTTTTTCCCAACATGCAGATGACAGATGAAGAGTAACTCTTCAAAGATTTTTGGTGAGCTGCAGAATTTTTTTGGTAAAACATCATCCTTTTTATATAGAGATGTTCAGGTGATTATTTTGTAATCAGCTTTTTACAGTTATGCTGTATCACTTTCAAGTGATTAAGCATATGGTTATTACCCCTCTTTAAGCTTTACACCTTCTATGATGTTTTCATGAATTTGTATATTGTATACTTTAGTATATTTAGGACTGTGATTTTACAAACTCTGATTGTGCATTCACTGTTTCTGTGAATTATTATTCTCTGTTTATTTCTATTTTTCCTTTTCTATGAGAAATAAGCCTGACATTCAATTTCAGAAATTGGGCTGGACCATGTGTTGCCTGGGATAGACAGGGGAGCTTCCAATGTGTGTCTGAAGTTCTCTTGTGACCTCCATTATATTTTCTTTGAATTTTACACTGCATGTCTCACTGCTTTATCCAGCCTATTGTATGCAGGTGACATTTGCTCAAAATACACTTATTTAACTGACAGAAAAGTAATGTGTACTAGACTAGAAGTTAATATGTGGTGAAAAACTTCAGTTTAAACTGTATTTGCTGCAAACTGATCATTTTTATCAGGGTCAGATGCTCCGCCGCTACCCTCACTCACTCATGTGAAATTCTCAATTCCAGAGAGCCTGATTACTTTCTATAGTAGGCAGCTCTCAAACCTCAGGGATTTTCAGGCTCTGCCCCTGTGAAATATGCCCTATTGTTTCATTCTAGGCTGAATATTTTCTTAGAAACTGGTCCATGATGGGAAGTATGTGGCCCGTGGGCTGTAGCTCTGACTCAGAAGTTGCTTTTAGTCATTTTAAATGTACTTTTAAACATTAGCTTGGTTCCAACAAATATGTTTCTTTTAGTTTAATTTTTTTGTAACTATACTTAATAATCACCCACCATTTCCTTTTCTGCTTTAGTTTGTAAATCATAATTAAATAGTTTCCTCCAAACAAAACAGATGGAAAATAAGTAATAGAATAGCTTTATTTGTGAAGTCCACAACCTTAATGAATGAGTAATGGGGATGTTTTACAGAACTAGAATGATTTTTGGCTTTTGACTGCAGAAATTATTTCAGTAACTATACAAAAGTTTCCATTTTAAACAAAATATCTATGCTTTAAAAAGATTATTTGTTAAATATTAGGCCATTTTATTAATGTTATTTTGTAAACAAATATCAATAAACAGTAATAAATGCAGCTATACATTATTACCTGGCAGCTAATGTTTCAGGATTAATGAGGGAAAACTACTGAGAACTTAATATATACAACTGATTTAATTTTTGTTCTTTTGGGTAATTAATAAATGTATATAATGTAGATTTATTATGCAGCTTCACATGAGCTAAGATTAGATGCTATCATCTATCTATCAATCTATCTATCTATCTATCTATCTATCTATCTATCTATCTATCTATCTATCATCTATCTATCTATCTATCTATCTATCATCTATCTACCTATCTTCTATCTATCTATCTATCTATCTATCTATCTATCTATCTATCTATCTATCTATCATCTATCTATCTGTCTATCTATGTATGTATCTATCTATCTATCTATCTATCTATCTATCTATCTATGTATCTATTTATCTATTATCTATCTATCAATCTATTAATCTATCTTTACAGGGTGCATCTGGTGTATAAACCGTAGGGGCTTATATATGTACATATGTCCATATACATGATGCTTGCATGTTGTTGACTAGCTGCCAAATAGATCTATCTATCTATCTATCTATCTATCTATCTATCTATCTATCTATCTATCTATCTATCTATCATCTATCTATCTCTATCTATCTATCTATCATCTATCATCTATCTTTATATGTATCTTTGTATCTATTATCTATCCATCAATCTATCTTTACAGGGTGCATCTGGTGTATAAGCTGTAGGGGTTTATATATGTACATATGTTCATATACATGATGCTTGCATTTTGTTGACTAGCTGCCAAATAGTTGTGGGACCCAGGCCCAGCAATTTTATTAAAACAAAAACAAAAATGGAAAGTGTTAAATGAGAGTGAAAGTAAATGTATACACACAATTTATGTGTATGGTACAAAAATATTAGTTAAAAGATGCCGCTTGGATGAAGACTTGTGCCCGGATCAGATGAAGACTTCTGCCCGGCTGGGTGAAGACGGCTCAAGGTAGGGTGATCTTCAAGGGGGTAGTGTTAGTTTTTTTTTGGGGGGAATTGGGTGGGTTTTAGAGTAAGGTTGGGTGTGTGGGTGGTGGGTTTTAATGATGCAGGGGTTGTATTTCTTTTTTTACAGGTAAAAGATCTGATTACTTTGGGGCAATGCCCCGCAAAAAGCCCTTTTAAGGGCTATTTGTAATTTAGTATAGGGTAGGGAACTTTATTATTTTGGTGGGCTTTTTTATTTTATATTTTTTATTTTATTAGGGGGCTTAGATTAGGTGTAATTAGTTTAAACTTCTTGTAATTTTTTTTAATTTTCCGTAATTTAGTGTTTCTCCAACATTGGTGTGTCCGGTCCACGGCGTCATCCTTACTTGTGGGATATTCTCTTCCCCAACAGGAAATGGCAAAGAGTCCCAGCAAAGCTGGTCACATGATCCCTCCTAGGCTCCGCCCACCCCAGTCATTCTCTTTGCCGTTGTACAGGCAACATCTCCACGGAGATGGTTAAGAGTTTTTTGGTGTTTAAATGTAGTTTTATTCTTCTATCAAGTGTTTGTTATTTTAAAATAGTGCTGGTATGTACTATTTACTCTGAAACAGAAAAGGATGAAGATTTCTGTTTGTAAGAGGAAGATGATTTTAGCAGACAGTAACTAAAATCGATTGCTGTTTCCACACAGGACTGTTGAGATGAAGTAACTTCAGTTGGGGGAAACAGTTAGCAGTCTTTTCTGCTTAAGGTATGACTAGCCATATTTCTAACAAGACCATGTAATGCTGGAAAGCTGTCATTTTCCCTCATGGGGACCGGTAAGCCATTTTCTTAGTTAAACATAAAAGAATAAAGGGCTTCAAAAAGGGCTTAAAAACTGGTAGACATTTTTCTGGGATAAAACAATTGCTTTACTAGGCATATTATGCAGATTCTAACTAATTATTGGTATTATAATCTTGGGGAACGTTTAGAAAAACGGCAGGCACTGTGTTGGACACCTTTTTCAGATGGGGGCCTTTCTAGTTATAGACAGAGCCTCATTCTGGGACTGTATAGGGGTTAAATGTAAAAACGGCTTCGGTTCCGTTAATTTAAGGGTTAAAGCTCTGAAATTTGGTGTGCAATACTTTTAATGCTTTAAGACACTGTGGTGAAAAACGGCAGGCACTGTGTTGGACACCTTTTTCAGATGGGGGCCTTTCTAGTTATAGACAGAGCCTCATTCTGGGACTGTATAGGGGTTAAATGTAAAAAACGGCTCCGGTTCCGTTAATTTAAGGGTTAAAGCTCTGAAATTTGGTGTGCAATACTTTTAATGCTTTAAGACACTGTGGTGAAATTTTGGTGAATTTTGAACAATTCCTTCATACTTTTTCACATATTCAGTAATAAAGTGTTTTCAGTTTGAAATTTAAAGTGACAGTAACGGTTTTATTTTAAAACGTTTTTTGTGCTTTGTTGACAAGTTTAAGCCTGTTTAACATGTCTGTACCATCAGATAAGCTATGTTCTATATGTATGAAAGCCAATGTGTCTCCCCATTTAAATTTATGTGATAATTGTGCCATAGTGTCCAAACAAAGTAAGGACAGTAATGCAACAGATATGCCCAAGATGATTCCTCAAATGAGGGGAGTAAACATGATACTACATCATCCCCTACTGTGTCTACACCAGTTATGCCCACACAGGAGGCCCCTAGTACATCTAGTGCGCCAATACTTATTACCATGCAACAATTAACGGCTGTAATGGATAACTCCATAGCAAATCTTTTATCCAAAATGCGATTGCTCTGTTTTAAACACTGAAGAGCAAGAGGACGCTGATGATAACTGTTCTGACATACCCTCACACCAATCTCAAGGGCCATGAGGGAGGTTTTGTCTGATGGAGAAATTTCAGATTCAGGAAAAATTTCTCATCAAGCTGAACCTGATGTTGTGACATTTAAATTTAAATTAGAACATCTCCGCGCACTGCTTAAGGAGGTGTTATCTACTCTGGATGATTGTGACAATTTGGTCATTCCAGAGAAATTATGTAAGATGGACAAGTTCCTAGAGGTTCCGGTGCCCCCCGACGCTTTTCCTATACCCAAGCGGGTGGCGGACATTGTAAATAAAGAGTGGGAAAGGCCCGGCATACCTTTTGTTCCCCCCCCCCTATATTTAAGAAATTATTTCCTATAGTCGACCCCAGAAAGGACTTATGGCAGACAGTCCCCAAGGTCGAGGGGGCGGTTTCTACTCTAAACAAACGCACTACTATTCCTATCGAAGATAGTTGTGCTTTCAAAGATCCTATGGATAAGAAATTAGAGGGTTTGCTTAAAAAGATTTTTGTACAGCAAGGTTACCTTCTACAACCAATTTCATGCATTGTTCCTGTCACTACGGCAGCGTGTTTCTGGTTCGAGGAACTAGAAAAATCGCTCAGTAAAGAATCTTCGTATGAGGAGGTTATGGACAGAGTTCAAGCACTTAAATTGGCTAACTCTTTTGTTTTAGATGCCGCTTTGCAATTAGCTAGATTAGCGGCGAAAAATTCAGGGTTTGCTGTCGTGGCGCGCAGAGTGCTTTGGCTAAAGTCTTGGTCAGCGGATGTGTCTTCCAAGACAAAATTGCTTAACATTCCTTTCAAAGGTAAAACATTATTTGGACCTGATTTGAAAGAGATTATTTCAGACATCACTGGGGGAAAGGGCCACGCCCTCCCACAGGATAGGTCTTTTAAGGCTAATAATAAGCCTAATTTTCGTCCCTTTCGCAGAAACGGACCAGTCTCTAATTCTGTATCCTCTAAAGCAAGAGGGTAATACTTCACAACCCAAACCAGCCTGGAAACCAATGCAAGGCTGGAACAAGGGTAAGCAGGCCAAGAAGCTACCACTGCTACCAAAACAGCATGAAGGGATAGCCCCCGATCCGGGACCGGATCTAGGGGGGGGCAGACTTTATCTCTTTGCTCAGGCTTGGGCAAGAGATGTTCAGGATCCTTGGGCGCTAGAAATAGTTTCTCAAGGTTATCTCCTGGAATTCAAGGAACTACCCCCAAGGGGAAGGTTCCACAGGTCTCAATTATCTTCAAACCAAATAAAGAGACAGGCATTCTTACATTGTGTAGACCTGTTAAAGATGGGAGTGATACATCCAGTTCCAATAAGAGAACAAGGAATGGGATTTTATTCCAATCTGTTCATAGTTCCCAAAAAAGAGGGAACATTCAGACCAATTTTGGATCTAAAGATCCTAAACAAATTTCTCAGGGTACCATCGTTCAAAATGGAAACTATTCGAACGATCCTACCTACTATCCAGGAAAATCAATTTATGACTACCGTGGATTTAAAGGATGCGTACCTACATATTCCTATCCACAAGGAACATCATCAGTTCCTAAGGTTCGCTTTTCTGGACAAGCATTACCAGTTTGTGGCACTTCCATTTGGATTAGCCACTGCTCCAAGGATTTTCACAAAGGTACTAGGGTCCCTTCTAGCGGTTCTAAGACCAAGGGGCATTGCAGTAGTACCTTACTTGGACGACATCCTGATTCAAGCGTCGTCCCTGTCAAAAGCAAAGGCCCATACGGACATCGTCCTAGCCTTTCTCAGATCTCACGGATGGAAGGTGAACAAAGAAAAAAGTTCTCTGTCCCCGTCAACAAGAGTTCCCTTCTTGGGAACAATAATAGATTCCTTAGAAATGAGGATTTTTCTGACAGAGGTCAGAAAATCAAAACTTCTAAGCTCTTGTCAAGTACTTCATTCTGTTCCTCGTCCTTACATAGCGCAGTGCATGGAAGTAATAGGATTGATGGTTGCAACAATGGACATAGTTCCTTTTGCACGAATTCATCTAAGCCCATTACAACTGTGCATGCTCAGACAGTGGAATGGGGATTATACAGACTTGTCTCCGACGATTCAAGTAGATCAAAAGACCAGAGATTCACTCCGTTGGTGGCTGACCCTGGACAATCTGTCACAGGGAATGAGCTTCCGCAGACCAGAGTGGGTCATTGTCACGACCGACGCCAGCCTAGTGGGCTGGGGCGCGGTCTGGGAATCCCTGAAAGCTCAGGGTCTATGGTCTCGGGAAGAGTCTCTTCTCCCGATAAACATTCTGGAACTGAGAGCGATATTCAATGCTCTCAGAGCTTGGCCTCAACTAGCAAAGGCCAAATTCATAAGGTTTCAGTCAGACAACATGACGACCGTTGCATATATCAATCATCAGGGGGGAACAAGGACTTCCCTGGTGATGAAAGAAGTGACCAAGATAATTCAATGGGCGGAGGATCACTCCTGCCACTTATCTGCGATCCACATCCCAGGAGTGGAAAATTGGGAAGTGGATTTTCTGAGTCGTCAGACATTCCATCCGGGGGAGTGGGAACTCCATCCGGAAATCTTTGCCCAAATAACTCAATTATGGGGCATTCCAGACATGGATCTGATGGCGTCTCGTCAGAACTTCAAGGTTCCTTGCTACGGGTCCAGATCCAGGGATCCCAAGGCGACCCTAGTAGATGCACTAGTAGCACCTTGGACCTTCAACCTAGATTATGTATTCCCACCGTTTCCTCTCATCCCCAGGCTGGTAGCCAGGATCAATCAGGAGAGGGCCTCGGTGATCTTGATAGCTCCTGCGTGGCCACGCAGGACTTGGTATGCAGACCTGGTGAATATGTCATCGGCTCCACCATGGAAGCTACCTTTGAGACAGGACCTTCTTGTTCAGGGTCCATTCGAACATCCGAATCTGGTTTCCTTCCAACTGACGGCTTGGAGATTGAACGCTTGATTTTATCAAAGCGTGGGTTTTCAGATTCTGTAATAGATACTCTGATTCAGGCTAGAAAGCCTGTAACTAGAAAAATTTACCATAAAATATGGAAAAAATATATCTGTTGGTGTGAATCTAAAGGATTCCCATGGAACAAGATAAAAATTCCTAAGATTCTATCCTTTCTACAAGAAGGTTTGGAGAAAGGATTATCTGCAAGTTCTCTGAGGGACAGATCTCTGCTTTATCTGTTTTACTTCACAAAAGACTGGCAGCTGTGCCAGATGTTCAAGCATTTGTTCAGGCTCTGGTTAGGATCAAGCCTGTTTACAGACCTTTGACTCCTCCCTGGAGTCTAAATCTAGTTCTTTCAGTTCTTCAAGGGGTTCCGTTTGAACCCTTACATTCCGTAGATATTAAGTTATTAACTTGGAAAGTTTTGTTTTTGGTTGCAATTTCTTCTGCTAGAAGAGTTTCAGAGTTATCTGCTCTGCAGTGTTCTTCGCCCTATCTGGTGTTCCATGCAGATAAGGTGGTTTTGCGTACTAAGTCTGGTTTTCTTCCGAAAGTTGTTTCCAACAAAAATATTAACCAGGAGATAGTTGTACCTTCTTTGTGTCCGAATCCAGTTTCAAAGAAGGAACGTTTGTTACACAATTTGGACGTAGTCCGTGCTCTAAAATTCTATTTAGAGGCTACTAAAGATTTCAGACAAACATCTTCCTTGTTTGTTGTTTATTCTGGTAAAAGGAGAGGTCAAAAAGCGACTTCTACCTCTCTTTCCTTTTGGCTTAAAAGCATTATCCGATTGGCTTATGAGACTGCCGGACGGCAGCCTCCTGAAAGAATCACAGCTCACTCCACTAGGGCTGTGGCTTCCACATGGGCCTTCAAGAACGAGGCTTCTGTTGACCAGATATGTAAGGCAGCGACTTGGTCTTCACTGCACACTTTTTGCCAAATTTTACAAATTTGATACTTTTGCTTCTTCGGAGGCTATTTTTGGGAGAAAGGTTTTGCAAGCCGTGGTGCCTTCCATTTAGGTGACCTGATTTGCTCCCTCCCTTCATCCGTGTCCTAAAGCTTTGGTATTGGTTCCCACAAGTAAGGATGACGCCGTGGACCGGACACACCAATGTTGGAGAAAACAGAATTTATGCTTACCTGATAAATTACTTTTTCCAACGGTGTGTCCGGTCCACGGCCCGCCCTGGTTTTTTAATCAGGTCTGATGAATTATTTTCTCTAACTACAGTCACCACGGTATCATATGGTTTCTCCTATATATATTTCCTCCTGTCCGTCGGTCGAATGACTGGGGTGGGCGGAGCCTAGGAGGGAATCATGTGACCAGCTTTGCTGGGACTCTTTGTCATTTCCTGTTGGGGAAGAGAATATCCCACAAGTAAGGATGACGCCGTGGACCGGACACACCGTTGGAGAAAGTAATTTATCAGGTAAGCATAAATTCTGTTTTTTTTGTTTTTTTTTTGTACTATAGTTTATTTTAATTGTATTTAATTTTAGGTAATTGTAGTTAATTTATTTAATTAATTTAATGATAGTGTAGTTTTAGGTGTAATTGTAACTTAGGTTAGTTTTTATTTTACAGGTAAAATCCCGATAGACATCAACCTGCGATCGCGGAATAAAAAGCTCCGTAATGCAGCCCTATTAATGTCTATGGGGGAAAAAAAGTTATGTTTAAACTTAACACCCTAACATAAACCCCACGTCTAAACACCCCTAATCTGCTGCCCCCGACATCGGCGCCACCTAAATAAATCTATTAACCCCTAATCTGCCGCACCCGATATCGCCACCATTATACTAAAGTTATTAAACCCTATTCCCCTGCACCCCAACATCTCCCACACTATAATAAATCTATTAACCACTATTCTGCCGCTCCCCGACATCGCTGCCACAAAATAAAGTTATTAACCCCTAAACCTCTGGCCTCCCACATTACTACTACTAAATAAACCTATTTACCCCTAAACTGCCAGCCCCCCACATCGCAACAACCTAAATTAAACTATACCTGACTAATAGTTATATTGTAGCTAGCTTAGGTTTTATTTTTTATTTCACAGGTAAGTTTATATATATTTTAACTAGGTAGGCTAGTTAGTAAAGAGTTATTAACTCTTTACTAACAACCTAGTTAAAATAAATACAAACTTACCTGTGAAATAAAACCTAAGCTGCCTTACACTAAAACCTAACATTGCAAAAAATAAAAAACACTAAAATTACAACAACAAAAAAAACCTACCATTACAAAAAACACCTACCATTACAAATGAAATAATCCAAAACAATAAAAATGATTCCTATTCTAATACCCTTTTAAAAAAACAAATTAAAAAAAAAAACACACCAAAATAAAAAATCCTTATCTATAATAAACTACCAAGGGCCAATAAAAGGGCCTTTGTGGGCCCTTAAAAGGACCTTTCTTTCATGTAATTAACAAGAGTCCATGAGCTAGTGACGTATGGGATATACATTCCTACCAGGAGGGGCAAAGTTTCCCAAACCTTAAAATGCCTATAAATACACCCCTCACCACACCCACAAATCAGTTTTACAAACTTTGCCTCCAAGGGAGGTGGTGAAGTAAGTTTGTGCTAGATTCTACGTTGATATGCGCTCCGCAGCAAGTTGGAGCCCGGTTTTCCTCTCAGCGTGCAGTGAATGTCAGAGGGATGTGAAGAGAGTATTGCCTATTGAATGCAGTGATCTCCTTCTACGGGGTCTATTTCATAAGGTTCTCTGTTATCGGTCGTAGAGATTCATCTCTTACCTCCCTTTTCAGATCGACGATATACTCTTATATTTACCATTTCCTCTACTGATTCTCGTTTCAGTACTGGTTTGGCTTTCCTACAAACATGTAGATGAGTGTCCTGGGGTAAGTAAGTCTTATTTTCTGTGACACTCTAAGCTATGGTTGGGCACTTTATTTATAAAGTTCTAAATATATGTATTCAAACATTTATTTGCCTTGACTCAGAATGTTCAACTTTCCTTATTTTCAGACAGTCAGTTTCATATTTGGGATTATGCATTGAATTATCATATTTTTCTTACCTCAAAAATTTGACTTTTTTCCCTGTGGGCTGTTAGGCTCGCGGGGGCTGAAAATGCTTCATTTTATTGCGTCATTCTTGGGCGCGGACTTTTTTGGCGCAAAAATTCTTTTCCGTTTCCGGCGTCATACCTGTCGCCGGAAGTTGCGTCATTTTTTGACGTTATTTTGCGCCAAAAATGTCGGCGTTCCGGATGTGGCGTCATTTTTGGCGCCAAAAGCATTTAGGCGCCAAATAATGTGGGCATCTTATTTGGCGCTAAAAAATATGGGCGTCGCTTTGTCTCCACATTATTTCAGTCTCATTTTTCATTAGCTTCTGGTTGCTAGAAGCTTGATATTTGGCATTCTTTCCCATTCCTGAAACTGTCTTATAAGGAATTTGATCTATTTTGCTTTATATGTTGTTTTTTCTCTTACATATTGCAAGATGTCTCACGTTGCATCTGAGCCAGAAGATACTACAGGAAAATCACTGCCTGCTGGATCTACCAAAGCTAAGTGTATCTGCTGTAAACTTTTGGTAGCTATTCCTCCAGCTGTTGTTTGTAATAATTGTCATGACAAACTTGTTAAAGCAGATAATATTTCCTTTAGTAATGTACCATTGCCTGTTGCAGTTCCCTCAACATCTAAGGTGCAGAATGTTCCTGATAACATAAGAGATTTTGTTTCTGAATCCATAAAGAAGGCTTTGTCTGTTATTTCTCCTTCTAGTAAACGTAAAAAGTCTTTTAAATCTTCTCTCTCTACAGATGAATTTTTAAATGAACACCATCATTCTGATTCTTTGGACTCTTCTGGTTCAGAGGATTCTATCTCAGAGATTGATGCTGATAAATCTTCATATTTATTTAAGATGGAATTTATTCGCTCTTTACTTAAAGAAGTACTAATTGCTTTAGAAATAGAGGATTCTAGTCCTCTTGATACTAATTCTATACGTTTGGATAAGGTTTTTAAAGCTCCTGCGGTTATTCCAGAAGTTTTTCCTGTTCCTAATGCTATTTCTGCAGTAATTTCCAAAGAATGGGATAAATTGGGTAATTCATTTACTCCTTCTAAACGTTTTAAGCAATTATATCCTGTTCCGCCTGACAGGTTAGAATTTTGGGACAAAATCCCTAAAGTTGATGGGCTATTTCTACCCTTGCTAAACGTACTACCATTCCTACGTCAGATGGTACCCTCGTTTAAGGATCCTTTAGATAGAAAAATTGAATCTTTTCTAAGAAAAGCTTATCTGTGTTCAGGTAATCTTCTTAGACCTGCTATATCATTGGCTGATGTTGCTGCAGCTTCAACTTTTTGGTTGGAAACTCTAGCGCAACAAGTAACAAATCGTGATTCTCATGATATTATTATTCTTCTCCAGCATGCTAATAATTTTATCCGTGATGCCATTTTTGATATTATTAGAGTTGATGTTAGGTTTATGTCTCTGGCTATCTTAGCCAGAAGAGCTTTATGGCTTAAGACTTGGAATGCTGATATGGCTTCTAAATCAACTCTACTTTCCATTTCTTTCCAGGGAAACAAATTATTTGGTTCTCAGTTGGATTCTATTATTTCAACTGTTACTGGTGGGAAGGAACTTTTTTACCACAGGATAGAAAATCTAAAGGTAAAAACAGGGCTAACAATCGTTTTCGTTCCTTTCGTTTCAACAAAGAACAAAAGCCTGATCCTTCGTCCTCAGGAGCAGTTTTCAGTTTGGAAACCATCTCCAGTCTGGAATAAATCCAAGCCTGCTAGAAAGGCAAAGCCTGCTTCTAAGTTCACATGAAGGTACGGCCCTCATTCCAGTTCAGCTGGTAGGGGGCAGGTTACGTTTTTTCAAAGAAATTTGGATCAATTCTGTTCACAATCTTTGGATTCAGAACATTGTTTCAGAAGGGTACAGAATTGGTTTCAAGATGAGACCTCCTGCAAAGAGATTTTTTCTTTCCCGTGTCCCAGTAAATCCAGTGAAAGCTCAAGCATTTCTGAATTGTGTTTCAGATCTAGAGTTGGCTGGAGTAATTATGCCAGTTCCAGTTCCGGAACAGGGGATGGGGTTTTATTCAAATCTCTTCATTGTACCAAAGAAGGAGAATTCCTTCAGACCAGTTCTGGATCTAAAATTATTGAATCGTTATGTAAGGATACCAACGTTCAAGATGGTAACTGTAAGGACTATATTGCCTTTTGTTCAGCAAGGGAATTATATGTCCACAATAGATTTACAGGATGCATATCTGCATATTCCGATTCATCCAGATCATTATCAGTTCCTGAGATTCTCTTTTCTAGACAAGCATTACCAATTTGTGGCTCTACCGTTTGGCCTTGCTACAGCTCCAAGAATTTTCACAAAGATTCTCGGTGCCCTTCTGTCTGTAATCAGAGAACAGGGTATTGTGGTATTTCCTTATTTGGACGATATCTTGGTACTTGCTCAGTCTTTACATTTAGCAGAGTCTCATACGAATCGACTTGTGTTGTTTCTTCAAGATCATGGTTGGAGGATCAATTTACCAAAAAGTTCTTTGATTCCTCAAACAAGGGTAACCTTTCTGGGTTTCCAGATAGATTCAGTGTCCATGACTCTGTCTTTAACAGACAAGAGACGTCTAACATTGATTACAGCTTGTCGAAACCTTCAGTCTCAATCATTCCCTTCGGTAGCCTTATGCATGGAAATTCTAGGTCTTATGACTGCTGCATCGGACGCGATCCCCTTTGCTCGTTTTCACATGCGACCTCTTCAGCTCTGTATGCTGAACCAATGGTGCAGGGATTACACGAAGATATATCAATTAATATCTTTAAAACCGATTGTTCGACACTCTCTAACGTGGTGGACAGATCACCATCGTTTAATTCAGGGGGCTTCTTTTGTTCTTCCGACCTGGACTGTAATTTCAACAGATGCAAGTCTCACAGGTTGGGGAGCTGTGTGGGGATCTCTGACGGCACAAGGAGTTTGGGAATCTCAGGAGGTGAGATTACCGATCAATATTTTGGAACTCCGTGCAATTTTCAGAGCTCTTCAGTTTTGGCCTCTTCTGAAGAGAGAATCGTTCATTTGTTTTCAGACAGACAATGTCACAACTGTGGCATACATCAATCATCAAGGAGGGACTCACAGTCCTCTGGCTATGAAAGAAGTATCTCGAATTTTGGTTTGGGCGGAATCCAGCTCCTGTCTAATCTCTGCGGTTCATATCCCAGGTGTAGACAATTGGGAAGCGGATTATCTCAGTCGCCAAACGTTGCATCCGGGCGAATGGTCTCTTCACCCAGAGGTATTTCTTCAGATTGTTCAAATGTGGGGGCTCCCAGAGATAGATCTGATGGCCTCTCATCTAAACAAGAAACTTCCCAGGTATCTGTCCAGATCCCGGGATCCTCAGGCGGAGGCAGTGGATGCATTATCACTTCCTTGGAAGTATCATCCTGCCTATATCTTTCCGCCTCTAGTTCTTCTTCCAAGAGTAATCTCCAAGATTCTGAGGGAATGCTCGTTTGTTCTGCTAATAGCTCCGGCATGGCCTCACAGGTTTTGGTATGCGGATCTTGTCCGGATGGCATCTTGCCAACCATGGACTCTTCCGTTAAGACCAGACCTTCTGTCGCAAGGTCCTTTTTTCCATCTGGATCTGAAATCCTTAAATTTAAAGGTATGGAGATTGAACGCTTGATTCTTGGTCAAAGAGGTTTCTCTGACTCCGTGATTAATACTATGTTACAGGCTCGTAAATCTGTATCTCGAGAGATATATTATAGAGTCTGGAAGACTTATATTTCTTGGTGTCTTTCTCATCATTTTTCTTGGCATTCTTTTAGAATACCGAGAATTTTACAGTTTCTTCAGGATGGTTTAGATAAGGGTTTGTCCGCAAGTTCTTTGAAAGGACAAATCTCCGCTCTTTCTGTTCTTTTTCACAGAAAGATTGCTATTCTTCCTGATATTCATTGTTTTGTACAAGCTTTGGTTCGTATAAAACCTGTCATTAAGTCAATTTCTCCTCCTTGGAGTTTGAATTTGGTTCTGGGAGCTCTTCAAGCTCCTCCGTTTGAACCTATGCATTCATTGGACATTAAATTACTTTCTTGGAAAGTTTTGTTCCTTTTGGCCATCTCTTCTGCTAGAAGAGTTTCTGAATTATCTGCTCTTTCTTGTGAGTCTCCTTTTCTGATTTTTCATCAGGATAAGGCGGTGTTGCGAACTTCTTTTGAATTTTTACCTAAAGTTGTGAATTCCAACAACGTTAGTAGAGAAATTGTGGTTCCTTCATTATGTCCTAATCCTAAGAATTCTAAGGAGAAATCGTTGCATTCTTTGGATGTTGTTAGAGCTTTGAAATATTATGTTGAAGCTACGAAATCTTTCCGTAAGACTTCTAGTCTATTTGTTATCTTTTCCGGTTCTAGGAAAGGCCAGAAAGCTTCTGCCATTTCTTTGGCATCTTGGTTGAAATCTTTAATTTATCTTGCCTATGTTGAGTCGGGTAAAATTCCGCCTCAGAGAATTACAGCTCATTCTACTAGGTCAGTATCTACTTCCTGGGCGTTTAGGAATGAAGCTTCGGTTGACCAGATCTGCAAAGCAGCAACTTGGTCCTCTTTGCATACTTTTACTAAATTCTACCATTTTGATGTATTTTCTTCTTCTGAAGCAGTTTTGGTAGAAAAGTTCTGCAGGCAGCGGTTTCAGTTTGAATCTTCTGCTTATGTTTTCGTTAAACTTTATTTTGGGTGTGGATTATTTTCAGCAGGAATTGGCTTGTCTTTATTTTATCCCTCCCTCTCTAGTGACTCTTGTGTGGAAAGATCCACATCTTGGGTAGTCATTATCCCATACGTCACTAGCTCATGGACTCTTGTTAATTACATGAAAGAAAACATAATTTATGTAAGAACTTACCTGATAAATTCATTTCTTTCTTATTAACAAGAGTCCATGAGGCCCACCCTTTTTTGTGGTGGTTATGATTTTTTTGTATAAAGCACAATTATTCCAATTCCTTATTTTATATGCTTCGCACTTTTTTTCTTATCACCCCACTTCTTGGCTATTCGTTAAACTGATTTGTGGGTGTGGTGAGGGGTGTATTTATAGGCATTTTAAGGTTTGGGAAACTTTGCCCCTCCTGGTAGGAATGTATATCCCATACGTCACTAGCTCATGGACTCTTGTTAATATGAAAGAAATGAATTTATCAGGTAAGTTCTTACATAAATTATGTTTTTGTAGGGCATTGCCCTAAAGAAATCAGCTCTTTTTCTACAAAAGAAAAACAAACACCCCTAACAGTATACAAAACCCCTATCCTCCCCAAACTCATGAAATAAAAATAAAGTTAAACCTAATATACCCATTGCCCTGAAAAGGGCATTTGTATGGGCATTGCACTTAAAAGGGCATTCAGCTCTTTTCCTTACCATTATAAAAAAAACAAAAAAAATGTCTATTCTAAAAAAATATCCCAAAACGAAAAATAAACATTACACAAAATAACAAATGAATTTTAAAAAATAAAAATTATTCCTATTCTAATACCTATTTTAAAAAAAAAAACACCCCAAAAGAAAAATCCTTATCTATAATAAACTTACAATAGCCCTTAAAAGGACCTTTTGTAAGGCATTGCCCTAAAGATATCAGCTCTTTTTCTAAACAAAAAAACAAAGACAAAATAAAAAAAATATCTAAAAAAACCTAATCTACCCATTGCCCTGAAAAAGGCATTTGTATGGGCATTGCCCTTAAAAGAGCATTTAGCTCTTTTAAGAAATGCCCAACCGCTAATCTAAAAAAAAACCCACCCAAAAAACCTTAAAAAAACCTAACACTAACCCCTCTTTAGGTACTCACATTCGTTGAAGTCCCGCCTGAAGGATCTTCATCCCTTTGGCTTCAGCTTTGTTCAGGCAGCTCCATCTTCATCCAGGCGGGATCTTCTATCTTCATCCCGGCCAATAGGATGAGAGCTTCTGAAATTCTATTGGCTGTTCAAATCAGCCAATAGAATTTCAGTAGCTCTCATCCTATTGGTTGATTTGAACAGCCAATAGGATTTTAGTAGCTCTCATCCTATTGGCTAATTTGAATTTCCAAAATCAAATCAGCCAATAGGAATGCAAAGGACGCTATTTTGAAAAGGCTCCATTGTATTGAAGATTCAGCATATGGTGGCGACGGTATGAAGATGATGCTCTGCGCCGGATGTCTTCAGGATGGACCCTCTCCACCGTGATGAAGATAGAAGACGCCGCCAGGATGAAGATAGAAGACGCCGCCAGGATGAAGATAGAAGATGCCGCCTGGATGAAAATAGAAGATGCCGCCTGGCTGGATAAAGACTTCTCGCTGCATGGATGTCCGGACTTTAGAAACTGTAAGTGGGTCTTCGGGGATTAGTGTTAAAATGTTTAAACTTTTTTGGGTGATTTTTTATTTTTTTAGTTTTGGGCTTTTCTTAAAAGAGCTAAATGCCCTTTTCAGGGCATGCCTTTTCAGGGCAATGGATAGCTTAGGTTTTTTGTTAGCATTAGGTTTTATTATTTTTGGGGGTTGGTTGGGTGGTGGGTTTTACTGTTGGGGGGTCTTTGTGGGTTTTTTACAGGTAAAAGAGCTGTTTAACTTAGTGCAATGCGCTACAAAAGGCCGTTTTAAGGGCTATTGGTAGTTTATTGTAGGATAGGTTTTTTTTATTTTGGGTGGGCTTTTTAGTTTTGTAGTGTTATTAAATTAGGTGTAATTCTTTTTTATTTTTGATAATTTCGTTATTTTTCATAATTTAGTGTTTGTTATTTTCTGTAATTTAGTATTTTTTATTTTTTGTAATTAGATACTTTGTAATTGTCATACTAGAGTTAGGATTTTTTAATGTGTATTTTAGTTTTCTTTAATTGGTAGTTAGTTTAATTTTAGTTTAATAGTTATATTAGTTTAATTGTTAGTTTAAACTTAGTTTTTTTTAATTTGACAGGTTAGTTGTAATTTAATTTAAGATAGGGACATTGTAATTTTAATATAAAGTTAGGGGGGGCATTAGGTTTAGGGGTTACTAGTTTAAATTAGTTTATTGCAACGTGGGGGGCTTTCGGTTTAGGGGTAAATAGTGTAATTTAGTATATTTCATTGTCGGCAGCTTGCAGTTTAGGGGTTAATAGGTTCATTATAGTGGCGGCGGTGTTGGGGAGCGGCGGAATAGGGGTTAATAACTTTAGTATAGAGGGGGCAATGTGGGTGGGCCGCAGATTAGGGATTAATAATATTTAAATAGTGTTTGCAATGCGGGAGGGCAGCGGTTTAGGGGTTTATAACTTTATTATAGTGGTGACAATGTTGGGGAGCGGCGGAACAGGGGTTAATACATTTTATTAGTGGCGGCAATGTCGGGGATGTAGGGGTTAATAACTTTAATATAGTATTTGTGATGGGGGTGGGCCTCGGTTTAGGGGTTATTAGGTATTTTATGGGTGTTTAGTGTACTTTGTAACAGTTAATTATAAGTTTTATGTAACAGTTTTGTTGCGTAAAACTCATAACTACTGTAACGCAAGCTTTTTAGTCTCACAGCAAAACTCGTAATGGCAGCGCTATTATAAAATAAATTTAATTTTTATGAGTGCGGGACTTACGTTGCATTCTAGGCTAAAAGGCTATACCGACAAGACTTGTAATGGCTGCATTGCTGTTTTAGCACTGAAATGGCCATTTTTTCAGTGTTATAACACGAACACACAACTTGTGATCTAGGTGATAATTATTTAGGAATAATATTTAATTAATAAGTTTCCATGGAGATACTTTAAAATAAAATAGACCACTTAAATGGTATGCTACTTTTATTCCAAAAGGATTATTGCATTTACCTTCTATTTAAATTCCATTAAAATGTTGTTGTTTCTTTTTTTTCAATGTCTCTTAAATACTAAAAAAAGTAAATAATTTTGCAATTCAATAGTTGCTGAATAAAATATTATTTTATTATTTCTTAAATATTTTATTAAGCTTATATAACCCCTGTCCTCAAACAGCATTTCAAAGTTTGCGTAAAAATTAGACGGCATTCGCTTTTGTATTATCAATTTATTGCTAATATGACCAGACTTTATTTGAGCAGAACACAAACATTTTTCTGTCCTCATTTTTCTCTAACATTCACAGCATTAAAAATTTTAATATGTCAAATTCATAATCTACTTTATTGTTATTGATATGCTTATCTTTTTTCTTGGATTGACATGAAAAAGATTCATTAAGTGTTCATGCATGTAAAAATTAGTTACAGCATTATACTACAGATGACAGAGTAGAAAAATACAAGCGCTGTAAAGTAATCCTAATCTCCAGATAAAAGCTTAGCTACTTTAGAAATTGATCTCTGTTCAAGCAGATGAAATACTGAAAGCCTTTGAAATTATAGTATCTACTTACATTAATATTTAGAAATTTTTAATTTAAAAAAAAAATGGTAAAACAGTGTCCTCCAACAAAAAGTGTTATACTAACCCAAAAAAATTAATCTAAAAATGTATTGTAATTTATTTAATTGAAATTACTACTTTTACTTACTCTTGAAATCCTATAATTGAAAATGTTATTAAAAAAAATAAGAATAAAAATAAAATTGGAAATGAAATTTATTTTCTGAAACAATTCAAGCTTTAGAATGTTATCTTTGTACTTGGTGGTAGAGAGAAAAAAAATTAAACATGAATGCATGAATGTGCTTTCAAACTTTCTCAACTTTCAGAATTACTCTACCACATTTCAATAATTAATCTTAAATTGCATTTAAATACAGCAGAATTGCATAATCCACATGTATGTATATAATAAAAAGACAATGCAATAGCATTAGATTTTTTCCTGATAAATTTCAACATTAACTTCAATGTGCCTGCCCCCTTTATTAGCCAATCACTGTTTTATAAATATATATTGTGAATTCTTGCACATGCTTAGAAGCAGTTGGTGCATCCGAAAGTATGCATTTAAAAAGACTGCACAATTTGAAAATAGGACGGCTAGATTTGGAGTTTTGTCGGTAACGACCCGAAAAACTAACGCCGGCTTTTTTCTGGCCGCACCATAAAAATAACTCTGGTATTGAGAGTCCACATAAAGGCTGCGTTAGGCTCCAAAAAAGGAGCATAGAGCATTTTTAACGCAGCTTCAACTCTCAATACCATAGTTGCTTATGCAAGCGGCCAGCCTCAAAAACGTGCTCGTGCACGATTCCCCCATAGGAAACAATGGGGCTGTTTGAGCTGGAAAAAAACCTAACACCTGCAAAAAAGCCGCGTTCAGCTCTTAACGCAGCTCCATTGTTTGCTATGGGGAAACACTTCCTACGTCTGCACCTAACACTCTAACATGTACCCCGAGTCTAAACACCCCTAACCTTACACTTATTAACCCCTAATCTGCCGTCCCCGCTATCGCTGACACCTGCATATTATTATTAACCCCTAATCTGCCGCTCCGTAAACCGCCGCTACTTACATTATCCCTATGTACCCCTAATCTGCTGCCCATAACACCGCCGACCCCTATATTATATTTATTAACCCCTAATCTGCCCCCCTCAATGTCACCTCCACCTGCCTACACTTATTAACCCCTAATCTGCCGAGCGGACTGCACCGCTATTATAATAAAGTTATTAACCCCTAATCCGCCTCACTAACCCTATAATAAATAGTATTAACCCCTAATCTGCCCTCCCTAACATCGCCGACACCTAACTTCAATTATTAACCCCTAATCTGACGACCGGAGCTCACCGCTATTCTAATAAATGGATTAACCCCTAAAGCTAAGTCTAACCCTAACACTAACACCCCCCTAAATTAAATATAATTTTAATCTAACTAAATTAATTAACTCATTAAATAAATTATTCCTATTTAAAGCTAAATACTTACCTGTAATATAAACCCTAATATAGCTACAATATAAATTATAATTACATTGTAGCTATTTTAGGATTAATATTTATTTTACAGGCAACTTTGTAATTATTTTAACCAGGTACAATAGCTATTAAATAGTTAAGAACTATTTAATAGCTAAAATAGTTAAAATAATTACAAAATTACCTGTAAAATAAATACTAACCTAAGTTACAATTAAACCTAACACTACACTATCAATAAATTAATTAAATAAACTACCTACAATTACCTACAATTAACCTAACACTACACTATCAATACATTAATTAAGTACAATTAAATAAACTAGCTAAAGTACAAAAAATAAAAAAGAACTAAGTTACAAAAAATAAAAAAATATTTACAAACATAAGAAAAATATTACAACAATTTTAAACTAATTACACCTACTCTAAGCCCCCTAATAAAACAACAAAGCCCCCCAAAATAAAAAATGCCCTACCCTATTCTAAATTACTAAAGTTAAAAGCTCTTTTACCTTACCAGCCCTGAACAGGGCCCTTTGCGGGGCATTCCCCAAGAAGTTCAGCTCTTTTGCCTGTAAAAAAAAAACATACAATACCCCCCCCCAACATTACAACCCACCACCCACATACCCCTAATCTAACCCAAACCCCCCTTAAATAAACCTAACACTAAGCCCCTGAAGGTCATCCTACCTTGTCTTCACCATACCAGGTTCACCGATCCGTCCTGGCTCCAAAATCTTCATCCAACCCAAGCGGGGGTTGGCGATCCATCATCCGGTGGCTGAAGAGGTCCAGAAGAGGCTCCAAAGTCTTCATCCTATCCGGGAAGAAGAGGCGATCCGGACCGGCAACCATATTGATTCAAGCGGCATCTTCTATCTTCATCCGATGACGACTGGCTCCATCCTGAAGACCTCCACCGCGGACCCATCTTCTTCCGGCGACGTCCAACTGAAGAATGACGGTTCATTTAACGGACGTCATCCAAGTTCAATCCGATTGGCTGATCCAATCAGCCAATCAGATTGAGCTCGCATTCTATTGGCTGTTCCGATCAGCCAATAGAATGCAAGCTCAATCTGATTGGCTGATTGGATCAGCCAATCGGATTGAACTTGATTCTGATTGGCTGATTCCATCAGCCAATCAGAATATTCCTACCTTAATTCCGATTGGCTGATAGAATCCTATCAGCCAATCGGAATTCGAGGGACGCCATCCCTTGGGTTGGATGAAGATTTTGGAGCCAGGACGGATCGGTGAACCTGGTATGGTGAAGACAAGGTAGGATGATCTTCAGGGGCTTAGTGTTAGGTTTATTTAAGGGGGGTTTGGGTTAGATTAGGGGTATGTGGGTGGTGGGTTGTAATGTTGGGGGGGTATTGTATGTTTTTTTTTACAGGCAAAAGAGCTGAACTTCTTGGGGCATGCCCCGCAAAGGGCCCTGTTCAGGGCTGGTAAGGTAAAAGAGCTTTTAACTTTAGTAATTTAGAATAGGGTAGGGCATTTTTTATTTTGGGGGGCTTTGTTGTTTTATTAGGGGGCTTAGAGTAGGTGTAATTAGTTTAAAATTGTTGTAATATTTTTCTTATGTTTGTAAATATTTTTTTATTTTTTGTAACTTAGTTCTTTTTTATTTTTTGTACTTTAGCTAGTTTATTTAATTGTATTTATTTGTAGGAATTGTATTTAATTAATTTATTGATAGTGTAGTGTTAGGTTAATTGTAGGTAATTGTAGGTAGTTTATTTAATTAATTTATTGATAGTGTAGTGTTAGGTTTAATTGTAACTTAGGTTAGTATTTATTTTACAGGTAATTTTGTAATTATTTTAACTATTTTAGCTATTAAATAGTTCTTAACTATTTAATAGCTATTGTACCTGGTTAAAATAAATACAAAGTTACCTGTAAAATAAATATTAATCCTAAAATAGCTATAATATAATTATAATTTATATTGTAGCTATATTAGGATTTATTTTACAGGTAAGTATTTATCTTTAAATAGGAATAATTTATTTAATAAGATTTAATTAATTTCGGTAGATGGAAATTATATTTAACTTAGGGGGGTGTTAGTGTTAGGGTTAGACTTAGCTTTAGGGGTTAATACATTTATTAGAGTAGCGGTGAGCTCCAGTCGGCAGATTAGGGGTTAATAATTGAAGTTAGGTGTCGGCGATGTTAGGGAGGGCAGATTAGGGGTTAATACTATTTATTATAGGGTTAGTGATGCGGATTAGGGGTTAATAACTTTATTATAGTAGCGCTCAGGTCCGCTCGGCAGATTAGGGGTTAATAAGTGTAGGCAGGTGGAGGCGACGTTGTGGGGGGCAGATTAGGGGTTAATAAATATAATATAGGGGTCGGCGGTGTTAGGGGCAGCAGATTAGGGGTACATAAGGATAACGTAGGTGGCGGCGCTTTGCGGTCGGCAGATTAGGGGTTAATAAGTGTAGGTAGATGGAGGCGACGTTGAGGGGGCAGATTAGGGGTTAATAAATATAATACAGGGGTCGGCGGTGTTAGGGGGAGAAAATTAGGGGTACATAAGGATAACGTAGGTGGCGGTCGGCAGATTAGGGGTTAAAAAAATTTAATAGAGTGTCGGCGATGTGGGGGGACCTCGGTTTAGGGGTACATAGGTAGTTTATGGGTGTTAGTGTACTTTAGAGTACAGTAGTTAAGAGCTTTATAAACCGGCGTTAGCCCAGAAAGCTCTTAACTACTGACTTTTTTCCTGCGGCTGGAGTTTTGTCGTTAGATGTCTAACGCTCACTTCAGAAACGACTCTAAATACCGGAGTTAGAAAAATCCCATTGAAAAGATAGGATACGCAATTTACGTAAGGGGATCTGCGGTATGGAAAAGTCGCGGCTGAAAAGTGAGCGTTAGACCCTATTTTGAGTGACTCCAAATACCGGCGGTAGCCTAAAACCAGCGTTAGGAGCCTCTAACGCTGGTTTTCACGGCTAACGCCAAACTCCAAATCTAGGCCGGAGTAAATTGGAAAGTCTTAAAAATGTATGCTCTATCTAAATCATGAAAGTTTAATTTTGACTTTAGTGTCTGTTTAATAGTGTGTATTAATGTTATTAGGTGACGTGCAATTAAGTTTTTGTGCTCAAAAACCATAAAGATATGCATATATTGCTTTAAAGGATTTATGGGGAGACCAACAATCCTTAAGACTCCCTTTGTAGAATCTGTGGGTGCTCAATAAAATAAATGATAATAATAATAATAATAATAATAATAATAACCTAATTGGCATGACAATTATTGTCAAATGATATATAGTGATCAACTAAATTTTTGTGGCACTATACAAATAAATAAATAAATAATAGTAATATAAATAATACACTTACCATACTTGGAGAGCCTCTGCATCTTTCACATTTGGAGTTGATATAAAAATAAAAAACAATATGTAACGTGTTGGTAAGATTTTTGTATACAACCAACTCTTTCCTTTTATTTTTTGTCTTGTCCAAGCTAATACAAGAGTACTTTCAGGTATTAATTGAAAACCCCCAAAGTAATGCAAACAGCCAAGATGTGGTGTGACAAAATGAAAAAAAAATGGAAATTGTAAAAGGTCTTAAGAATTATTTAATCATTTATTTTTTAATTGGAATATAGTTTGTGATAGTTTTGAATGCAATAAATCTGCTGTGTCAACCTGATTCAAAGTGATTTGAAAACAATTTGAAAAGTTAGCATCCTGATTGATTACTATATCTTTGAATTTTAGAATGGCATAATGCACTGTGTAAATGTATTTGAAAATAGACTCATATAATAAATCTTATATACTGTAGATATATTATCAAAATATTGATGTGATTTCAAAGTTATCTTAAAGTGGTATAGAACTCCCTTGAAACTTTCAAAAATGTTTAATTCTGTATCCCCGCAATGTTGGAGGCAATGCGGTCAGCAGGGTTCAGATTCACACATATGGTGTTCGTGTCCAAAACTAACACCGCTATGGACTGAGATAGAAACACTACTGAAATCACTGGGTAGTAACATTACCCTCTCCCCCCAAATAGTTCTTTTCCATATGTTTGATGGGAAAATTCCAACTCCCACATAGAAAATTTTAATATATATCCTGGCAGCTGCAAAACTTAGCATAGCTAGATCATGGAAGCAAACTGATCCCCCTTCATTACAAACTGTATGCGACCTGATCAATCATTTTGTAACCATGTAAAGATTTGAACATAAATGCAGGACACTATGGATAGTTACTGGCTTACATAGAGCGATTGGCTCCAATTATAATACCGCTTAATTAAGGGGTTTTTTTTTCCATTTTTTATGTCCTCTCTCTCCCCCCCCCCCCCTTCTCTTGCCTTTCCCCTTGAGTCCTGGGCCTGGACTATGAGTAGGCCCTCTCATGTCGCTTTTGACTAGTAACTAGGATTGACACACTGATATACTCAGTTGCATAATATATCCCCTGCCTCCCCCACCCTTCGCCCCTCATAATAATCTATACTTTTATTATATATAAGGTGATGGTCTGAGATTATCACCCCCCCCATCTGAAACTTAAAGGATACATTTCTAACTGAGGGAATCTTTGCATGTATTGATGAGGTATACTCCAAATTGTATCATTGAATGGATATAATGTTGTATTATTTGCCCGAATTTGATTGTGTACATATCTCTGGTATCAGCATATTGTATGTTTAGCATCCTCAGTACTTGTTTATTGTTTCCAATTTTCCTCAATAAAACATTTAAAAAAAAAAAAAAATATTGATGTGATTGATGGTTTATTTTAGTGTGTAACATGCCTTAGTTAACAACATTACATCGATTTGCAAATAAAAAGTATTGTCTTCTTGTCCTTGATTCTATGTTATTTATTATATAATATGTACTTTTTAGCCAGTTTAGTAAAATTCAAGCCTTCAGCTTGACATATACAGTGGGGAAACAAAGTATTTAGTCAGCCACCAATTGTGCAAGTTCTCCCACTTAAGAAGATGAGAGAGGCCTGTAATTTTCATCATAGGTATACCTCAACTATGAGAGAGAAAATGTGGAAACAAATACAGACAATCACATTGTCTGATTTGGAAATAATTTATTTGCAAATTATGGTGGAAAATAAGTATTTGGTCAATATCAAAAGTTCATCTCAATACTTTGTTATATATCCTTTGTTGGCAATGACAGAGGTCAAACGTTTTCTGTAAGTCTTCACTAGGTTGTCACACACTGTTGCTGGTATGTTGGCCCATTCCTGCATGCAGATCTCCTCTAGAGCAGTGATGTTTTGGGGCTGTCGCTGGGCAACACGGACTTTCAACTCCCTCCAAAGGTTTTCTATGGGGTTGAGATCTGGAGACTGGCTAGGCCACTCCAGGACCTTGAAATGCTTCTTACGAAGCCACTCCTTCTTTGCCCGGGCAGTGCGTTTGGGATCATTGTCATGCTGAAAGACCCAGCCACATTTCATCTTCAATGCCCTTGCTGATGGAAGGAGGTTTGCACTCAAAATCTCATGATACATGGCCCCATTCATTCTTTCATGTACACAGATCAGTCATCCTGTTCCCTTTGCAGAGAAACAGCCCCAAGCATGATGTTGCCACCCCTATTCTTTACAGTATGTATGGTGTTCTCTCTCCTCCAAACACAACAAGTTGTGTTTCTACCAAACAGTTCTACTTTGGTTTCATCTGACCATATGACATTCTCCCAATCCGCTTCTGGATCATCCAAAAGCTCTCTAGCATACTTCAGATGGGCCGGACATGTACTGACTTAAGCAGGGGGATACATCTGGCACTGCAGGATCTGAGTCCCTAGCAGCGTAGTGTGTTACTAATGGTAGCCTTTGTTACGTTGGTCCAGCTCTCTGCAGGTCATTCACTAGGTCGCACGTGTGGTTCTAGGATGTTTGCTCACCGTTCTTGTGATCATTTTGACCCCACGGGGTGAGATCTTGCGGGGAGCCCCAGATCGAGGGAGATTATCAGTGGTCTTGTATGTCTTCCATTTTCTAATTATTGCTCCCACAGTTGATTTCTTCACACCAAGCTGCTTGCCTATTGCAGATTCAGTCTTCCGAGCCTGGTGCAAGTCTAAAATTTTGTTTCTGGTGTCCTTTGACAGCTCTTTGGTCTTCACCATAGTGGAGTTTGGAGTGTGACTGTTTGAGGTTGTGGACAGGTGTCTTTTATACTGATAACAAGTTCAAACAGGTGCCATTAATACAGGTAATGAGTGCAGGACAGAGGAGCCTCTTAGAGAAGAAGAAACAGGTATGTGAGAGCCAGAAATCTTGCTTGTTTGTAGGTGACCAAATACTTATTTTCCACCATAATTTGCAAATAAATTATTTCCAAATCAGACAATGTGATTGTCTGGATTTGTTTCCACATTTTGTCTCTCATAGTTGAGGTATACCTATGATGAAAATTACAGGCCTCTCTCATCTTCTTAAGTGGGAGAACTTGCACAATTGGTGGCTGACTAAATACTTTTTTTCCCCACTGTATTTCCTTGAAAAGGATTTTTCAAAAATGTGTCAAGATAGAAGAGCAATTTTGGGAATGCAGCTAATGAGTGTTAGCATTGATCAAGACAATTTGACATTGCTTGAACTTGGGTTAGTGTAGGGAGCAATATTGGACAGGGGTTTCAGAGGTCTTGTGTTGTAGTCATGAGGGATGGGGGTCCATTATGATAATTTAATTAATTGAGGAGAGCAAACACTGTGATTTTCAAAGGGTTAATGATATTGGCAAATATGCAATGATTACTTTAATAACAAGTATAAAAATTGCAAGATGAAAAAGTGATATATTACGGTTGTTTTTTTTGGTGTTTTTTTTATTGAGGTTACAGTAATACATACAGAAGATAAAAAGAAAATAACAAGCATGAGTATACAATAGCAATGCTATCTTGACAGAGAAGTGTCATTGTTTTGAGTATAGCTAGTATTTCAGCATGTAGGAAGTCTTATGGTGCAGTAAAATTCAGACTCTTGGAAGACAAAATTCAAAAAGCTGTAAACTGCACATTTTTTGTAGCATCCATGTTTTAGGCATTTACACCTGTAATTGATATGTATTATATCAACAGCTATAGTTACCATATACTGTATGTCCCTTCAAGCAAACAGACTTAAACTATAACGTAATATATAATATAAACTTAACAACATATTACTGTTGGGTTTAATAAAATCATATTTAAGATTTTATAGTCTAGATTACAAGTGGAACATTATTGATAGTGCAAGGTGCAATGTAGTTCTCCAGGTATGTGCACGCTTAAAGGTATGCTCTGTCTTACTCATATTTTGGTTTTCATTTCCCTTTAACAATAACTTCCCACTATTGCAATCCAGCCTCTTAACTCTAAGGGGTAAATTTATCATGGTGCGGACAGACATGATCTGCTATAGGGAATCATATCCGCCGCACATCGATAAATGCTGACAGCATACGCTCTCAGCATTTATCATTACACCAGCAGTTCTTGTGAACTGCTGTGCAATACTGCCCCCTGCTGATTCGCTAGCAGGGGGTGTCAATCAACCCGGTCATATTTGGTCGGGCTGATTGCGGTCCGCCACCTCAGAGGTGCCAGACGAGTTAAGGAGCAGCGGTCAGGCGGAACTGAAGCAGAGAGGGTCGGAAGCAGCATCCGCTGCTTCATAAATCGACCCCTTTACCTCTCATGACTCTCCTCACGCTATAACCACCACCTTACATGACTCCCATCTGGAAATCATATAAATTGAACCTTCAAAATGAAAATGTGAAACTTCTTATTGATTATCTTGTGTATGGATGGGCTTACTTTAAACTCATCTTAATGAAACGTACAAATCAAAAACAAGGAAGGCCTCAATTTTGACAGTATCTATTATAATTCTCTTTTAGATAAAGTTCTCGTGTTCAGCTCTGTGGATCTGTTTTCGTTCTTTCTTTTAAATAAATGATAACTGGAATAATAAATATAATAATAAACAAAAAAAAGAAGAAGAAATATAAGAATTGAAATAATAATAAGTGCTACAAATATAATTAGCGCTGCGGAATCTGTTGGCACGCTACAAATAACCGATAATAATAATAATAATAATAAATATATGACTTTTTTTGTTTCCTGGTTTATTTGCATCCAAATTTGACATGTTAAACAGTGGTTTGAAAAATCTATAAAAAAAAATACTACAAGCTCGATAAACATTATTAATGTAAAATGTAGAGTCAGTTAGTAGCAAATAACACAAACTGGTGTTGCTATAGCAGCCTCTATCAGTCACTTCAAAGGCTCCTCTTAATGATACATTTAGACAGACATTTTCCAGATATAGATTTCTGAAATGTCCTGTGAAAAGATATACAATAAGTTTTTCTTCTGATGCAGATATTCATAACATTTAAACACCACTATAAATAGCCCATTATAAACATGTCATGGTTTTCTTTATTAGCTACATCAAATTAATGTATCTTATAATGTTGAGTTTTGAATGAAAGAGTAGATTTTATCAAATCATCTATCAGCAAATAACCAGTAGATTTTTTGGAAATTTTGTCTAGAATAGAAATGAAGCTCACAAAAAAAAAACCCAGGACATTTTTTTTATAAAAAGTAAAATCTAACATTTTTAAGTGGAAAAAAAAACATGCAATAATTTACAATAAGAATAAATGGGATAGAATGATGACATTTACAATTATGCAGCCAACTCATTAAAGGGACAGTCAACACCAAAATTGTTGTTGTTTAAAAAGATACATAATTCCTTTATTACCCATTCCCCAGTTTTTCATAATTAACACAGATATATTAATATACTTTTTACCTCTGTGATTACCTTGTATCTAATCCTCTGCAAACTGCCCACTTATTTCAGCTCTTTTGACAGACTTGCATTTTAGCCAATCAGTGCTGGATCCTAGATAACTTCCCGTGCGTGAGCACAATGTTATCTATATGAAACACATGAACTAATACCCTTTTTTTACCTTTATACCTAGTAGAAATTAACAAATATTTTATGTTTATTCAAAGGTAAAGCTAGTGTAAGATGCTTTACTAAGATGTATGTAAACATCTAAAAATATTTAAGATATCATTGTTGATTATGAGTGACTAATATACTTGAATGACGGTTTCTCCACCTAAAGGGAAAAAAATGTTGAGTATGAAATGCACTATATTACATTTCAGATCTTATTAAAAAAATGTTATGCTTACCTGATACATTTATTTCTTTCTTGACACAGTGAGTTCACGGATCATCATCAATTACTGTTGGGAATATCTCTCCTGGCCAGCAGGAAGAGGCAAAGAGCACCACAGCAGAGCTATTTAGTATCACTTCCCTTCCCACAACCCCCAGTCATTCGACCGAAGGAAAAGGAGAGAAAGGAAACAACACAAGGTGCAGAGGTGCCTGAGGTTTATATAAAAGGACCTGTCTGAAAACAGGGAGGGCCGTGGACTCAGCGTGTCAAGAAAGAAATACATTTTTATCAGGTAAGCATACGTTTTGTTTTCTTTCAAATGACACGGTGAATTCACGGATCATCATCAATTACTGTTGGGAATCAATAACCAAGCTAGAGGACACAGATGATACGGTAGGGACAAGACAGGTAATCTAAACAGAAGGCACTACTGCTTGAAAAAACTTTCTCCCAAAAGAAGCCCCAGCCGAGGCAAAAAATCAAACTAATAGAATATAGTAAAAACTGTTCCACAGAGGCCTCATTTTTGAAGGCCCGAGAAGAGGACACTGCCCCAGTGAAGGGAGCTGAAATACTCTCAGGAGGCTGTTGTCCAGCAGGCTTATGATCCCTACGATTAACACTTCACAACCAGAAAAGAAAAGTGGAAGAAGCTTTCCGGCATTTATGTTTATCCAGAAAAACAAAACAATGCAGAAGACTGACAAAGTTCCTGAGAAAGTAGATACAATGCTTGGGCCCGCACAACATCTAGGATGTGTAACAGACGATCTTCATGAAAGAAGGAATAGGACAGAGAAAAGGAACAAAATTTTCCTGAATAAAACTTCTGTCCAAAAAGGACCCTAGAGAGAAAAACAAACTTGGTATGGAGAACTGCCTTATCTGTCAGAAATGCGAGATAAGGAGAACCACACTGCCAAGCTGAGAGTCCGGAACTCTCTGAGCAGAAGAAAGCAGAAGAAACAAAACTTTCCAAGATATCTATGGAACACCTAGTCTCATGGAGAAAAAACTTTAAGAACAAGGTTAAGGCTCGAAGAAGGAGCAACCGACTTAAACACAAGCCTGATTCTGACCAGAACCTGATAAGGATTGTACATCCGGCCCGTCTGCCAGACACTTAGGTATGAAGCGTACATAACCACAGCTGAATATGAACTCTTGACTTTCAGCTTACAAAGCAACAAAGTTACAACTAAGCCATCGTAGGACACCATCCGCAAAATGGAATTAGACAAAATCTGACCCTTGAGGGTACTAAGAGATAACTCCTTAAAATGTGCTTCAGAGGAAATATGACTACTTGCACAAATGTAAGAATTTAATTGGGTAAATGTAAGCGTGGCTAAACACCTCAAGGGTCTCAAGGCGCTGCTCATCTTATCGACCTGGGAAGAATGAAAGGCTGAGTAGACCTAGCTGGGGATCGAACCTGAAACCCTTGGGTTGCTATCAAGCTCAGTCACAGTGCCTTAGCAAGCTGATCTATCTGTCCGGTTATACTTAGATACAAGTATTCAATCTCCAAGCCGTCAGCTTCAGAGAACGAAAAGTGGATGTCATTTTGAAACAACATCTCTACTAAATTTGCCTGCAGATATTGCAAGGAGCAACTAGAAAACCAATACACTCTCCTACTTGATCTGAACGAAGAGTCATGGAAGGAGAAAAAATTGAGGAAAAGGTTAAGAAAACCTGAAGTTCCAAATAACTGCCAGAGTATCTATCAGAAAGGCATGAAGATCTCTTGACCTCTACCAAACTAGGGAACTTTGTGTTCTGACGAAATGCCATCAAAACCAATTTTGGTAAGCCTCAATTGGTTGATAACCTGAAGAACACCTCCGGATGGAGGTCACACTCCCCAAGATGGGAAGTCCCTCTATACAGAACTCCGCTTCCCAGACGTCCACTCCAGAAAAGGGAATAGCCGATAGACAGGACTGTGAGCACCTACCCACAAAAAAATCTGAAACACTTCCTACATTACTAAGGAACTTCAGAGAGAAATGAATGTAAGCCACAGAGCCTATATTGTCCAAGGCGCTGCTCAGACTAGAACTCGCTAAACTGGGCTAAGACAACTGAAGCCAAACCATCAGAGCATTGTAAATCACTCTCAACTCCCAAATGAACGGGAGAGCAGACTTCCCAGACTCCTCCCAGCCCAGCAGACTGGCGTTTGCAATCACAAACACCAAGGAAGGTCTCCAAAGCATGTGTTCTGAGACCGAAATTCCTGAAAAACCACCACAGGAAGAGACTCCTGTCATCTGGATCTATTCCCTGAGACATCCAAATAATCTAAAGCCCAAAAATATAAACTGGCACTACACTATATAAATGGTAAGAAAAAGAACCCTATTGCTACCCCTTTAAGTAATGATATGAGGGAGATTAGAAAGACAGAAAAGTCAGGGGTTTAAACAGCGCTCATTCTTACTCAGCAGTGAAAAAATATAAAATCAATTATACTTTAATGTTAATATTTAAAATGGGGATAAACACCCCTAATATATCCAACAATTACCCACTACAAACTGTGAAACTCTAACAAACCATCTGTCACTTCTCTGTTTCCTGGCCGATAACAGGAAACATTGGAATCAGGTGGCTAAAGTTACTGGATGGCTCTAAAGTCAAATTTAAAACAAACGCGTTTCGGCTATATATTAGCCTTTCTCAAAGTTTAGCAAACAGTATGAAAAATGAATAAGCCGAGGCTACAGCATGCACGGTCTTTTATACACATTTTCATTACCATCCAGCCAATCAGAACTGCCTCTAGGAGCTCCACCTTTATCCCTACCAATCGGCATTAGTGAGATGTTGCATACAATGTCAGGCATTCTCTGTGTGGCTGGTCGGTATATGTGCACAAGTACTTTGCACTTTGATTGGGCATAATATATATATACAGACTGCTTCTGTCAAATTGTATTATTTGTATTAATAATTGCAACTTACTTATGTCAAGCCGACAGTCAGTCTATGTTGATCCGTATATAAGTCGCATAATACCTCTTGAATCAATTCACACGATCATTCTTAGTCATTTGTATACTTCGATTAGCTGTCTATGTTATATGTCAATTCTTACCGGACAATCCTCTTAACCCAGCAACCATCATGTAGTAACTTGTTATCACTTATAAATAAGACAATATGTCTATTACGTTAAAGGGACATTGCACCCAAATTTTTTCTTTCGTGATTCAGATAGAGCATGCAATTTTAAGCAACTTTCTAATTTACTCCTATTATCAAATGTTCTTCATTCTCTTTGTATCTTTATTTGAAATGCAAGAATGTAAGTTTAGATGCCGGCCCATTTTTGGTGAATAACCTGGGTTATTCTTGCTGATTGGTGGATAAATTCATCCACCAATAAAAAAGTGCTGTCCAGAGTCTGAACCAAAAAAGAAGCTTAGATGCCTTCTTTTTCAAATAAAGATAGCAAGTGAACAAAGAAAAATTGATAATAGGAGTAAATTAGAAAGTTGCTTAAAATTGCATGCTCTATCTTAATCACAAAAGAAATAATTTGGGTTCAGTGTCCCTTTAAGTAAAATGGGTTTAGGAATATCTCACAATTGCACACGTATACAATAAATTATCTGATTCTTTGGGGGTACTAATATATACGCTTAAGAAGTAATACATAGTGTCAGACAGTAACTTACTGATATGTGCTTCTATAAAGCAGGTTAGCAGAGTAAAAGGTTACAATAGAATGATATAAAATTGTGAATCGGTATAAACATTATCAAGAGGTACATGCATCTAAGCTTAAGGAGTAATACATCATATATTACAGTAACTAGCTAATATATGCTTCAATAAAACTGATTAGCATTATAAAGAGTTTCAATAGAGTGATATAATGAGGTAACATGGTGTAGTATGGTATGGGCAAGATGGAGAGCTGATGTGACTGTTGTGTTTCAGAAATGGTCCTGAATACAGATTAAATTTAACCATACAGACCCTAAAACTGGTATCTAGTCTAACATCAGATTCCTATTATGCCTCTAAGGAGAGAAAGGATATAAAGATATTAACACATCCGATATTATCGATGTGCATTATATTCTGATTAATTCCTACAAAATATTAATTTCAATTCCATCACACCTTTCACTCATTAACAAAAAAGATTTAAATAGTATTATTCCCAGCTAAATCTTAAACGGAATACACTAATGAATAACATTATATACATAGAAATTACATCTAGATGTATACCCAATAATTATTGAACTCATTCATGCCATTTGGCATGACGGTGTTCAAGTTGAAAACCCATTTGGTTTCCATCTTTAACAATCTATGTTCGGTATCACCTCCCCTTATTCCTGCTTTTAATCTTTCCAGGCCCCAACATTTCAACGCATTGCTATTCTCATTATGGAAATGTAGAAAGTGTTTAGCTACACTTGTTATTTGCTACATCTTTATGGGCTGTCCTGATGTTACTTAGATGTTCAGTTATGCGTGTTCTCAGGCTACGTGTAGTCAAGAAAATGTTTTCCATTGGTTCAAATACAAACTCTTTTCTCTTGGTATTCCTGATGGAAAAGGTGATAATTAACCCCTCAACGACCAAGGACGTACGCCATACGTCCTCAAAAAAAAAGCGATCCTGCTCGCTTCCAGCTGCTTTCCGGTTATTGCAGTGATGCCTTGATATTTAGGCATCCTGCAATAACCCCCCTTGGCCATCCGATGAAGAGAGAGCCACTCTGTGGCCCTCTCTGCACCAGACATCGATGGCCGGTATCGTTGGTGGGTGGGAGCTTACGTGGGAGGCGGGTGGGCGGCCATCGATGCTCTGTGTGGAGTGGAGGGGGGCGGGATTGTGGGTGGGACCTACGGGGGTGCATGGGCACATGCGCACGAGGGGCAGCGGGCGGACGCGTGCACGGGGTGGGAGCGGGTGGGAACCGCTACACTACAGAAAAAAAATGAGCTTAAAAGTAAAAAAATATATATTTTTTAAAGTAATAAAAAATGCATCTAAGGGATCTGGAAGGGGTGGGGGGTTGGTATTGGGGGGAGAAAGCTACACTACAGAAAAGGGCATTTTTTTTATAAAAAGGCACATTTTTCACTAAACTGGGTACTGGCAGACAGCTGCCAGTACCCAAGATGGCGCCCATTAAGGCAGAGGGGAAGGGTTAGAGAGCTGTTTGGTGGGGGATCAGTGAGGTTGGGGGCTAAGGGGGGATCCTACACATCAGCATATGTAAATATGCTAAAAAAAAAAAGGCCAAATACCTTTTATTTTAGTACTGGCAGAGTTTCTGCCAGTACTTAAGATGGCAGGGACAATTGTGGGGTGGGGGAGGGAAGAGAGCTGTTTGGGAGGGATCAGGGGGTCTGATGTTTCAGGTGGGAGGCTGAGCTCTACACTAAAGCTAAAATTAACCCTGCAAGCTCCCTACAAGCTACATAATTAACCCCTTCACTGCTAGCCATAATACACGTGTGATGCGCAGCGGCATTTAGCGGCCTTCTAATTACCAAAAAGCAATGCCAAAGCCATATATGTCTGCTATTTCTGAACAAAGGGGATCCCAGAGAAGCATTTACAACCATTTGTGCCATAATTGCACAAGCTGTTTGTAAATAATTTCAGTGAGAAACCTAAAGTTTGTGAAAAAGTTTTTGAAAAAGGGAACGTTTTTTTTTTATTTGATCGCATTTGGCGGTGAAATGGTGGCATGAAATATACCAAAATGGGCCTAGATCAATACTTTGGGTTGTCTACTACACGCAACTAAAGCTAAAATTAACCCTACAAGCTCCCTAATTAACCCCTGCACTGCTGGGCATATTACACGTGTGGTGCGCAGCGGCATTTAGCGGCCTTCTAATTACCAAAAAGCAAAGCCAAAGTCATATATGTCTGCTATTTATGAACAAAGGGGATCCTAGAGAAGCATTTACAACTATTTGTGCCAGAATTGCACAAGCTGTTTGTAAATGATTTCAGTGAGAAACCTAAAATTGAGAAAAATGTAACGTTTTTTTTTAATTTGATCGCAATTGGCGGTAAAATGGTGGCATAAAATATACCAAAATTGGCCTAGATCAATACTTGGGGTTGTCTACTACACTACACTAAAACTAAAACTACCCCAAAAAGCTCCCTACATGCTCCCTAATTAACCCCTTCACTGCTGGGCATAATACACTTGTGGTGCACAGTGGCATTTAGCGGCCTTCTAATTACCAAAAAGCAATGCCAAAGTTATATATGTCTGCTATTTCTGAACAAAGGGGATCCCAGAGAAGAATTTACAACCATTTATGCCATAATTGCACAAGCTGTTTGTAAATAATTTAAGTTAGAAACCAAAAGTTTGTGAAAATTTTTTGTGAATAAGTGAACAATTTTTGTATTTGATCGCATTTGGCGGTGAAATGGTGGCATGAAATATACCAAAATGGGCCTAGATCAATACTTTAGGTTGTCTACTAAAAAAAATATATACATGTCAGTGGATATTCAGAGATTCCTGAAAGATATCAGTGTTCTAATGTAACTAGCGCTAATTTTGAAAAAAAAAAAATGGTTTGGAAATAGCAAAGTGCTACTTGTATTTATGGCCCTATAACTTACACAAAAAGCAAATAACATGTAAACATTGGGTATTTCTAAACTCAGGACACAATTTAGAAACTATTTATTATTGGTGTTTTTTGGTGGTGGTAGATATGTAACAGATTTTGGGGGTCAACGTTAGAAAAAGTGTGTGTTTTTTATTTTTCCCCATATTTTATAAAAAAAATTATAGTAAATTATAAGATATGATGAAAATAATGGTATATTTAGAAAGTCCCTTTAATGGCGAGAAAAACGGTATATAATATGTGTGGGTACAGTAAATGAGTAAGAAGAAAATTACAGCTAAACACAAACACCTCAAAAATGTAAAAATACAGGGAGTGCAGAATTATTAGGCAAGTTGTATTTTTGAGGATTAATTTTATTATTGAACAACAACCATGTTCTCAATGAACCCAAAAAACTCATTAATATCAAAGCTGAATATTTTTGGAAGTAGTTTTTAGTTTGTTTTTAGTTTTTGCTATTTTAGGGGGATACCTGTGTGTGCAGGTGACTATTACTGTGCATAATTATTAGGCAACTTAACAAAAAACAAATATATACCCATTTCAATTATTTATTTTTACCAGTGAAACCAATATAACATCTCAACATTCACAAATATACATTTCTGACATTCAAAAACAAAACAAAAACAAATCAGTGACCAATATAGCCACCTTTCTTTGCAAGGACACTCAAAAGCCTGCCATCCATGGATTCTGTCAGTGTTTTGATCTGTTCACCATCAACATTGCGTGCAGCAGCAACCACAGCCTCCCAGACACTGTTCAGAGAGGTGTACTGTTTTCCCTCCTTGTAAATCTCACATTTGATGATGGACCACAGGTTCTCAATGGGGTTCAGATCAGGTGAACAAGGAGGCCATGTCATTAGATTTTCTTCTTTTATACCCTTTCTTGCCAGCCACGCTGTGGAGTACTTGGACGCGTGTGATGGAGCATTGTCCTGCATGAAAATCATGTTTTTCTTGAAGGATGCAGACTTCTTCCTGTACCACTGCTTGAAGAAGGTGTCTTCCAGAAACTGGCAGTAGGACTGGGAGTTGAGCTTGACTACATCCTCAACCCGAAAAGGCCCCACAACCTCATCTTTGATGATACCAGCCCAAACCAGTACTCCACCTTCAACTTGCTGGCGTCTGAGTCGGACTGGAGCTCTCTGCCCTTTACCAATCCAGCCACGGGCCCATCCATCTGGCCCATCAAGACTCACTCTCATTTCATCAGTCCATAAAACCTTAGAAAAATCAGTCTTGAGATATTTCTTGGCCCAGTCTTGACGTTTCAGCTTGTGTGTCTTGTTCAGTGGTGGTCGTCTTTCAGCCTTTCTTACCTTGGCCATGTCTCTGAGTATTGCACACCTTGTGCTTTTGGGCACTCCAGTGATGTTGCAGCTCTGAAATATGGCCAACCTGGTGGCAAGTGGCATCTTGGCAGCTGCACGCTTGACTTTTCTCAGTTCATGGGCAGTTATTTTGCGCCTTGGTTTTTCCACACGCTTCTTGCGACCCTGTTGACTATTTTGAATGAAATGCTTGATTGTTTGATGATCACACTTCAGAAGCTTTGCAATTTTAAGAGTGCTGCATCCCTCTGCAAGATATCTCACTATTTTTTACTTTTCTGAGCCTGTCAAGTCCTTCTTTTGACCCATTTTGCCAAAGGAAAGGAAGTTGCCTAATAATTATGCACACCTGATATAGGGTGTTGATGTCATTAGACCACACCCCTTCTCATTACAGAGATGCACATCACCTAATATGCTTAATTGGTAGTAGGCTTTCGAGCCTATACAGCTTGGAGTAAGACAACATGCATAAAGAGGATGATGTGGTCAAAATACTCATTTGCCTAATAATTCTGCACTCCCTGTAGCCTTGTCCCAAACGGACAGAAAATGGATAAGTGCTGTGGTCATTAAGGGGTTAAAGGAGAAAGTGTTCCAACGCTTTTATTTACAGATCTAAAAAAAAATGATCAGAAGAGCAATAGCTTACTGAGCTATAAGTAGCTACTCAGCTCTAAAGTTAAAACTCAACAGACCTTAACTCTAAACAAGCTCCGTTTGTATAATTACAGAGGAGAGCCTGATTTTGGAGAACTAGAATGAAAATCAGCTTGACACTGACTCACAACCCTATCACCTCTCAGGTTCGAAAAGAATAGAAACGCAGCTCCACTCTCGGTCGGAGAGCGAGGTGGGGACATCGAAAACTGCAATCCAAGATGGCACTTCTCCTACCCGAGAGGAAGGAGGTGGACTCACAAAGACGGCATGAAGATGAAGCGTTCAAACATCGCTCTTTGTCCTGCCGCACAAAAAAGCATTACTACAGCCTACAGTTTAATACACTCGTGTGCAGGGTACACATATAAGCCAAAGGTCTTAGATAAAATACACCACACCGCTGCCTAAAAAAGCAGAATGGAATACTCCAACTCAGCGACATTGCTTCATATAAGGCAATGTGTGATAGCTATGCAGTTCCCTATAAATGGCGCCCTATGCGCTCGCTTCCCAGTCTTATTAGAGAAAGCTGCCCAAGTACAGATTAAAACTCAAATTAGATTTAAGCCCCAAGGTGGTTAACCCCTTCCTTACTATGAAGGAGATTAACATCCTAGTGTCCTTAAGTCTCATGACTAACGTGCCTGCAAACTGCCTAAATTTCCCTCAGGATTCGTCCCACT